>NC_052236.1:3360848-3713537 GCF_013401445.1 Tripterygium wilfordii
TGAAATACCACATCGGCCAAGGAAGGTCCCTGGGTGCAGAATATAATGCGCTGCAGACCTTAAACTATTGTCCAATCTTTTCTGGTATGGGCCGGAAGGGATTGGGAACTGCCAGGTTGGGCTTGGTATGGGCCAAGTTCGATGGTTGGTGGGGAGATTGGGCTTTAGTGGGTCGGGCCGTTACATTGTGGAAGATCGAATAATGGATGAGATTGAAGCCAAACAAAAATCCTAACCCCAAGTAGAAACCCTTTCTCCCAAATTAATAACCTAATACCTGAGGATACAATCCATACCTTGCTTCAATCAGAGACAGACGATTCAAATGAAACCCAAATCGGAGCAAAATGGATGCAGTGATGACCATCTTCGCCAATCGAACTTGGCAACTCTCTGTGCGACAATCTTCCTCGCAGATGTAGGTTTTTGATTTTCTCAAAATGGTTTTATCTTTCATTGAACTGGGTTTTTAATACTATGTCATGTCATTTGTAAAGTATTTTTTAAAGAAATTAATGAAAAATACACAAAGGAAAAGAAAATGCCACATCAGCAGAAATTAACGTTAGTTAGCATCAGGGGCTAACGTGACCGGACCCATTCTCAAAAGTAGAAGGGCATAGTTGGGCCGAAAAAAAAGTAGAAAGGCTCAATTGAGCGGTTTTGTATAGTAAATGGGTTTTTTTGATACTTAACCCAAAAAACAACAAAATCATTAATTGACAATGAGTAAAATTGAAAATATATCAATGGTAAGAGCACATAATTAAAAAGAGAAGAAACACAGTTCAAAAGACTTAATGGATAAATTAATTTATAAAGGTACCTAAACATCAAACTCCATTAAAAAGGGTGTGCATGATGATTGATGAACAAAAGCAACAAATGAGATAGGGACCTTAAGAGTTCCCCAAAAAATAAAACTTGGAGAAGCCAAGTATATCTAGATTTTGCTCATGAAAATTAGACAAAGTGGTCTTTTGTTCAATTGTGAGAAATTATATATAGTATAATCAATAAAGGAAAATATGTATTATTCAATTTTAACTTCCTCTAGCTATAAACGTATTAAATGAACAAAGCAATGAATATGAGTAAGGGACCTAATTTTTCAGTAATCTTGTTGAGTTATGCTATAAAGAAATTAGATAGAATATATCAAAAAAAACAACAAAATCATTAAATGATGATGGTAGAATTTGAAGGTGAGGACACATAAAAGAGCATAAACAACAACGACGACTTGGTCATTGCCTTCATCTCTGACATTAATAAGATGAGTATTTTGTGATTAACTAACCTGAAACAACCATTCATCGCATGCCTCCCTTGACAGTTGGTCGTAAATTTTTTTCAGGAAAGTTTTGCAGCAAAGTTATTGGGATATTGATTTGTCAATTGCTTCATCCTCGTTGATGATCTTCTCTAGTTCTCTGGTGTAGTTAAGCAGAGTATAACTCGAGACGGTTAATGATCGAAAGAGGAAAGCCAATTTTTAGATCTGGATATTTAAGGGAGATTTTTCATCTATCTAGACTACTCGCACTGAATAGAATAGGCGTCTATTGGTTTGAATCGAATTGGATATTGATTCATCTGTCTAGATTACTCGATTACTCTAACTTAATTAGTGTCTAAATTACTTGATTACTCTAACTTAATTAGCGTCTCAACTCCTTACCAATATATTGTGTAATTTTAAATAGTTGTTAGAAGATTAAAATCAAATATATTTAAAATTATGACGTAACAATTAAAATATAGTAAAAATTGAAATATTTAAAAATAATAACAATTAAAAAAATCCAAAAAAAATCTTGAAAGATTTGGATGGAAAAAACAAATCCAAATAATATTGTGTGTGTTTGGGAGAGCGGTTGTATTGATTTTCAACGCTAACTGTTAAGCTGTGAATATAAAACTGAGCTTAAAACTCTGAAATAAGCTGTGAGGAGGTGTTTGGTAGAGTTGTTAACTGTGTTAAGCGGTTAAGTTGTGTAAAATATATTTTATTTGTATTTTTAAAATTTAAATATTTTTAAAATATAAATTTTATCTATTAAAAATTACAACTAAACAATTTATAATTTGATAAATTAAAATAATTAAGCTTAAGCATAATTTTTATTAAAAAAGTTTATAATATTTACATAAAATATTTATCTATAAATAATATTAATATATAAAATAATTAATGTAGAAAATTATTGCTTTACAAAATAATAATAATAATATTAAATATCAAAGACGTAATACTCACATTAAAATAAATTTATATTGGAGATTATTGTTTTGATGTTTTCTTAATTTTGAGAAACCCTATTTAGAGCATCCACAGTGATGCACCAAATATCCAGCACTTCAAAATCATTCTCTCTCTTCTCATCTATCCTTCGTGGCACAATTTAATTAGATGAGTGAATCCCACAATATACATTATTCATCAACACTCCATACATTCCAACACTTCATACTCACTTTCTCTATTTTCTCTCTCTTCCTTTTTATCATCTCTCTCTTCTTTTTCATATCTCTCTCTTCTTTTCATCTTCTCTTTCTTCCTTTTTATCATCTCTCTCTTCCTTTTCATCACCTCTCTCTTCACTATTCATCACCTCTCTCTTCACTATTCATCAACTATATACATACTCCAACTCTCAAGTATCCTTTTTCCACAACTAAATTTTCAAGTGTAATTTTTCACCCATTGTGTGTATGTAGCACTATATTTATCAAAAAAGTAATATTTCAAGTACTTGAAATACACTCCATTATACCCATTGTGAACATCTAACACTTAACTTATCAAGAAAGTATCATCTCAATCTCAAGTACTTCAAATTCTTCCCATTGTGGATGCTCTTACCCCATCAATTTTCTTCTTCACGACCCTCTAAACCCTCTCGCCTTCCGTCGATCTCCTTCTGTCCTTCATCCTGTTTTCCTGCATAGCCGCGATCACTACGTCAACCATTAACACCGGAGACCTCCTCCACCTTCGATTCCTTGCTGCAAGAACTCCTTCAGATCAATTTGGCCCAAAAACTCCTCCTCCTTCGATTCTTGAATTGACGCCTTCAAGAATAAGACCTCGTGATCTTTTGACTGTTAAAAAGCAATGGACTACTTCTGCCATAGGGACTACTACGCCGCTCAAGCTCTTGTTCTTTAATCGTCAATCAAGCACCTGCTTCGGTTTTGAGCCTTTGGGTATGCTTTTTTACTTGTTTCTAGGTGCACAACTTTTTGGTTCCCGGGAAAAGGAAAATTCTCAATTCAAGAAAGTAAAGTATTTGAGGGTTACCCTGTCGGGCTCCCCCAAAACCAAACTGTACGTTCCCTTCTAAAGGTTCCGACAAGGGTTTTTCCTCACTTTTCCACAGCTTTTTCGATAAGGGTTATAGTTTTCTGTTTATTTTTCTTTTCAAACAAGGAAGCCTTCTTGGTTTCTCATTCTCTGTCTCTTTCCATCCATGCAGCGTGAGTGTGCATTTACATTGCTAAAGATGGACAAGGTGCATTTTATTTGTATTTTTTAGTCTTTTCTTTTTCCTTATCTCTCTTGATGTTATTCTTATTCCCCTCCATTTTGCTACTAATTTTTGGCTGGCAGTACGAATTGAAAAAGGAGATTGGAAGTGGTCAATTTGGCATTGTTTACCAATATTATGACCATGAGGAGCAACGTGATGTGGCTGTTAAAGTGATCCAAATATTCAATGAATTTGATGGGTTCCCTTCTCGCATATTGAGAGAGATCTCGATCCTTCGAGAACTAAACCACAACGGCATTGTCAAGTAAGCAAAATCTCTCTACCAATAATTGAGAATAACATCATGTTTTTGAAATTCTGATGAACATTTCTAGGTCGTTTTCCTATGTCTCCTTATCAAATTAACTTGCATATGTAATGGTAGAAGAACTTGGATATTCTTTTTCGTTTGATTTATACTTATGTTGGAATGTCATATGTCTTACCTTAACAAAAAGAGCAAAAAAGAAGTCCACATTAGAGACTGGTGTCATGTGGAACCAGCTTTGGCATTTGATCAAATTATATCATACTTTATGATGATTGTTTATTGACCTACTCCACTTATTTTATTTTATTTTTGTAGTTTTTCATGTCTCCAATTTCTGAGGTTATTCATGGTTGTCAAATCCAGGTTTAAATCGTGAATTGACAGGCCCATCTATGAATTGTGAACTGAATCAAATCGTGAATTGTTTAAAATAGCATTGGTCCTTAGGAAAGTTTAATCTTTTCTATAGAAGACATATCTTGTCATAAAATAAATAAAATAACATACTATAACGTGGTTGTTGTCATTCATTATGAGGATCAAGTTGTCTAGTCTGTGAGATGCTTGTTTGATTGTGAAGAACGTGGTTTCACATCCCCATTTTGACGTCTTAAAAATCAGCACAAGTAATTATCATGGATATATTTGAGTTAGTTGAACCAATATATGTTTGTTGCTTGGGTATCAATATATTCTTTTAACATTTTCAATTCAAATAAATATTGTTGTAATTTGGGCAAACTTTTTTGTTGCTCTTTGATGACAAATTCTAGTAGTATTGTAACTGGAAGCCTTCAACACAAATCGTTGTTAATTGTGTCACAACTCACGATTCATTATGACTTGGTTCATGATTCATTATGATTTGGTTCACGATTGGTACAATTCAATAACCATTATTGCATGTCTGATTTCAAAGTGAACCGTAAAAGAATCATTCGATCCAAACTGCGAATTGTACCTTTTTACCAACCATGCTATGTTAGATATTTTTCTCTAATGAGGCGTTTTACTTTTTAACTTGGTGGTCATTTTATTTATTTAATTATTTTATTTGTGGTTGATGTTATCTTCATTATATTCATATTGGTTAAACTATTGAGAGTTTCCTCAGTATAATATCATTCGTAATTAAATTTATTTCATATTTAATTTATTTGGGATACATGTGCAGTGCATGTGTGATAAAACTAGAATATCAGATAGATAATTTTTTGACCAATTGATTGGACTGCTTAGTGGTTAAATAGGTTGCCACTTCTGTGGTTTCATTCTAGATTTTCATGCACATGATAAATGCCCAACCAAATATGTAGCCCAAATGTAAAGTAGATAAAACTTCAGGATGAAGATACACAGAAACGAGGGCCCAAATTTGCTAGGAAAAGACCTCGTGAATTGGGACTATAATATGCAAAGATCCTACACAATGAACTTGTGTTTTGGAAAATCAGAAGCCAAATTCTAAATTATGCAATCCAGAATCTACATTTTTAATTTGTGTAAAATTATGGGCTTTCGCCATCTGTATCATGTGGCTTCATCAATTAAGCTCTTGTTACTAATGTGGTAAGACCTCTTTTTTTCTCATTCGTGGGGTAAGATCTTATGTTAAGATTCTTTGTCCAATCTAACCAGTCCGGTCTTGCCTTGGCAGGTTGTTGGATGTCATTATTGACGGATGTACTTTGTATCTTGTGTTTGAGTTTTTGGACTGTGACCTTGCTGATTTCATCATGGAGGAGAAACCTGATCTGAATCTGATAAAGGTTGGTTGGCGAGAGTTCTGCTTTCTTTTTGTGTTGTTGATACTGATTTTGTCATGTTTTGCATTTGATGACATTAGATTATCTTCTACATTTTAAATTTCAAAGTTTCTACTTTCTGGAGTGATTTTTGGGACGATGGATGGATGTTGATCTAGGTGATTTTCTTAATATATTTCCTTTTATTTTTGGTTATATTCAAAAGGTAAACACCTTGCCTGTATATAAAAAAATTAAAATGGAGCAACACTTTGAATTGGGATGTGGTGACAGATGCATTTAGTAGATACCTTTTCCCTTTTGCATTTGAGACTTCTCAGGTTGTTGGCATGCTGGTGGATATATAGTAAAGTTTCTTCTCCTGTTTGTGTTGTTTTGGTTGGGTGGGGTTTCAAAATAGATATACCTAAGGGATAAGGGAAAAAAGAAACAACATAATTTTCAAAAAGGTGGTGGTAAAGCAGACTGTGTGCCGTACCATGCATGTGTTATTTATTGTAGGTTGCATGATCTCTTAATTTCAGCACAAGAAATGGCTGGACAGCCTTGAATTACTGACTACTACAAGTGATGAAAATTGCTAGTGATGTTTGGCAGTGGTATAGGAATCTTGGTATATGGTTGCAAGAGGATGGATACGGTGTTCTTTAATCAAAAGTCAGCTGGTAGGGAGAGAATAGCTAGAGGAGAAGAGAGGAAAGATATTCCCTAGGCACTCTCACCCAGTTCTTTTATATACTCACGCACTAAGAATAGATGTATCATGCATCACAAGTTTTAGATAGCAAATATTTTTAATAAGACACCATGTCTCTAAAATCCATTACATCTTCATATTCATAGGGAACTAAACTTGGGGTCAAAAACGACCTTGGATCAGGTAAATTTGAGGACCAAGTAATTTCTGGGGCCTAATCAAAAGACAAATCAAGGTCCCAATGAACCTGATCCAAAGTTAGTGATGCAGCCATAAAGATTAACCAAGCTGTGTATTTTACAGCTGCTACGAACAGGAATTATAAAACTTGCCCTATAAAAGTATAAAACATAAATTAGAATTAGCTAATTAATCTTCTATGCAATTTATGAGTTAGTATTTTGCCATATTACAATACATGCCTTCAAATTTGGTTCTTCCCTTCTTTTGCAATACTTCTCTAATTTGCCTCGAATAACATTTGCATCATTATGGTTATAAGCTTGTTTCTTAACTGTTTTGTGCAAATGATATTTTGAACATTAGTTTGCTTATGTGATGTCGAATCAATTCACTTGTTCATAACCCCTTGTATCAGTGTAAGGCTCTTGGTCTGGAGTGTGGTAAATGACATGAGGTGCATAAGATACTTTATTTTTAATAATTATAATTTCAAGGAAGAGGAAGAAGCTTTGAAGATAAAATAGCTCATAGATTGAACCCCTATTTAGAGTTTGTTATTCAGGGGCCAGACCTCTGGTGAGTGAATGACCATGGTGAAAATCGAAAGGGCTAGGGAGATACTTAAGTTAGGGTAAGTAGAAGTAAATATGTAAATGTTTATAATTAGATTGCTTCTGCATATAGAATGGGTTACTAGTCTATGGTCCTTACAGGTTATGGAAGTTTTTGCCGGTTTCTCACCAGCCCCATCTTTCTCTCCTAGTTTTCATTGTTGAAATTTTACTCTTATTAGGAAACCATGATTATGTAGTATGAACCTAGGTTTTTGCACTTTTGATATCTTCAATAAATTGATTTTGCTTTGTTAATATGTGCAAACGAGTTTATATATATTTTTTATTTTATTTTAGAGAGAATATAGAATAAATCGTATTTGGAGGTGGGTGTTTCATAGTAGACACCTGAGGGAAAACTTGTAGCGCTTATGCCAATAGGGTGATAAGGACAATACATTTTCTTATATAGATGAAAAAAAAGAATTTCTTCACTTCTTGTAGGCTTTGTGAAGCTCAATAAATAGCTTGTGTGGGATGCCATGTGAGAGATTACAAAAAAAATAGGTTTCTCTCTAGTAATGGGGGAAAAGGATATGCTTTAGCTTTAGATTGATGCAATGCTGGAATAAAGAGATACTATGATGCAGCACGGATTGCTCTCTCTTTTATGTCACGTTTTGATCGGCGCAAGGGATGACTTCCAGTATTGCTTGGAGTTCAAGTTAACTAGTTTCCTATTATTTTGCATTGTAATTGTTTTCTATTTACGTCTACTTTAATTTGTGTTGATGTCCTATTACACATAGAATTATAGGAAGGTTTGGTTTCTCTTATAGTTTGTTTAAGAGAGCTTCTTTTAATTGAATAAAAGTGTGAGACGTTTCTCAACTTCTATCAACTTGGTATTCCCGTGGGAATCAACAAGGCATAGCTTTCTTGTGTTCTTGGCTATTCTCTCGTGTGAGAATCAACAAGGCAGCAAGGTGTGATTTTCTTTGTTTGATTATTCTGCTGCTACGTCATACTATCATTATAGTACGTGTTTGACCATGTAATATCCTTGAATAAGTGGGACACAACACATTTATGAAGAGGAGAAAAAGATGTTTATGTGGTTTGCATGGATTGGGTAGGTCAACCAGAGTTAAGTTAAATAGCTTTAAATAAATTCCTGTCTTTAACTCCAATTCAACCTTTTAACACTGCCACAAATGCCCCTCTCCTTTGACCTTGACTATACTCTTCTACTCAAAGATGCCTATGTTAAATTCCGTCATGAACTTGAAATATGTACTATGTATTTATGTACTGTTGAATTCATTGACAAAGTATGACCAATCAAACGGTAATGAAAATGTGATCAGCCAAGTTCAATAATAATAATGACAATAATAAGTAAATAAAAATGTAGGAGATATGGGAGAGGAGAGACAAGGGAGACAGAGAGGAAGATAGCCATCCTAGTTGGGTTTCCTTTAGTTGAAGATGCATGTGAAAGTGGGCGTGATATCTTGTGATTGATGTGTTTGAGTTCCTGCTAAGTTAAGTATTATCCATAGTTCATGTTCATCAGGCAAAAGTTTACTTTCGATTTTTCTAATGAGGAAAGCTTATTGGAAAAATCTTGCTGGCTGATATTTGTAATATGTAACGTTCTTTTAGCACTTGCACGCCATGACTTCATGTGATAAAAGAATAATTCTATTTATTTGTTTATTTTAATTTCATTTCTTTGTTTATTTTAATTTCATTTCTTTTATCTTTTCCTTTTTGGGTGTAGAGGATAATGTACGAGATCTTGAGCGGTCTCTGCTATTTGCATTCTAATAAGGTCATTCATCGAGATTTCTGCCCAAGCAATATTCTCGTAGATAAGAAGACCTTGAAAGTGAAGATTGCAGATTTCGGATTAGCTCGATATATTGATGAGCCAGCTGAGGCCTATACACATACGGTAATATTATTATTATCATTACTATTTTTTTAGCATAGTGATCATGTGTGTGTGCATTTGTTCTTCATTCTTGAAAAGCGTATTGATCTCTGCCACCTGTAAAGATAAAAAAAAACGTAGCTTGGAGATAGATTAGACTATGGTTGTTGATATCGAGTCTTTATTATGCTTCTTTAGGAAGCTTCAGAATTTTCTTATTTTAGTTTATTTGAATTCAAACCTGTTGAACCAGGGCTTTGTTTGGATCTGCTTTTTAACTTGTAAGTGCTTTTAGCACTACTTACAATGTAACAAGTTCCAAAAAACACTTATAAGTTGAAAGAAAAAGGAGATCCAATCAAAGACTAGAAGTCCAAAAAGTCTAGGTCATTGTTTGACTATGAGATCCTTGTAGTATCTTTTAATTAGTATGGTGAACAAACCAGCGATTATACTTTCTGTGATTGTGTGAAGCAATCAAGCTTTTTTGGTGTGGCGTCTAAGGAAACCTGTGTGTGTGAAGCTTATGGTTTAATTCTCTCGTCTCAATATTGTATTATTAAAACTTAATTCCCACTCTGGTCCCAATTTTATTTACTTCCATTAAATGCTAGAAACCCCCCTTTACAAGATTTGGGAGCCTTAATTGCCTAATTACTGTTATGGGCATGGTTCACAGCACCGGAACCGGCTCAAAATTGCCCGTAAAATCTTTAGACTTCTTCAATTTTGCCTTATAAAAGTGCTTTTCAGCCCAAAATAAAAGCTGGATCCGATCATAAGCTTAATTCCATCGGCAGCACTTTTCTTTTTTTTTTTTTTTTGGAGTAATCTGTGTTTGATCTCTCCTACTTGCATTTCTGGCTTATCCGGTCTCTAAGATTACATTATCAATAATTTCTGTTGTTAGATATCAGTAGATTTGCTGCTGGCATTGCCATCTTTAGTAGGCTGGTAACATCTGATGAAGAACTATGAGGCAAGAGGTGCTGCCACTAATTCTTGGGATTTGTGAGAAGAGGAGAAAGGGTATTAAAAGAAAACTTAGGACTTAATTTTCTGAACTCTAAATATATGGTTTCAGTGATCTTGGCTGTCATTTTGGGATGGCATAGATTATGCCCCACTACATTAGTAATTTAATTATTCGAGATTTATATTGTACTATTGTTTTATCTGGTAAAAATAGATTATATGATTGAATATCCCATTTCTTAGCTTCATATTGTTTTATCCTCCAGGAGTGCACATATGAGTATACTGCACCTGAGCAACTTCTTCGTGCACCTACATATTCAACTCCTGTTGATATTTGGGCTGCTGGATGTATTTTTGCGGAGATGGTGCGAGAAGGACAACAATTGTTTTGGAATAATAGAGAACTGTGCTCAATTGCTCACATTGAAAGGTGTCTTTCAACTTACATATATTAATGCATCATGGGTTTTCTTCGTCACCTTCTTATCTACTACTTTTGCATTTAGAATTTTGGGTGTCCCAGATGAAACTACTTGGCCGCATTTGTCTTGTTTTGCACCCACTCTCCATTCAGTGGCATCCAGTACTCCTCAGGTAAAAGATGTTTGGACTTTGGAGTATCTCTTTTTGGTCTCTAAGGAATATTAAGGGTTGGTAGTTCAGTAGTTCTTACCTTTTGACCCCATCTGTTGAACAGGGTTTGAAAAGTCAGGTGGAAAGGCTTGATTCAGTTGGACTAGATCTTTTGTCTGTAAGTTGCTTAGATACAACTAGAACTTTCTGTTCCCCTCCCTAGAAGGGAGAATGATAGGATTTATGCTAAAAGTGATCTTGGAACTAATCTTACTCTGTTTCTCTGAGATGCATTGCAGAAGATGCTTCTTTGGGACCCGAACCAAAGAATCACCGCATATGAGGCACTGCAGCACCGCTATTTCTGTGACTTGTAAGTTGCCTATGGAATTGAATTTTTCAATTTTTTATGACACCTGAGATCCTATACTACAATGTCCCAGTAGGTTCTCACTGACTTGAACTCATTAGATATATTGGGTGTTAGCTTATCCCTGAAAAAAACGTCGTGTGTTCAACTATGAGATGCTCCAATAACTTTTTGTTACATTAAAATGTCCTACATCATCATTTTCATTATCAGTCAAAATAAAGAGATGATGTTTATAATAACAATTAAAAGGGTTCTTCAGGAAGTTTTTTGCTATCCATTATGGAGATAGTTGTATAAAAAAAATAAATAAATTAGGACAATGAAAGGATAAGGAAACAATTTAAAGAAATTTAGGACATAGTTTCACAAGCTTAATGATCATACCATGAGACTCAAACTATTCTATTCACACATGCCTTAATTAAATTCATCTACTGAACCTTTGAATTTATTACTTTTAAACACTTTGGGAAGTAAATCTGGTACAAGGGCGTTGGATATCTGTATTGAACTTTTATTTTTCTCCAATTTGTAGAAGTTTTAATATTTTTAAAAATATTTTTTTCTAATTTTTACAATGTTTGGATAATCAAAGCAGGAAGAAGCAAAAGCTTTTTGCTTTTAGAGGTTCATTCCCGTAATATCTTCTTCACACTTCTCTTTTTCTCCTTCTCCTAAAAATTTATCTGTATCTAATCTTTTCTCACTTTCTCTTGAATTCTATTTTGGAGAAATATATTCATCTGTCCATTGGGTTGCTAAGATTTAACTCACCAGGTTTATTTCCATCCCCTTCCATGTAACCTAACCGTAATTGCCATTCAATAATCTTAAGTTACTTATGCCTGCTTTAGTGAAATTGCAGATATATAAACCTATCAAATATTAGACATCTAAATGTTTGTTCAAGATTTTCTTTTATTCCTTTAGCTTTTTATGCCCCTCCACTTTTTCTTGCTCAACAACCGCCCTCTGTATCTTTCCTAGATGATTACTGTTTCATCTTTAATTTAGGAACTCTGGCCCCATTACTTTTTTAATCTGGATGATCATTTCATTTATATTAGGCCCAGGAGTTTGAATGGACCTCTAGTATTAATCTGTGCAACTTAAATCTATTTACAGGGAGGCCAGAGGTTCAATTTTGTAGACGATGGCTTCATTTTTCATTTGAATTCTTTAGCTTTTGACTTTTGTATTTGTTAGAGCATGTCGTTTATATAATCTAGGTGGAACCATATTATTTATCTTCTATCTCATCTTGATTGTCTGATCTCCATTATAAACCTTGCATATACTGATGATGCATAAAATTGTTCATAAGCGCATGCATAGGGCATCCTTGTTGAGGTTGAGGTTTAAGTTCATGCTTGCTGATTTTATTATTTCTTTATAGAAAGCTATCTCTATTGCGAATGGCAAAAGTTAAACCCGTAAATAATGAAGAAAATGCTCTAACCTCCAGTATTTTTTTTCTTACAAAAAATGAAAATACTTTTATGTCGGTTGTGTTAGGCAAGACTAAGGAGGAGGATAATATGCAGAACCAATTAGACTATTTATAGGCAGTGTTTATTGCTAGATAAATAGACCATTGTCAGTTCGTCTATCAATTTATGAGGATAATGCCAAAATAATTGCAGGAGTTCAATTCGGTTTATTGTTGTGAATCATCTCCGTATGGAATTTTTTATGTAATATTTTTGGAAACAGTAGATCCATTTACTAAACAAGTGTTATTTCATCTTTTTTAACAGGTTGTAGGTGAATGATTGGGTATATTGCACTCGTTGTGGATTTATTGAAGAACTTTTCTGGCAGGCATACTATTCGTTTCTCTGTTGCTGTCCATTTGTGAAGGATGGTGTGATAAAGAAGTAAAACTTGTGGGAGTTTCATCAAATGTACATATGGAGCTGGATTTTGCTTCTGCAATAGTTCCCTAATCTTGAGATTTCAAATTCCATGTTTTAGGTGTATAGACTATAGAGATCTGACCAGACACTGTTTTAGGTGTATAGAAAGTTCATTGACCACTATCATGTGCATAAATTTGGAAACAGATAATAGTTACGAAAAATAAGGCTTACTTTGGTGCTCCATTTTATATTCCACCCATTATTTTGTGACATTTAGCATATTTTCACCATTTGGACTCGTCACTTTTTAATTTTAGGAATTACCTTGTCGAAAAGGTGCAACACTACACGAATTCATGGGTGGGTGTTCGTTGTCTTTTGCGATGGACAATCTGCTGATTTTGACTCTTGAGAATAGGAGTGTTTGAGTATGTGATGTGATGATGTGTGTTTTGAGCGTCTCAAGATTTATTGTCAGTTCAAAGAATTTTGGTATAAGATTTGCGCATCAATTTGACCTATCCTTAGATATAGCAAAAAATGTTTGAAATGATTTGATTATGATATTTTAGAATTCATAATCAGACCATATATGTTTGGATAATTAAACCGAAATAATCATATTTTTCAGATCACATTGGTTTTCGGTTTTTATTCCTCTCATAAACAATAGTTAGTCTCTGCCACTTAGTTCCTGCAATAAAAATTGGAAAATGACATGCATACATAATATTTGGTATACATAATATATATAATCTATGTGGCATGCCACATAGATATTTTACACAAAACCCTCAAGACTCAGTCATTGTCTTTCCCGCTTATCTTTAGTCTTCATCCCGTCTGTTATTTCTCTCTTTATTTCTACGTTATCCACCAGCTTACGTTACCTAAAAACCATGTTTCTCTCTATTTCTCTGGCTTTTATCTCTCCTCAGATTTAACATTTCTCTCTCCTCTATGTCTCCCTCTCCTCTCTCTCACGCGATTTTCTCTTCTTCTCTCACGGTCAAAACCGGACCTCCGTCGTTCGGCCACTGATATGACCGTCACTGCCGCCAAAAGAAGCGTCCGGCCCCCAGGAGCAACACCCAACCACCACTTGCCATCAACGGTTGTTGATTTTGTCAAAAATCTACCATGAAGCCATGGGTATCCAACGAACAAAAATCACAGATCCAGTTGATTCCGATGTCGATTTGGCAAAGCAACACCACCAATGGACTCCCCTACGTGAGGAGCACCTAGCCCAGTCCTTCGTCGACTGAAACAGCCACTGAAAAATGGAGACCCACGTCGCAAGTATGCTCCAGTGCGTTATTACACTATACATTTGGTAGTGTATTTAGCTTTTTCTACTGATTGAACATCTTATGAATTACTTGTGAATTATTGAATTTATGGTTTTATCTAACAAATATCAATCAAGTTGATAGTGTTAATGACTGTGTTAAGACTGGTGCCGAGATTGTTGGATCGAATGTGCCAGTAATAGGAATGTTGTTTGAATCGGTTCATGAGATGTTTAAATTTTACAAGGACTATGGTCAAGTAAATGAGTTTTTAGTCAAGAGGAGATCATTAACGAATGATGCGAATGGTGATTACAGATATATGATATTCACGTGCGTGAGGTCGGATAAATTTGTTTCACGTTCGAAGAATCCAGTCAATCATCGCGGCTAATCATCTAGGGTGTTGAGTGTTTAAGATGTTGTTTTATTGTGTTTTAAATATTTATTACTGTAAAATTTTTATGGCTATGTCTTTCTTTGTGCGACTTTATCAATGGGTATACCCATATTAATGCATTACGAATTAACAGGGTATTAACATAGCTATCCATGGCAATGCCTTATTACATTATGTTTTTATAGTGTATTTGTATCCCAGATGTTAATGCATTATGATTTAACAGGGTATTTAACATAGCTGTCCATGGCAGTGCCTTATTACATTGTGTTTTGATAGGGTATTTATTGCCCATTTGTTAATGAATTACCATTGTATTTAACGCACGGTAGTGAGCCTTATAACTTAAAGGCATGTCCATGTATTTTTTCCCCACATCGATTGATGAATTTATGGATGAACATCTCACATGAATGTACATAACTATTAGTAGTAAAATACACTGCTAATACATAATGCATTAAATACTGAAAAACAAATACACTGTCAAAAACATAATGTAATAAGGTACTGCATGATAACAATCAAACTTGCCAAAATATGGGAAACAAATACACTGTCAAAACATAATGTAATAAGTCACTGCCATGATTAGCTTGGTTAAATACATTGATAATTCATAATGCATTAAAAATTGAGAAACAAATACACTGTAAAATTATCATGCGCACCGGCACCAATGACAAATGAATCATAACTCTTGTTTGGTCGAATTCTAGCAATATCATTAATCTCTAGTTGCTTTTTCACACTCGGGTTTATTTCCCTGTTACACACAAAGAATCTAGAATGACTAGGACTTAGAGATCGTGGTTGTGGATGTAACGCCCCGACCCGGAATACGTTACTTTTGGTACTATATAAATTGAACTACCAGAGGTTCAATCACCAAATCACCAAAAAATAAACACAATTCGACCGCCCGCACCTCCCCATAATACAGAGGATGCCAACCTGGAGTAACACGCAACAATTTCACAAACATATTCACAACCTAGGCAGGGCCTCTGGCCATCTAACAAGGACATCCCAATTTAAATTCTCAATTCTAAGCAGGGCCTCAGGCCACCTAGCAATCATAGCATCAAGAAAATTCTCACATCTAAGCAGGGCCTCAGGCCACCTAACAGTCACACATAATTTCTCCACAAAACAACATATAAAGTCAATATCTAGCACAAATAGCAATTCTGAAAACATAAGAATCGTCAGGACTCGAAGTCCACAAACCCGGTTCGGGAGTCCCGATCACACGGAGTACCCTCCCCACCGTCCATCCCGTCATCGAACAGGGACATCACACAATGTCTCGACAAGGTAACATAATTACGACAAATTAATAACATATATCAAGTTTAGAACTATTTAGTCCTATCACCCTCCAGGGGGTCCATCCATGTCACGCACCCTCCTCCTGATCCGCGACCCTGGTACCGGCACTAGACTCACCTGCGAGGAGGGAATAGGAGAAAGAAAAAGGTGAGCGAAAGGCCCAGTAGGGAATAATAAGGAGTAATTGAATAATTAAGGCTGAAATATTAAATAAAGGCACAAATGCAACAATATGATAGCTAACATCATGTACATTAACCACAAGTAGATAAATACACCATATGAGATCCTAACTTGGCCCACCGGCATCCCTACACATATTGGGACCCTGAACAGCCCAACGGCATCATCACATGGTGTTCAAGCATATATGAAATCCTGATCCGGCCCACCGGCATTCCCGTAGTCATAGGAACCCTGAACGGCCCAACGGCATTCCACATTCACATCAATCACAACTAGGAGATATACGGTTCCATACCCGACATCTTCCATACAATTTCAATGCATGTCCAACATGGTTATGCAATAGATAACCTACAACCTATATATATACATATACTACTACATGATGCATGTTCAAGAGTAATTCATGCTCAATGGAAGATTGAACAAGCGGGGTATGCAATATAATCCAAATCATATAATAAATAAATCACAAAGTGGGGTTATTCTCCCTTAGGCACAATTAAGGCGAGAATGCATCATAATGAGCAATGGAGAAAAATAAATGTTCCCAATAGGATTACATATTCAAAGAGAATAACAAAGGATGGAATTTCCCTACCTCGCACTCCAAAAATTAGCTATGTAAATCAATACTCAACCTTGACCTTTCCCGGCCTCAACCAACCTATTATTTGGTACCCATCCTCCAATCAATATAAAAACAACTTAAATTGCACATATCCAATACAAATTAATTCAATAAATCAAGAACTCCTTACCTTTTCTTACCCAAAACTTCCCAAATTCTTGAACTTCACCTACTCAAGCTTACTACTCCAATCGACAATAGGATCTAGCAATACAACCATAAACAAGTCTAAATCAACCTATTATATCACTAATTTCATCTAGTTTAGAGAATTTCCCCCAAATCCACAAAACCCATAAACCCTAGAATCTCAAATCCCCCAAATCTTTAGATACTAACCTTTAGGTTTAAGAAACTTACCAAGGTTGTAGAAACAAGTAGAGAGAAGGGATTTAAGCTTCCTTTAGGCCTTAAATGATGTAGGAATCCATGGGTTTGAGTTTGGGTTCAAACCTTGAAAGATTAGAACAAGGAGAGAAATTTAAGAATGTGTAAGCTAGAGAGAGAAGTTAGGAATCCAACTTGAAACAACTTGAAAGAGAGTAATCTTACCTTGATTGATGATCTTAGATTGATGGGAGGGAGGAAATTTGAGAGAAAATGGGGTTTAGGGTTTGTTTAGGTCGGGTATTTTGAAAGAAATCGTGAAATGGGTGTTTTTAAACAAATCTCGGGTTGCAGATTTTAGGAAGTGTCCGGACACCTCTATAGGTGTCCGGACACTTATGCCCAAAAACCTCTCTATTCAGTTTTCTTCTGCATCTGTCCGGACGGTTTTTAAATCTGTCCGGACGGTTACCCCTGTAATCCAAAAATTTCAGTTTTAAACCCCTCGTACACTCCCCAAATCACTCGGTATTAATTTCTAATGATTTTATTCATATCTCTATACTCAACACATGATGATTCTACTTATTTTCTAAAGAAAAAGAAGTTTGGGGTATTACAGTGGATATCTTCAAACAATGTAATCTTCCACTTCCCATCGACGGAAGTCTACCAACAAGCATCGCCTTGCACTCATTCTTACTATAACCACGATGATTAATTGGATTCTTCAAACGTGAGACCAATTTAACCGACCTCCAGCATGTAAATATCATATATCTGTAATCACCATTCGCATTCTTCGTTATTGACCTTCTCTTGACTGAAAACCCATTTACTTGACCATAATCCTTGTAAAATTTAAACATCGCATCAATCGAGTCAAATATCATTCCTATTATTGGGACATTCGATCCACCAGTCTCAACACAACCATTAACACTATCAACTTGATTGAAATTTATCTTACTATAAATTTCATCAAGTGAAAACATCTCTTCACTACAAAACAATATTGAAACAGACATTTGTTAGATAAATACATAAATTTAGTGATTGATAATGTAATAACTCATATAATATCAACACCAAAATGAAAGGACTCTGTCATTATGACACTATCATACTAGATTGTAATAACTCAATGCCATAAAAAGTGAAACCAATGTATTTAACAAGGAAAATGATTATGTAATGAACAGCGGGGCTAAATACACTGGTAATTTGTAGTGCATTATAAACTGACAAAAAAATACACTGTCAAAAATATAATGTAATAAGTCACTGCCATGAAAAAAAATGGGTATACCCAGTGATAAAGTCTCACCATGAAAGACATATTAAGGGAATGACAATGTTTATCACCAACAAATTGTTCAACTTTTTTGCAAATAATACTTCAATCACAACAAAATCTAAAAAGAATAACATTAGTATCTACCACATCCAACTCAGTCATAACAAATCTAAAAAGAAAAACATGAGCATCTACCACATCTAACTTAGTCTCAACAAATCCATACAGAAACACAAACATAAACTCCAGTGTTTATCAAAATACGTTGAATAAGAGAATAAGAACCTGGAACAAAGGGAAACATTATGCATACTGGCAGTGTAGTTAGAAAATAGCAAGATGATTCCAATCAATTCACCCAATTCAGTCCACTTTCCTGATAATTATATATTTTTTATGACAGTGCAATAACCCATTGTCAAGCTTCACAAGTAATCCATAAGACATTCAATCACTGAAAAAAGCTAACCAAACAATCAAACAAAAAAAAAACATGACCTACTAATCTCAAATACATTATGTATATTGACAGTGTAGTTAACTATATTTTCCAAACAAACTATGAAACAAAATAATTACACTTTTCATTATGACAGTGCAATAACCCACTATCAAGCTTTACAAATAATCCATAAGATGTTCAATCAATAGAAAAAGCTAAAAACGCTGCCAAATGTATAGTGTAATAACGCACTGTAGTATACCTTCGAAGTGGGTCTCCATTTTTCGATGGCCGTTTCGGTCGACGAAGGGCTGGGCTAGGTGCTCCTCACGTAGGGGATTCCATTGGTGGTGTCAGGTTACCAAATCGACATTGAAATCAGCTGGATCGGTGCTTTTTGTCCGACGAGAACCCATGGCTTCAAGGTGGATTTGTGGCAAAATTAGTGATGAATGACGGCAAGTGGTGGTTGGGCTTTGCCCATAGGGGCCAAGCATTTCTTTTGACAGTAGTGGTGGTCGGATTGGTGGTTGGACGACGGAGATTCGACATTGGCCATGAGAGAGGGAGAGAGAAGTCGTGTGAGGGAGAGAGGGAGCGATAGAGGAGAGAGAAAAACAATTGTATTTTATAGAAACATGAAAAGCCCATTTTCATGTATTTCAATACTCAAATTTCAAAATTTGAAATTGCACAGTCAGCTTCCCAAAAGCAATCACAGTTAGCATGCTATGTCATTATGTATACTTATGTATACCAATCTTATGTATGTATATCACAATCGATAAAAATTACTATTACAAATAGTGATAACATGGGAACATGAATGTGGTTTTCAGATAGACATACTTTGCCATCCTATCTTACAAGCCCCACAAAAAATGCAGTTTAGATGATAAAAAGCATTCATTCATCGAAGAATGAAAACCTCTCTTCCAAGTTCCAAGGATAATGGAAAATATAATACGAAATTTTACAGCCTTGCAGATTATGGTAACAAAAAGATTAGACATGTGCATCCCAATAAGAGAAGAATTTGCAAAGGAAAAAAGAAATTGGCTGTAGAGGATATCACCAAATGAAGAAAATAACAAAAAAAAAAAACGCTATTGTTTAAAAAAAACAAAAAAGCGCTATTGATCCATTGAAAAATTAAGGCAAAAATGTATTTTTGCGTTCCTCAATTATGGGCGTGGTTTTATTTTCTTCATTTTCCCTTTTTTTTTTGTCTCACTTTCGTGTCTCAAGTATTGAAAAAATCCTATATAACATCCCACTTGAACAAACTCAAAATAAAAAAACCTTATTTGGCATCCTATATGCAATACATGTTGGATTATGGGCTTTTCTCAAACAAAAAAAAAATCCTAATCCAAATTTTTTTTTTCATCTCCCCCTCGTTCTCCAAATCAGTTAATGTTGCCCACCCTCCCATCTCTAACTTCTTCATCAATGCAGTCGAACTCAGATCGTTCGACCGGATCTACCAAGGTGACAATCTCAAATCTATCCACACTCTTCTTTGTAGACTCCATAATGTCAAAGAAATCAAAATTTGCAATTTCAAGGATGACCTAGATTCCCTCATCTTCGAAATTTTGTAGTTCAACTTAACCTTGAACCTTGAATTGATTGATTTTTAGAAATTGAGAAGAAAACCAACCAATATGGAGAACAACAAGAAGAAGAAAGTTGGGTCAAGGTAAAGAAAATGACGTACATGTGAATGTAGTGCCTGTTAAAACCCTTCATCCACCAATCCCGTCACTATATTAGGTTGAACTATCCTGATTCAAAAGGAAAGAAAATATAAAGAACCTTAGAGAGACTTCTAATTGTATCAATAAGGAAGAAAATATACAGAACTCATTATTTCATTTAGATTTTATGGACATATATGCATGGGCGGAACCATCCATGCCCACGACTGCCCCCTTAAAAAAATTTGTTAGTAAATTTTTTTTATTAGTAATTTATACAGATAAATTAAGTAAGTTATTCAATAAATGTCCCCCTTAACCCAATAAAATGTTACATAATATGGGCCTAGGATAATACATTAATAAAATGAAGACTCAATTGAATAAGTAAGCCTAAAAGATGATCTAACTAATGATGATGATACATGTCTACATTAGCCCAATAAAAGATTAATTATAAAGAGTCATTTGATAAGATAGAAAAAATTTAAAAAATTAGCAATGCATTTATAGGGTTCCATGAGATTGTGGTCTTGCAGAGAAAATGGTAGTTGTGACAAGGTGTAACTTGGTGTATCCGGCGTATAGACTAATAACACTAGCATTGACTTTTATCTTAATGTTGACAAGTGATATATATAAAACCCAAAAAAAAATATGGGGCACTGCCCCTGAACCCCTGCACAAAGTTTCACCCCTTAATATTCGATGTTGGTTCCGCCCCTGTATATATGTTACTTACATCACAAGTACATCCTCGAGATCGTTGTTGATCTACCATAAACTTTGCTAAAGCGGCCTGAACTGTCGCGTTAACACGAACATCAAAAGTCTCTTCCTAGTTTGTGACACTTTGTGCAAGTTCATTACGTTCTTTCAACATTTGTTCAATTTGCTCGTGAATGGTTCTTTCTACTTGTAGCAGCGCTAGGACCACATCCAAGTCCCCTCGCGTGTCCTGACCGTTCACCAATGACATGTACAAAAGCTTCTTTGGGAGTTAGATACACCAAGTCTTCACCTGATTGTGAGGATTGCGAATGACTTAGAAGATTCATCATTTCCTTCTATATTTTTGAACACATAAAGATGATTGAACTAATTAGAGTAAATAAATAACCAATCACATTAGAATAATTATGTAAAATGTCATACATGAGCATTCTTGGATTTTTTGTCAGCCCATGTTCCATTTGCCCACGGATGAGTCATCCTCCATAACTACGTTTCACTACGCCTTTCACCCATATCAGGATTAATCCATCAAATACATATATTATAGTCAAATGAACTTTATAATTCAATGCTTACTTGCAATTTGCAAGAGTATAATCAAAATCAAAACTTACCGCAACATAACTTATACTCTGAAATGATTTTCGACCTGTTACTTGAGTATCCCCTTCCTTCTCTCGATTCTTTTTGTTCCTTTTAGAGAGTTTCTGGAGTGATATTTTAGACAAAGTCCAAAATCACAACATAGATATAATAAATATTAAAATATGTACTCACTCCGTCCCAATTTGTTTGTCATCCTTTGAAAATTCAACTTTTTAAGGAGATATCATTTAATGCAATTTAACTACACAAAATACCCATGTTATTCCAAATTTGCCATTATTTATGACAATATTTTTTTTCTTCAAACAAGGATAATTAAAGTTACAAGGGTAATTTTGAAATACAATAACAAAATTGTTAATTAATGAAGGAAAGTGACACTAGTTTTGAGACATCCCAAAATAGAAAGAATGACTAAGAAAATGGGACGGAGGGAGTATAACACAAGATATAAATAGACGTTAATTTTTTAACGTACCGTATATTTGTCACTACCAAAGTGTGTCACTAAACTAGCCCAACCAGACAAAGGAACATCCGGAGGTCGATTTTGAAGCCGATCCACATCTATATTTTTGCTTAGATAGTAGTCACGATGTAGAATATGGCACCACTCGAGTCCATGCACACTATTTGAATATGTTTATGGAAATTTCTAATGTTAGAGATAATGCTTCGGGTGCGGCTGCACTTTGTCATGGGTATCTCACCCTTTTAGAGGTGTGGGTTTATGAGCATTTTTCACGTATTCGTCCAGTTCTATGCCCCGTTAGTTGTACGTTATTTTGAGGATTTACCCAGAGCAACTTGTTGGATAGATAGAAACGTTACTAGAGGTGGTGTAGATTTCGGAAGAGCCACACGATTGATTTTTGATACAATGCCGTCTCACGAGGTTAGTAATTTTTTTTACATGTTTTGTTATTTATTTATAACTAATAAAATCTTCACAGATGTTGTTGAGCCTTATTTCCAGAGCACGTCCTACTTCAATTCGGACATGTGTAGATTATTCCACCCCCTCCTACCTCCCGTCGTGAGGCCACTCGTCGTGGGAAGTGCAAGGCTGGCGTGATTCATGTTTAGACATGGAATAGATGGAGGAGTCACATATTGGATGACAGTTTACAGAGTGTCCCTGTTGGGATGGATGGAATAGATTGTATTGATGGATTTATGGAGTGGTACGTGTCTCGTACTCATTTATATGTTCATCCTGAGCAGTTTGGAGGAGTTGTACCTTTACCTCAGGTCCTCAACCACGTCCGTGGGGTGTTACAGACATCACAGCGTATGATAGACTACATCACGCAATGCAAAATGTTGTTGATATTGGGCATACTGTGGTTGGTAGGGGCCGTACATACTATATGGACAGTGGTGTCAATGATTTGGTGGATCAGTTTGAGAGGATTACTCACATACTCGATGACATTGTATTACTTTGTCGGCTCTGATATTCTTGGATTATTATAGTATATGTACTTTATTTTACGAAACTTTCTTAACTTTATTATGCAAGTAGACTGGAAAAGCAAACTTCCATTAATGTCAGTTTAAATATAATTGTATCATCATAACAATATGTGTTATGAACTTTATTATGCGAAACTTTATAAACTTTATTATTCAAGCAAATTGAAATCTAAAATTTCATTAACCAATGTTCAAATAAAAGTCTATCATCATAACAATATAAAAAGGTAATGCTAGTCACTATCTAGTGACAACATCTAAACTAGTTAATTATGAGAATTGAGTCATACGATTTTGATAAACTGCATCCCACACATCAACTTGAATAATATGATAGCGATGCCAATACAAAGCCACTGGTGGTATCGGACACTCATCAATAAGGCTCACCTGTATATGCATACACATTAGTAAGGAAATTATTAATTGAATGAATAACTATATAACACTTGATTTTATCTTACCTGCACAAAATGATTTCCGTTGACAAAACCCTATGCTATTATGTTCTTAACATCATAAGGTTTCAGGAGGCGTCTAAGTGGTAAGAACATCAAACATTGATGTCGTAACAACAATACAAGCACAACATTATAGCGACTAGTTATCAAGTGTCCCATATTTGGCATGGTCATCCAATACTTAACATCTGCTGGAGACTCATAATAATTGAGCGCTCTCAAGTGATCTTTAGTCCTATCACCGAAGATCTTTGCGTAAATCCCTCCCACATTTTGAGCTCTTCAAATAGTGAACGTCGTACATATTTTCAGCCATCTATAATGTCAATTCCCATCAAACAAACAACAGTTCGGTATCCATAATTACCATTAGCGGCAACATCGGTAATGTCATTGATGTATTTCTCTATCGCACATGGGAATTAACCACAATATAATATATTCCTAAAGGCTTCTCAGTAATGATCACTGATGTAATACTCATATTGCGACTAACATGTTGGAATAAAATTAATTGTTGTTTAAATAAAAATGCATATCCAAAACATAAGCATAATAATCATTATTACATAATATACTTACTAACAATTTATTTCTTCATTGTTTAGTCTGAATTTTTTTGTAACAATATTCTTATCAGTTGAAGCCGACTTAGACGTTTGTGAAGATTTATCAATGCAGGTACCATCCACGAGTTCAGATGCAGAAGATGCTTGGTATGTAGATAGTTCAGACTTCAAAAGTCTTTCATGTGTCTTAACTTTGTCCTTAGTTTCTGACAAGTGTGTTTTGTTCGAATAAAAAATCTCTCTGATTTTTCTTGTGTAATATGACCACTTCGAAGGATCTTCCTTCATTACGTGCACAAATATAATAAAATAATTCAATATTACAACAACTCAATTGTAAAAATAGTCAAACACATATAAATAAAGTTGGAAATTCATCTTTTCAACTCAGGAATAAAGTCAGGAATTTGCGGAGGATCATATGGTATAATCTGAAGTCGTGTCTAGTGTGTGTGTCCAATGCAGATAACGGGATTGGAATATCATCTCCATGTATCGAGCAAGCTCTTGTGAGCATGAAATACTGTATGTGCGTCTACTCACACAACAACACAAGTCTGATGATGCACATGAACTATCTACAAACTTTAGCTACTCACTAATGAGATCAAGTGCAGAGATGGATACAAATCCTCATATTTTTTTGAAAAGTGGTGGTCTCAAATTGTGCTGTACTACAGTCTTGCTATGTTCAAATGAGACATATATTTTAGTAAAATGCAATTGAAGGAGTGAATGAATCTTCAACCATGAAGATTCGAAACTTCCTTGGGAAGAACCCAATTGTCATTTAAGTTTCGAATGTGCGCTTCAACTCCGCTAAAAAACAAGTAAAACATAGTTAGTTTTAACACAAAATATATGTAAATGAGCAAGATGATAATTTCATTACCTATTTGTCTTCGTATTACCAAAATGCATATAGTTATTCGTGAATGCAACAACGAACCTTCCTTATAAGGATTTAACCATGTATCAAAGACAAATTCAATAGGATTGAGATTCATATTAAATGTGGTGATGAGATCATTCATTCTACGTACATAGTCTCCCTTATTATCTACCAAAACAACGGTACCCCATGTATTGTTAAACAATTCCCATGAGTCTATGTCCCTAAATATCTTCTTGCACTTCGCCAAAATATTTTTGTTGATATGCCATTGACATAACAAATGTTGAGCATCAGGAAAACAAATCTTGATGGCACTTATAAGAGACAACTCCCTATTCGTCACAATCACTTATAGGAGCTCAATATCATTATCTTCCATAATTGATCGAAGCCGCTGAAGTACCCACAAGTAGTTGTCAATACGCTTACCACCTATGTAGGCAAATGCAACTGAAAATGTAAGACAAGTCGATGTAATCCCAACAACCTCGAACAATGGCATTCGATATCTATTAGTTTTGTATGTACAATCTAATAACAAAACATGTGGAAAAGTATGTGGCAAATCAATGCACGTCGTATGGGTCCACATCAAATCAACTGTTGTCTCTATACCGTCAACGGAAGATCTATGGTGCTCATAATACTTGTGCTAAAGTTTACCCAATAAATATTACATCTGTGTCCTTCTCGCCTTCTCGATGACTCTATGCCTCTAGCACACATTATAAATAGTTTGAGTGTCGTTGCATTTGATGGAAAGAGATTCTTTATGTTACAAAGAATTTCCTTTGGCCGCACCAAATTATTAGACATGTCTACCAACAGCTCATTTTGCTCATGTGTCAATCTCCTAGCATAACTATGCCCCTCAAAATACTCAACAAAAGGATGATTGTGCATTCCATTTACAACTTTCAGATCCCAACAATCCCCTGTTTTTTTTTTCTTTCCCTTAAGTAAGAATGGACAACCACACTTTGTATAGATAGATAGACATTTCTTGACATTCTTTGAATTTATGAACCAAACCTTTCACAGGCAAGCAATACTCGCGGCTTCCTATCATTTCCACGGCAATTAGAGGCTCTGATTGTAAGGTCATGTCCACTTTGTATGGCAACCTCTCGAGCCCAAGAAATCAAATGATTTTTACTTTTGTATATCTGTCAGAGAAAAAAAAATCAGTGTATAAAAATGAACAAGGAAAATAAATATGAAAAAGATAAAGTCATACTCATATCATATGTGATAACTTCGTTGGTATAATCAGTCTTCCTTAATTCATCAGTTATCATCCTATCTTTTACAGCTTGCTACAAAGAAAAATTGACGAGGCACTTTTTATTATTTTAAAATAAATCCGCACATGCTAGTCGTTTTTTGCTATTGAAAACAGTAGGGATCCACCATTTGTATGATATTATGTTGACATAATGTGCCATATAATTGCTGAAAAACGGCACCGCATGTCGTTTTTTGTCTCGTTAAACAGTAGACTGTGTCGTTTAAATACAAATAAAACACCAGGGCATGTTGTCTCTAAGGCAATAAAACGACACATTATTGTGGATTTTACAGAAATTATAACAAACCCTAAAATACTTACCTCTTCACCATGATCATTCTTTTCATTGTCGACAATGTTGTTATCGAGATGTTGTAGCTGATTTGTATTCGTATAATACTTATGTAACTCGTCATCTTCCATCTGCTATGATTTGTCAATGAAATCGATCTTCCTCTACAATGTTTCTTGGCATGAAAACAAACTCTTTTTTGGAGAATATTGGTGTAAACTTAGTAGTCTCTAATAAAAATATGTAAAAATTATTTATTTTAAATTATTAGGTTAAGGTAACATATGTTATTGTATACAAGGATATTTATGTAAACTAAAAAGATAAAAAGTAATGTAAAGATAGTAGATTAATGGTGTGTATATAAAACTTCCCATCAATTAATGTTGGGACAATGCCAAGCCGGTACCCATTAGTGTACTTTTGGACATTTAGGTACAACAAAAACACACATGAACATAAAAGTACTCATGGGACGATCATTTACCTTTATACCGCCAACCTCTTTCTTCTCTTTATTTTATTTCTTACTTCTCTGTCTCTCTTTCTTCTCCGTCTCTCTTTCTTCTCTTTCTCTCTCTTCTCTTTCTTATTCTTCTCTTTCTCCCCCCCCCTCTCTAGATATATTTTTTCATAATTTAAAACTTAAAAATCTTTAGAACTATTGTTTCTATTCTTCTTTGCTTTTATTTAGGTGTAGATATTAGGTACATGATTTTTGTTTAGGAATTCCTTGAGTTTATGAGTGCTAGATTTGAAATAATTTATATGCCAAGTTCTGCAAAATCATTCAGACATGTTCATATTACTATTTCATAATAAACAAAACTCTTGTCATATTTCTTCCTGGAGCAATGACCTTAAAAAATACCGAATCTATAGTACATGATTCTGCATTACAACGTCAATACATTAACATGATAATGTAGGTCAATATTATTCTAATATTATTTTTTGCAATAGTAACATGATGATGTTACTGTTTCACTATTTGAAACAGTAACATAGAAACAATAACATGAAAGAAAAAGTCTCAAATCTAGACGATTTCGGTGATGGTTCGCTACATCACCACCGCCGTTCGACTGCCCTCACTGAGATGCACAATGCCTAGCCAAATTTTGTCCAAAATGACCATTGGAAAGGGAGACCCAAGGCTGGTAAGTTTTGCTCGCGTAATGTTACTGTTTCAAACAGTAACATACAATCTCAGATCCATAATAATATCGAAACAGTGACATACGATTTTAGATCTGAACTCAGATTACGATATCAGATCTCATATTACAATATCATAAATCATATTACATCTCAGATCTAATAAGATAAAGACGAAAACTAATAAAAATAAGAAGAAGTATAATAAAAAAATGAAGAAGATGATTGTGGAGGTACGATGATGGTGGAAGCGCGATGGCGATGGAGGCAGACAGTGGCAGTGGCAGAGATGGAGGCAAACATGACAGTGGTAGAGATGGAGAGTAGGTGTCTTAGATATAGATTTTTTTTTAAATTCATGTCTATTGCAGAAGAAGGGTAAATGTAATATTATGTAATTATTAATTTTTAAAAGAGGTACTTATATGAAAGAAATGTACTTATATGGAAATGAGAATTTTTGTTTGACTTATGTGTCCAACATTTGTCAAGTAGGTATTAAAATGACATTTCTAATTAATGTTTCAATAGATATTGGATTGAAAAATAATAGAGGCCCAACTCAATAAAGAAGACCAACTTGAGCGCAGACCCACGAGAACTGACTCTGGGCCAATACCCAAAATGATGTGGTCTTTAAGTGAAAGGCCCACAAACACAAAAGGGCATGAGACAAATGAAATTGAAAATTCCTAGACTCGTGTAGAAGTAGAACCACGAACAGAGAAGGCACGATTCTAGACGACGAGCTGAAGAAGAGACGCAGCGGATCTTGAAGCTTTTCACAGATTCTACCATTCTTCAATTTTCTTATCTCCAATTTCTTGTTGTGGTAAGTATTTTCGTCGCATTGTTTGATTTAGGAATAAGATGGATTGGAATGGGTCGTTGGACAACAGGTTTTAGGTTTCTTTTTCTTTAAATCTTAAGGTTGAATCTGCTGCGGGTATGGGATCTTAGTATTTCTTTTTTTCTTTTTATACTGGAGATTGCTTTTGTTCTTTTTATACTGGAGATTCCCTGTGAATTATGTTAAGCCTGGTTTTTTTTTTTTATTTGGTTATAGAATCTTGAAAGCATAAACATGGACTATTGGAACCCCGAAAGTATGCTCACCTTCAAAGAAGAATACTGCTATGGCGAAGCCTTCTTGTGCTACACCTCAACCGGGACCAAGTATTTGTTGAAGAAACATAAGATAACTGATGATGATGAATTGGCTTTGATTCAAAAATGGAAGGATCTGGGGCATGAAAATTTAGTAAGGTAAAAACAACTTACTTTTCTCGGGTCTCTCTCCTTTCTTGAATAGAGAAATGATGGAGAGGAATAAAACAGAGCAAATAATAGATAGCCCGTTATTGGATAGCCAATTATAGATAGACTTGTGCAATTGGCTTGTGAAAGGAAGGAATTTCCACATCCTGCAACTAAACGGTAACAAAATGAAAATTGCCAATTGATGTTTGTGTCTCAAATTCTTTTGCTATTGTATTTGCTACGAAGAAAAGACTATGTGGGGTAAACTAGATTGTTGCAATATAATATTTTAGTTTCCGTTTTATAATAGAAGGCTTAACCACCATGATAATGGAAAATACTCCCAAGGGGCAGTCACATTTTATCTTATAAAAGAAACACTAAAATTTTCAATTAAATTTTCTTTTGTCAATTAAACAATGACTATATATGCAAGACGAAATTCCTTTCTTTCACATTGGCATACAAGGCACACGGCTGCTTAAGATTCCATCCAACAGCCCCCTCCTAATCTGCAAATTTGCATGTTTGTGTGGGCGCAGGATCCTAGATATGAAGCTAGATGGAAATAATATGGCTCTTTTTGCTTTTGAATATCACGATGTGCATCTTGACAAAATGCGTAATTTAAGCAAAAGTATGATAAAGGTATGTCAAATAAGCTCTATGAAAAACAAATTAATTTTAGCAATTACTAACTTAAAATTATCTGTTCTTTCTTCAGGATTTTCTGTTCCAGATTATTAGCGGGTTGCAATATTACCATTCACATGGGCTGGTGCATAAGGATCTGCGCCCGCAGAATATTTTGGTGTATGCTGATCTTAGAAGTGTGAAGATAGCCAATTATAGGTTAGCCATACTGACAGGACCCCTAAAGGGCAATAAGGTAATTGTATGTTTCTTTGCTTTCTATATAGAAAACCTACATGATAATGGACTTTGCATGATGATACTGTCCTGGCTTAATTGATTTGCCAGTTTTAATGTCTTTGTAGTTATTAATGTTCATTGATTAGCTAGCTTTATTCTGTGGCTGCTATGCACTTTAAGGACATTCAGTGTTCAAATGTTAGGCACCTTATCCAACGAGGCATTGAGGCACTCCAGTTTTTTAATGATCTACACTATGTAGCACGGACACTCTGTTTTGGTTAGAGTGTCGGTGTCCGACACGTGTCGGACACGGACACGCTCAAAATATGTCTGGGACATGTGAAATTGAGTATCCGATTTTTTTATTTTTTTTTTAATATTGGACACGTTTTTGACATGTTGAGGACACGTTAGGGGAGACCTTTTTGTCTTTTATTTTTAATTTACTAAAGGATTTTTTAATCTGTTATAAGATATTTGATTTTTTAAATACTTTAATGAGTCTTATAACATAAAACGACAACCTATCTTCTATCGTCTTCTACCCTTACCCTATTTTATCGACGACTACCCTATTTCGACGACTGCCAAAGAAGATAATCGAAGAAAACTATACCACCACGACTGTTGACAGAGATCGACGACCAAATAGAGACAGAAATCTACGACAAAGGCTGTTGTTCTACACTACATATATCGAAGACCATCAAAGGTTAGGGTCTTTGATTTGATTTGCAGTGAACACCTGCAGCTGTTAGGTTTTTGATTTGATACACCTACACTTGTTAGGTTTTCGATCTGATTTACAGTGACGTAGTGAACACCTGCACCTATTTTCGATTTGAATGGAGAGTTTATGTTTGTATTGTAGCATACTAGTATCTGTTTGGATTAAACCAGAGAAAACCTGCACAGTTCTGCCTATTTTCAATTTGTGTGCAGAGTTTGTGTGTCTATTCTAGCATCTATTTATATTAAACCCCTGTTTTGAACTATATTGATTGAAATGAAATATATATATATATATATATATAATATAATATAAAAAATTATTGAACGTGTCCCCAACGTGTCCGTATCCTACTTTTATGAAAAATCACGTGTCCGCGTGTCGGTGTCGGTGTCGTGTCCGTGTCATGTGTCGGTGTCCGTGCTACATAGAATTACTACATATTGGAAGGGTTCGAGTATGTGTTGATTTCTCAAAGATGACGGAATGCACAATTCCCGTCTTCATCTTAGATTCTTAATCATGGTGTAGAGAAAATTCATATTTATTTACAAGATTATTTTGCATTCGACTTAAATTATTATACCTTGTATTTATTCCAAGAAAAAGACCTTGTATCAAATTTGATTTTAGTATTAAGGCAAGCTTCAACCTACCCCAGCCTAGGCTTTGTAGATTTGTTTTGGTTAATTTGTTATTATCCTCTTTTCCTTTTATTTTTATTTTTTTATTCATATCATTGAGAAATATGTGAAAGTGTGAGTCAGGTAGCAAGATAATTTATCTTGCCCATTCCCTTTTATAGTTTCTTGCCTTGACGTTGGAGCTAGTTATATAATTGATAAAGAAGGAAAAAGAAAAAAAAAGAAGCTAAATTTGAAATTACACCCTTCCACTTTGGAGTAGTTATAAATTTCATTTCTAGAATTTATATTTTGCTAATTAAACCCCAAAGTTTCATTTTTCTTTGCTTTGGTTTTTGGTCTCTTTTTTTAAAAAAAAAAAATCTTTTCTTTTTGATGTAGCTCATAAGGCAGGGTTTCGTTAAGTGTCATGTTCAAAGTCACGTAACATGCAAGCAGCTTTGTTTTTATCCAATGATTCATTACTTTGTTACATTCAAGTAAATAAGAAACAGAAATAGGAAAGCTGACTTTTTTGCCAACAGGAGTGTACTTGGATCATAAGCACAAAGGCATTCTTGATCTCCTTAGGCTTCTTGATAGAGAGGTTTTCTAACTTTAAGGATATCTTATCCTTCCTTTAATATGATTATTGCTTTTGTTTCTAATATAAAGTATTAAACATCTTGAGAACTAAAGTCTCTATCTTTTATATTGAAAGCTTTTAAGCATTGAGAATGTTATGGCAATTAATTATTAGTGCTACTTGCTTGTATATAAAATTTTGTATAACCATTTACGCCCCCACCTATCCTTTATATATAATATAGATCAGACCAGTTTTTCAGCCTAAACTTGTGTACAGGACGGGAACTTTTATCAAGTTATTTTATGTATGCTTATATTGTCGATTATGATGCTTCTGTTGTGGACTATTCTTATTGATCTATTACATCAATACAGGAGCGGGATGGCTCTTACAGGGCACCAGAAATTTTATACGCCTATCCAGGAGCTCATAATCATCCTGCAGTGGATATGTGGGCTGTGGGTTGTCTATTTGCAGAGATGGTTAAACAGAAACCTATTTTTCGTGGTGCAAACATTGTTGAGCGTGTTGATTCCATCCACAGGTAACTAATAGTAAGGGTATTTCTTCGGTCAAAGTTAAGCAGTCATGGATCTGTGCGAGCTTGGCAATTTGGTTGCTGCTTTGTAGGGAGAGGAATGGTATAATCTTTGAGGATAGGAGCTGTTCAGAGGAGGATTTTGTGGGGGAAATGTTCTTTCTTTGCTTCTAAGGATTTCAAGGGCATGCCTTTCTTACTTACTCAAAATCATTGTTGGGGGGAGTAGGTGGTTGGTGGTAGAATTAGACACCTTGCTCGAGAATGTTTTGAAGTATTCTCTGTGGTTTTATTAAGCTTAATTTGATGGATGTTATATTGGGAGAACAGGGGAGCTTGGAGTGGGAGATTGATTTGAGATTATAAGGGAACACTTTGTTGTGTTATGCTGGGTATGTGGGCAGCAGCTGTGCTGTTGGTGGAAGTTTGAAGATTGGTGGAACAGCTAGGTTTTGGGAAGGTAGTTGCAGATTGGGTAAGGCACTGGAAAGGGGGGGTGGAGATTTTACAATGATGTAATGGCTTATTCATAGGTTGCTGAGGCAAGGATTTTGTTGTTCAACTGGGTTTGTAGAAGTTGCAAACTTGCAATGGCAGGGTTGATTATTTAGCTAGAAAAGTTGCGAATTTGAGCATGATGTATTGTTGGTCCACCTTAATTATTGTTGGGGATATTGTTTTGGAGGATTGGGTTCGGGTTTTGTATAGCTTCTATAGCTTTTCGTGGGTGTCCTTCGGTACAACCTTTTCGTATATATATATATATATATTTTTCCCTTTGGCTGGTCCTTTGAGGGTTTTTTTTTTTTTTTCCTCTTGGGAATGTCTTCACTCCTTCAATGCATTTGATAGTTTATTATTAAAAAAAAGTCGTAACTGTACATCCCTCCAAAGTATCTTGGGTATGGTAATGGTTTTTATCATGTGTTTTATATGAAGGCTGTTGGGTTCTCCGGAGGATAATCTAGTGCTTCATTCCACTCTCTGTGACTTTCTGCAAAGGCTTTCCGTGCATTCTCCCAAGGTACAAAAGTTTGTAACATGTTTTAAGTTTTATATAAATTTGTGCAATGGGGGGACTTTCTTAGTTTTTGAAAAGTAAGGGATACCTCTTGTGAGAATTTCTGTATACACACATGCGAGCGACACACATATATATAAAGAATGCAATCCCTCACATTTTAAAAAGTTAGGGATCAAAATGGATTCTCTCTCCCTCTCTCTATATAGATATGTGTGTGTGTGTGTGTGTGCACGTGCGCTCTTATTCTGCTGATTTTGTCTTGCAGAGTTTGGCAGCTGAGTTCCCAGATCTAGAGGCTACTGGTGTTGATCTCCTCACTGTATGGGTGGATTTTGGAACTATCTTTATATATGTTGTCCTCTCTTTATCTCAATTGCTGCTGTTATTTGTTTTCCCTTCCATTTTATTCAGGGATAAGAAATACTATCAGTTCCATGATTTTATTTTTACTTGCGCTTTTCATGTTGCAGAAACTGCTATGCCTGGACCCAAAGAAGCGGATAACGTCTGCAGATGCATTGAAGCATCCCTATTTTGCAAATGTTGGTTGTTAACGTTTCACAAATTACTATACATCGCCTTGCTGAGCTCATGACGATTTCTGTTTTCACTTGTATTAGATAGATAGGCTAATTTTGAACAGCATTTAGATTTGCATAAACTTTGACATGGATAGCAGCAGTGGATGTCCATCTTTTAGTTTGACTTTGTCAGAAATGTTGACTTAAAATACCACATTGGTTGGCTGAGTGGTTGATATGGGTAAACCCACCTCCTTACATGTAAACTTGGTCTTTTCTCTTCGTTGAAGTACCACATTGGTTGGATCTCTCGCTTGAAGATCTAACACACTGATCGTTACTCGAATCGAATTTGAGCTCGTGTATTCAGCTTGAGTTTGAGCTCTCGAATCAAAAACATTTGCTTGAGCTTGACCGAGTTTAGAAGTCACAACTGGAGCTCGGCTCGAAGAACTAACACATTGATTGGTACTCGGCTCGAGTTACATGAGCTCGAGTTCCAGAGACAATTTAAACATGTAGAATGCTGACAAACAAAACGAAAAAATACAAAAATAAAATAAAATAAAATCTAAATATGACATAATTTTCTTTTCTTTTTCTTTTCTTTTTAATTTAACGTAGGAATAAAACATAAAATACTTTGAAGTGCCTCCCCAAGTCTTTGACCTTTCAAGGATGCATACACCCTAACCATAATTGCAGAAACTCATCGTTACTGCAAGTATCTGAGATCATAAAAAACAAATCTAGAAATTGACAGTGAAACAAACCTATATAACATTCGTATCTGATTGGTGTTAGTCTGAAAGCTAATTTCCATAGCAAATAGAGGACTGATATTTAGACATTTAACTCTGAAAGGTCTGAAAGTCTATTGTAATGAATATAAGAGATGGAATTGAATTAGCAGAAAATCACTTGAGCAACAATTGAATAGTGAAGTAGGGATATTATTTCAATGTGATGCAATGCGAAAATACAGATCGATTGACTAGTTCACGACTAAGTCAATATAACTTGAAATCCACAAAAGAAGCTTGAAATCCACCAACAAATTGATAAAAACCTCAAATATTATTAGTTCATCAACGATTTGTTTTTAACAAGACTTTTAATGCCTTTATATAGGCAAGTAATCTAATTATACTAAAATTAGGAAAACATGTTAAAAGGACTAGAAAACCCCTTCTTACACCAACTAAAACTACTAATAATTCTATAAGAAATAGAGTTCTAATAATGAAAGTAAATAATTAAACTAACACTCTTACTAAACCTTATGATAATTCGAGTACAACATTTTCATGAATCCTTTTATCTCCAGCTGCTAATACTTTAAAACCTCCTTCTGGAATTGAACACGAAGAAGGAGAAACCTCCCAGCAAAGCTCACGTCCTTCCCAATCAGTTATAATACCTCCAGCACCCTCAACGATAGGTATCAGTGCAAGAAAATCAAAGGGATCCAATGCACAGTCAACAACGAGATCAATAAACCCCGAAGCCAATAAAGCATAAGAAATGCAATTACCATCGTAGAATATCTCATCTACCTTGTATGCGAGACTATCACAGGCAAATTCAGCATCATCATTGTAATGTCGGGCTTTCAAGTACGCATATGCTTGTTTCAACTTTTCACAGGTGCGTACAGATGCTTCTTCTCCATTCATGGTTGTTCTTCTCCCTTTCACCCCTACCCATCTTTCTTTTCGAATCGGTTGATCAATGATGCCAAGCACTGGTTTACCCTTGTATAATAGAGCAATTAGGGTACCGAACTCATATCTATGAGCAATAAAACTCTGTGTCCCATCTATAGGATCTAAAACCCAAACAAAGTCTGGAACTGAGAACTTCTCTTTACAAGTCCATCCAGTCTCCTCCCCAAAAACTGCATGAGATGAAAAGTTTTCTAGTATAATCGAAACCATAGCTTCCTCTGCTTTTATATCAGCAATTGTTACAGGACCATCGCCATTTTTATCATCAAATTTGATTTTTTGGCTATAGAACCTCTCAATAACTTCACGAGAAACATCGGCAAGTTTCTTGCCAATTTCGGTGAAGCAATCAAGCTCTTTTGCGGTGAGATCCATTTGGTTATCAAGCTGATGATTAGAATTCGAAGTCCTCATCTACAGGAGTAAATATAAGACAACAATGATCACTTCTGCAAGGGAATGAAAATGAAAAAGAAAATTAACGGTCCCAATCAACCAACAAGTAGCCCCAGTGACAACAAAAAGACAATAGCGAATCAATTCAATAGCTAGAAAATCCATAAAGCATTCAAAAAGTTTCACGTAACACCAATTTGGTTAACGCTATTAATACCAAGACAATGCCCAATTCATACTATAAGACAATAAACATAAGAATTAAAAAGCCGGGAGTAAGAATAATAATCGGAGGTTCTGACATTAATCTAATCTAATTACTTGGATTTGTACTGACAAGTATAACAGTACGCTATGCAGACAACTTCCAGAACCAATTTATCACCCAACAAGTATTTAAGATTTAAAATAAATACTATCTCGAAAACCATCAACATCAGATTTCTCCAGTTTAACTGGTTTGATATGAAGAAAAGCTTACATATAGAAGTAGCGAGAGAATACATTCTATCGAAGAATTAAACACAGAGGCATACCGCTCCCCATACTATAACCCCAAGAAGCACGAACAATAATATTTACAAATCCAAGAACACCAAGTCACGAATTCAGCACAAAAGTATCATTCCAGGAAGAGAATTCAGTAAACTAAACAAACTCCTCATGTTATTACAGATAATCTAGAATGTTTCACACCGGAAACCCTACATATAATCAAAGAAGATAATCAATTTGAGGGAAAAAGTGATACAGGCTGAATCAAAACAAGAAGAGACTTGAACCTGACTTCAATTCAAGAATCGAACAAAATCGCCAATCGAGCCCTAAAATATATTCAAAATTGAATCTGGGACCCTAACCTCTAGAAAAAAAGGAGAGAAAACATACCCCTTCTGTCCACGAATCTCTCTCTCAGCCAACTGCGATAAAGTTCGGAGAGATTGCAGTGCGGGAAACGTATATTTATAGGGAAAAGTATTTGGCCAGATAGGATGGAACGGACGGGTACGATGTCATTAGGGAGGACCGAACCTAGGCCGAGTCCAAAAACCATCCACATTAAGCCCATCATTTTCTATTGTACTATTGTTTATGGCAGAAATAACCTCCTCTTGTCTATTGACACGTGACAGTATGAGATTCACACTTGGGAAAGATCAGTCAATCTTGAAAGAACACATGGCATGATAAGAAGATTTTGAATTAATGGTCGTTCATTTTATAGATAAATCTGATGGTAGCAGGCCTGAAATTTAGGATGTAGTTGCTCAAAATCAAGCATGTTCAAAGATTGGCATTCAAAAGGTATGAGCAACGGGTATGTTGTCTAAATTATTTTAATATTGATTTGAAACAATTAGTTTAACATAATCCGAAGTTATTAGCTGGATAAGTGCATTTAAGCTCATAAGAAATTGGGTTTTGTTGGCTAAATGTTCATATTTTCTCTCAAACACATTATCAACAGCAACACGACTACCAGAGACCCAAAACACAATCGTCTTGCACTTGAAAGAAGGAAACATCATCCCACATTCAACCATATAGGAGCACTACTGGGATGGCGGCTATTAACCATTTTCACTTATTTGCAGGAACAAGGCCTACCATCCAGTAAAATGCAACAAAGTTCAGGTTCTCAACATTCCCACATCCACCATGAAGAAGCGGCACGATCCAAGATATTCACCATGATATCCACTACCAGGTGATTGTTGCGATTATGAAACACTTTTGCCCAACAACTTTAGCAGCAAACAAGATAGCAGTTTCCCATGATCCTACACATCTTCACATGCATATCAAGAACGTGCCTAGAGAACAGAAGCTGAAGGTTACGTCTTCACTCTCTTTTAGTGTTTCCTTGGTGTCACAATCGTTAACCTCACATGGACCTTTTATTGGTTGCCCTTTAATCCTGTTCACCAGTTTTTATATTCACATAGTAATGCTTTAATTAATTGCTTTTGTAAACATGAAAGAATGCCTAGTGCTTTTGAATTTCTTAGGGAGATGAAAAGTAAAGGGTTGAAACCAAATGTTGTAACTTAGAGCACATTAATTGATGCCTTTTGTATTAAAAAGTCCCACACCGAAATGATGTGGGTCTCTAATACCCTTTATATGGAGAAGTTCCCCACTCTACTAACAAGGTTTTTTCTAATGATTAGTGAGTCGGGTTTAACTCACTTGCTAAGCCTGGTAATATAAAATGAAACTTATGCATGTCTGTTGAATTTGACTTGCAGAAGAAGAGATGACTTACAATCATTTTGACTACAAACAATGAAATAAAACAATAAACCTATTCTGATAATAAAAGGGGAATTGGGCTCAATAACAAATGAGCTAACTTAACAAGAGGCCCAAACAAATACGACAAATACAAATTGGTATCGAGCTTGATTTGCATGCCTACATTTCCTTGGTATTTGGGTTTTCTCAATGTGGTCAGCTGCTACAAGCTAGAAGTTTCCTTGATGAGATGATTAATAAGGGTATGGTTCCTGATGAAATTCTATGTATCGGTCTGTTGAAAAGGGGTCTAATTTCTTGCGAAAGCAATTTGGCAGCTACCAAGATACAGAATTGAGTATCCATAAGTATTTGTTCATGAATAAGTTGTTCTGGCTCTGTTGAGTGAGAAAGCAAATGTTGGTACAAATTCGTAAGTATACGAAATCAAAGTATCATCCCACAGAGATTTTGGCAATTTAATTCAATATCAATCAAAGCTACAATTATGTTAAAATGGAGAAGCGAATTGGTTTGAATTTGGTTTGTTCTAAACTAAAGCAAGTATTAAAAAGTGATTAACAACTAAAATTAAGCGAAAGCAAGAACAAGAATGAAATCAAGAATGAAAAGTACTAAGGTACCTAATTTCGTCGTCCCTTACCCGATTCAACTTCCTTGGCTCCGTAATTTCCTAAATAACTACCTCATTGTTGACAATCGGTTTCCCTATCATATTCAATGCTCCATTCCTGGTTACACCGAAAGTGCCTCTATACCTAACCCCTGTTATGCCTAACAATCGGGTTCAAGAGACAAAGACTCATTAAGATTTGTCGATTAACCGTGTAGCGATTGCATAGGTTATGCCCCTATATTCTTATGGTTCATGCAACTTATGATGTCTATGGTAAGAGGCAAATCCTAGATGTCTCCTTCCGGTCTCAATTTAGGCAACGAATCAATTGAATGATGGCCAAACATCCAAAAATATTAAGCACACCCATAAACAATGAACAATGGATAGAAATCAAAAGAAATCAAAGTCAAGTTTATTGAATCATCAAAGTTAGGTTATATTAGGTCCCTAGCAAGAGAATTTAGCCACTCATGGAGTCAAGATACATCATAATAGAATGAATGTAAACCATAAAAACCAGGATAAAGGAGGAGAGAAGAAACCCCCTTCTTCTCCAAGCTTCAATGACTTCCTCCTTGAGAGCTCCAAAAGCCTAGCCTCCAACATCAATCCAAGTGGGAGAGAATCCCCTAAAACCCTAAAAATACCTTTTTAATACCTCGTTAAACTCCTATGTCGTTCCTCTTACAAGTTGGGGTCATTTTGACTCAAACCTACTTGAATTCGAGACTTGTTCGTGAAATTTGCTGCGTTGTGAATAGTAACTCCGATCAATCGAAAATCTTTTCGATTGATCGGAAATGCAATCTGGAAATTGATCTTTACATGTCACGATCGATCGGGATTTGTGTCTGTCTCTAAAAGTGACTGATTCTGACTCGATTTTGCTTTATTTCTTCAATGCATGTCTCGAACACCTGAAATGTGCACAAATCAAATACTTAGACAACATCAATCCTCAACTCACTCAAAATGGCAAGAAAATGCATGTAAATGGGTACCTAATATATGTAAATTCTAGGCACAACAGCAAACATGGTTCACTTTATCATGGTCAAGAAGAAGATATAAAACCGGGCACAAGCTTATAACTAGGTGATATGCACTTCAAACATGGTCTTTGATAATGCTTTGCTTATTTATGCTGACATTGAATACTATTATACTAATGATGCCAACAATAAGTTCACCATTAGTGATAGTTAGCCCAACTATTGCTAGCCCAATGTAAGTCAAGTCCATGTAGTCAGGAGCGGCTCAACCCCTAGGCCACTAAAGCTGCCACCTAGGGCCCTAGATTTTTGAGGACCCAAATTTTTTTTATTTTTTATTAAACACTTGATACTTGTGATGTTGTGGATCAAAAATAATTAAAAAGCTAGTTATTAATCTATAATATAAGTTGTCTTTTAGTTAAAGAACTCTCCTGAATTCCTAGTCTCCTTCACAATAAGTTGTACACCCAATTGTCAAGTCAATTCATCTTTCATTTTTTATTTTTAATTGTCAATTACCAAAAAAAATCATTATTTGCATTTGCATTTATGATTGCAGTTTTAACTGCCACCTTTAAAACATAATTTACAAGACAAAAGAAATTTTCAGAATTAAAAATTTAAAAGAAATTTTGGAAGAAAAAAATTACTCCAATTGAAATATTAAACTTCATAAAAAAGTTTGATTCTTTTTCGAATGCATGAACCGCTTATAAAATTTTATTAACGATACATGTAACAGTAGCTTCTACATAACGAAATTTTTCAAAACTTAAACTTGTAAAAAACGACATGCGGTCAACTGTGTCACAAGAACAGTTAAATGGATTGCCTATGTCACATGATGTGGCAATGCTGATTAAACATATGATAAAGCAAATTTGAAATATGATTTTTTTGGACAAAAATACTCCCATTCCTTTACAACTACTCATTCAGTTATGATGATGACATCACTGTTTTATAAGCTTTTTTTTTCTTAAATAAAATTTTAAAATGTTTTAACTCTTAAAATACATGTTAGATTTAAAAATATTATAAATTTGGAATCAACACATATAATTATTTCCAAGAAGATCCACTGTCTGCCTAGGTTTTACCTGGTCATTATTAGTTCCCATTGTTTTTGAAAACAACATAATTTCAAAAATAATGGGCTGTGAACTTAAACAATGGATTCTATACTAAAAGCAATGACAAAATATAACATTTGGTCCCTCAACTATACCCCTAGTTTCACTTTTGTCCTTAGACTTTTTTTGCTCTTAACTTCGTCCTTCAACTATTGAAAGGTATCTATTTCGTCATTCAAGTAAGAGATTAGCCAAAAAAATCCAACTTAACATCTATTAGACGTATCGAAGTAATCCTAGTTGGTAAACTTTGACAAACGTGAACGATGTCATCCCCTAAATTATTAATATCTAACACTTTTTGTGCTTAAAAATAATGGATTATGAACTGTGCTTTCAAAAACAATAGATTATGGATTGTGCTTTTCAAAATAGTGAATTCTGAAATAAAAACAATGGAATTGAAGTTTCAACTCTAAGCCATTGTGTTTTTATCCATTCACGAAAAAATTTCGTTGTTTTTTAAAACAATGGAACAACAACATAGACGATGAAATGGACCTTTTGAGGTCCAATCTCATTGAAATAAGATATTATAACATATTCGTACCTCTTTAAAACAATGAGATTGAAATTTCAACTCTAAATCAAAGTGTTTTTATCTATTCATGAACAAATTCCATTGTTTTTGAAAATGATGGAATAATAATATAGACTATGAAACAGACCTTTTTGAGGTCCAATCTCATAGAAATGAGATATTAGAACATAGTTGTAGCTCTTTAAAATAATTGAATTGAAGTTTTAACTTTAAAGCAGAGTGTTTTATCCATTCATGAAGTAATTTCATTATCTATATATATATATAAAAGTAGAATAAACTTCATCATTTTTTCCCTCTCATGAAGTAATTTCATTATCTATATATATATATAAAAGTAGAATAAACTTCATCCTTTTTTCCCTCCCAAACTTGCAAGTTTTTTTTTACCCTATTAATTAATTAATTAATTTATTCTCTCAATCAGCATTTCAATTTAAATAGTTAATTTATTCTCTCAACCAACAACATTGAAATGTTTTTAAATATTTTAGCAAAGATATAAAGGATGATAAGATATAATAGAGAAGCAAATATTAACCAACAAAATATTTTTTTCCTTCCTAAAATCAAGTAAATCATAAACTTATTAATAGATAAAGACTATTTAATATTCTCTTTTCCTCCTAAACTTGCAAGATTTGTATAGTACTAATTAGTTATTTTCTTGTTAAATCAATATTGAAATATTTTTAAACAGAAATTTTATCTACACACCACTAATCTACTATATTTATAACATTTTTTAGTTTTTTGTAATTTACATAAATATCCTTGTATACAATGACATATTAGCCCTTAAACTAAACTTTTAAAATAAATAATTTTTATATATTTTAAAAGAAACTACTAAGTTTACACTAGAATTCTTAAAAAAAAAAGGTTAGTTTTAACACCAAGAAACGTCGATTTCATTGAGGAATCGTAGAAGATGGGAGATGACAAATTACATAAAGGATTATACGAATACAAATCAGCTACAACATCTCGAAAACAACATTGTCGACAATGAAAAGAATGATCATGGTAAAGAGGTAAGTATTTTAGGGTTTGTTATAGTTTTTTGTATGGTTCACAACATCGTGTATGTCATCGTAGGCTCGGACTCCTAACTAAAATCTATTCCATGAAGACTGGATCTTCTCTAAGTCTAAGAGCGGATTGGCCGACTCCAAAGCACTAAGTGATGAACTCTCTTCCGATTGTCCCGATTAAACTACCTTATCCATAGGAAGAAATTGCCTATCATAGTGGCAGACTCGGGCTAAGTCATTGAATGTCTCCTCCAGGTAAGTCAAGAGTGTCTGGCCCCCATCCCCAGTAGCACTATGCTTACCAATAGTGGGATTCTTTGATCCTTAAAATATTGGGAGTCCAATTGAAGCAGTAGTTAATATATTAAGTTGTGTGTGTAAATTTAACAATAAAAATTCTAATATTTTACAAATTAAGGGTATAATCATCTTTTCACTATAATTTTGTGTGTAGATTTATAATTTTTTGGTGTACATGATGAAAAAGTGGTGTAAAGATAGTAGATTAGTGGTGTGTTGATAAAATTTTCCATTTTTAAATTAAAGATATAGGTTGATAATAGAATATCTCCTAAATTTCATTTTTTTTTTCAAATATTTTAAAGATATCCAAAAAGATTGTGATAATCAACATTTTAAAGATTTTAAAATATATTCAAAATTATTGTGATAACTAACACTTCAAACATATCTAAACATGATAATAAACACTTCAAAGTTTTATATAATTTTTTCAAATAGGATAGGATACTACTATTTCTAAACATAAATTTTTTTAAATTGGATAATAATTATTTTGTATTTGTGTTGCATGTACCACAAACTCCGAGCAAGTTTGTATGTTATGTATTTTTTCTCAGCAACATTTATCCTCTATTGGTAATCATAAAGTAATTTTGAAAGTTACATCCAACTTTCTCTCTCACTCCCTTGGTATACACTATATATTTAACTTTCTCATGAGTAGCTTTATTTATCTTTGTTAGGGTAGAAAAGAAAGAGGAGAATACAAACGGCTCTGGTAGGCCTGTGGTGAAGAATGAGAAGCAGAGACAGATCGCTTGCTTCAATTGAGATGGTTTCATTGGATTTCAAGTTTCCTCTCGCATGGATTGACTTGAAGATGACAGGTAACGATTTTATTTTATTTTATATTTATCTTCTTCTTCTTTCTTTTTTAATTCATAATTTCGTGGTTTTTTTCTCTGTCAAAAGAAATAGTGATGCAAATTTTGCTCTGATTATTTATAGTCTCATATGTATTAACTTTGATTAATAGATTTCATGTTTAGATGAACTGTGATGCAGTATGCAATATTAAAGTACTGTATGCAGGGATTTAATTTTTTTACTTTCACTTCTTTTTGCAGGTTTGAATGTGGAAGTTGGTCGAATGCTAAAGATTGCTTGCATTATTACAGATGGCAATTTGACTAAATCATTGCATTTACAATTTGACCAAGTAGGTGGTTGCAATATCATTGGGTAAGCTTCTATTTCATTACTGAATTAGAACTTAAAAACCACGAAAATCACCACATAAATTATCGAAAATAATGATGTGATGACATATTGAAGTAAAACAATAAGATTTACAAACCTTGTGGTGAGTATGAGTAGTTATAGTTCGAATACAATAAAAATCGAGATGAAAAATCACTAAAAAATGTCATAGAATTTTCGAATAAACCATGAGGGGAGACGAAGCTATCGGCGGCAGGTTGAGATGAAGATGAGGGTATTTTACACAATAAAATCATATATTTTAACTTTTATCCTTTATGGAATAGTTTTTTAAATTTGATGGAGCTTATGGAATAAAATTTATAGGAGTGCCCTTATTGAAACAAAACTTTTAATGGGGTGACTTATCTCTAATTTTCCCAAAAAGTTGTAACTTTACATGATTAATATGGACCCCCATCCATTTTTAACAAAAAAATAAAAAATGAGCAGCCGCTCAAAAGAAGCTCATTCGCACACTCCGCTGCACCAAACGCATAGAGAATAAAGCTAGCTAATCTATCTATCTATCTATGGCTCTGTTTGGTAGAGCGAAAAGATTGATTTTCAATGCTAGCGGAAATGCTGTTGAAAAAAAGCTGAGCTTAAAGCTGTGGAATATGATGTGAGGTGTTTGGTAAACTAAAAATTGATCTTAGTAGAAATGTTGTTGAATTAAAGTATTATAATATTAGATTTTATAATTTTTATATTAAATTTAATCAAATAAATATAATTTTTATTAAAATTTAGTTTACGCATAATTATTTTTATTAATAAAACTAATAAAATAATTATTTTATTAAATATTAAATATAATGATTTTATTATAATTTTTTATTTTTATTGATCTTACATTTAATTTAATAAATAAAATTTACTAATAAAATTAATGTTAAGTATAAAAATTTAAAAATTTTAAATATTTTAATTAATAAAATATATTGTAATTATTAAATGTATTACTAATTTAAGTATATTTTAAATAATTGAGCAGAAACCGCTTTATAAGCTCCCAATGGGAGCTTATAAAGCGCCAGTCGATTCGTTGTTTTCGCTGTGCTGTTTGGCATAGCAGAAGCCGAAAGTGGCTCAGCTAGCGGATCCGCTTCCACTTCTGCTGTGCCAAACAAGCAGTATATCTATAATCTATAATATAATATAAAAATGGAGAGTAATAGAATGATAAATATCTAGCTTTTTTTTTGAAAAGTAGCACTTTTCAAAATCAATTTCAGAAAACTAACACACTTTTTTAAAAGCTGGAAAACTAACACTTTCTATCATTTTTCTGGCTCAAATTCCCTTATCACATTCCACAATACACAAAGATACCATCACATACCACAAAACTCAGAGATATCGAAAAAACCCAAAACCCAACACCACGAACTCCATTCCTCACATTTGCCACCGCCGTCTTTGCCACACCAAGTTTGCAGGTGTTTCTTCACGAGGTCTAGTCGAGTTGCCTTTCATTATAGCTTGGGCATTCATTGGCATTGTCGACATTCTTCCTCTCTATCAGCATTATAACCCGAAGTGAGTGCTTATTAAATTTGCATTATATGATGTCATCTATCGAGTATTTGATTACATCTATACTAGTATTTTATGCTATATGTTCGAGTATTTGATTATATCTATACTAGCCTTTTATGCTATATGTTCAAGTAATTGATGCTATCTGTTCTAGTAATTGATTCTATATGTTCGAGTATTTGAAATTAATGTTTGAGTATTTGGTGCTATTTATTCGAGTATTTGATGTTATCTGTTCGGGTATTTGAAATTAATGTTCAAGTATTTGGTGCTAGTTGTTCGAGTATATGAAATTAATGTTTGAGTATTTGGTGTTATCTGTTCGAGTAATTGATGTCATCTGTTCGAGTAATTGATTCTATCTGTTCGAGTATTTTAAATTTTGGTTCAAGTATTTGCAATTTGTAAAGTGTTTCTCAATGAATTTTACACTTTTCTTTTACAGAAATGGGTGTTGTTGACATTGTTCTTATATATAGTGGAGACTGGGAATTTTCTGGAGGAATTTACAAATTCATTGGTGGTACTGAGAAAGGTTTAGTAGTTAATGAGTCAATTCCCTATGAGGATTTTTCTTTGACAATATTTAGCATAATTCTAAGATAATGCATTTCACCACTACCTGGAGGTACATAAAAAATTCTTTCGATTGAGAATCCTCTTTTTCTTAGGAACCATTGACGCTCTTGCTGTCTCCATGCAAATTTTGTTGGAAATTCAACATATGAGAGATTCTTGGCTGAGAACACATATTTATGCACATTTTGCATCCCTTATTCCTATACTTTGCACTAGTTTCCTTTGTGAAATTGGTTGTTTTGATGTGTTTTGTGTAAGTTTTGAAGGAATACGTCCCTAATGGTGATTGAGAGCTAAAGAGGCAAAAATATGGTGAAATGAGAAAAGATGAATATGTTCACAATTTTGAAGCCAAGTCAAGTTCCTAAACAGATTCGTCAACTTCACGGAATAAACTGGACGTGCTCAAGAAGAGCTGGACAATGAGTGATATACCGTTGGAAAGATCTAGAAGTCTAGTTTCCATATAATTTTACGGTTCATGATTTGGAGTTTTCTAGAGGAAGTTGCATTAGTGGTTCAGTGTATAAATTATATATGAAATTAGAAGATTTGATACCTCAAGTTATTGTTCTTGGTACTCAAGACACGGAACAAATCTTGGGAGATTACGGGGCACTCGAATCTTGTGTTAGAAGTCAATGAAAACTCTCTCAGTCAATTTAAGTTCAGTTTCCATAAAGAGAAGTGTATTGAAAGTCAAGTTCTATATCAATTAGGAGAAACACTTCCTTATGGTAATCGGACTTAATTCCTATTTCGTCTCAAAAGTCTCAATCGGTGGTGCCCTATTGTTGAACTATAAAAGGGATGTAAAAGTCATCAAAGAAGACACGAACGAACGGACGGAGAGCACTAAGAGAAGGTGAAACCAGCAGCATGCAAGCGAAGATCTACTATTTGGTTTTCTCTTTCTCTTATGTATTTTAGTCTTCAAAATAGATGATGTGTGGCTAATATTCCTTCAGTTAAGGGGCTGATTGAAGCCCGAACATGATTGTATTGATACTTCGTTAATCTTATTTCGTGAGATCGAATGAAAATCTTTTCACTATATTACTTGTTGATGAAATCTGAGATATGTTTCTTTGAGTGCACGCTTAGATACATGTTTTAGGATTCTATTGCTAGGAAGATATGATTGATCACCCATATCTTCATAAAGTCTCAAGTAGCCAATGAATAAGATAGCTCATATTCATGTGAATTGATTTCTAGGTGATGTAAGATGCATGCCACGTCTTACGAATTGAGTGATGTTTGCCTTCTTTGTGCTTAATGATTCTTGAGTGTTGAATCTATGAACATGCCATTCTAGATTGCATCTTAAGAACTAAGTTAAGGAGTACATGCCATGCACTTGACATACCAATTAAGAGAGAGCAATAAGATAAAATCAACATGCCATTGTTTTATATTAGACATCGTCATTCGTGAATTAAGAAATACAGATGAAGGTTGCAACAGTATATGATTGTTAGTAGTGGATAGCTTTCCCTTGACTTTTTCTCTTATAAGAATCAAAAACGTTTTTACTTCTTACCGACTATTCTGAGTTAGCCGTTTAGCTCGAGTCACAATTAGATTTGATTTGCAATTATATTTCAATCCTCTGCAGGAGATACCCTTGCTTCTTACTATACTCAACAACCTTTTTCTTAAGTTTCAAGGATTAAATTGAGTTATTTTTTAGTACCTATATTGGTGTTCAAAAATAGCTGAACATTGGTTTTTTCATAAACTCTATCTGCCTCCATCCAAGCCATAAACATTGTTTGTTGAGATCCCATCCTAATAAGAACATCATCTATTGCTTCATCATCAGGAAAAACAATATTTTGTTGATTTGGAAGATGGAAAGACAAACGCTCGACCAAGGTCTCCAAGATGCCTCGCTAGGAGATATACATCTACAATCATAGTACATGTTGATTTCATCCATGTTATGATCTCCTTGTTTAGTGTTTTGACATTGATAGAAGAAAGCAGTAACTCTATCATGTCCTTTATTCATATATTTAAATAGATATTTGATAGGTCTTGACTGATTGCACCATTTGACATTGATATGAGCATGATACTTTATCAAAAGATATGAGTTGTATGGAACCACGTACCTATTGTCAATGACAATTCCTTTCTTTTGTCTTGTCCTACCATTATCCCTTCTTTTATAAACTGGATACCTATCTGCATCAATAAATATTCTATCATTGAACTTTTTAGGAAACGTTTTAGAACACTTTTCATTCTTCATACATGGGGATCGTAGGTTAGAAGCTCCACAAGGACCGTGAATCATGCTTTTATTTACAAGCTCATATAATTTAGTATCATCTTCCACAACTGGAATCTCAGCGGATACGATCTTATCAATATCTTCACCATTTTGAACTTTGCTACTTTGATGTAAGAATAATAAAATATGAGCATATGGAAGACCACATTTTTGAAACTCGATTGTTTACATTGCTGCATGTCAAAACCATATGAATTAAATGATTTTCATTTTAGAACAAACACCAAAGGAAATAAAATTAGTAAAAATCGAGTTTAGAATAAATTAGTGAATAATTAAATGAATTTGAATTTGGAATAAGTTAGTAAACAACATCTTAAGAGAATAACACATAAATAATATATATTAACGAAAAAAATGTTAATATGATCAATTAAAAATTAGCAAATGATAAGTTCTCGTAAAATTAAAATTCAAGAATTGAATTACCAGCATTAACTCTTCCAAAAATTTGATTCTTCCATAAGTCATTCGTCAATTCTTCTAATTTGATCTTGAAAACTCCGCATAGTATATCTAGTCTATCTTCAAGTCTTATGCATTTCCTCTTACAAAATCTCACAATTTTCGGCCATTTTGGATTGCAAGTGAAAGTTACAAATAAATTAAGAAAATCAGACCATCTGCAAATAGCCATTGCATCTTGGTAAATGACGATGGTAGAATAACATGTTTTCCAATCGAGGAAGGATTTGTTTCTCCTCTCAACACTGCTTCGGACAAACCTTTATATAATCAGCTCTCAATTGTTTTTAATGGCAACGAATAAAACATAATCATTGCGATTCAACCATAGTGTAAGCATCAACAATGAACTGTTGGAATAATTTCCTAGAGCATAATATTGTGTCAGCTTCAAAATTCCTGTCTTGAATCCTATATGTAAAAAATTGTCGCCTTGTTACTTTATTTCGTTTTCTTGATGAAGTACCCTCTTGCTCTCTCAGTGGAACATCGTCTCTATATCCATCTTCACCATATGAAAAAAGTAACGAATACTGCAAAGGTAAGTATGCAGTGTATAATTCACTAATTCGTCTCAATAATCCACTTTGTGTTTCTAATATAATATCTCTTTCAAGATTATCAGGATCAATATCTCCAGGAATAAGTGCAGTAACTTTAGAAGCAATGGAGAGATTGTATCTTATTCCATCTGTGTTTCGATTCCGAATCAGCCTAAGCTTGACATTCACAAAACCTTCTGAATTAAACCTATCTCTTGTCATTCTAAATTATTTTACGAGAATATTTTTTTCATCCAGCATTTTTTTGACCATTGATTATTCCATGATCAAATGTTATTGGATTATCCTTTGATCTGCAAAATTAATTATTTATAATTAAAAATTATAAGAAAACAAAAAGAAAATGTCAACAATAATTTCAATATATTTTGAATAGTTAATAAACCTGAAAGCACTCATTCTATTTTCAACATCGTTTTCAGTATCATATATATAAAGCTAAGCAAATTTGGAGGTTGAACCTGACTTGGGTAATAAACTTCCAATCATGTGATGATTTTGTCTATTGAGTACATACATAAAAGGTGTTGATCCCTTATTAATGTTGTTGTCAATCTTTCCTCCCATCAATGTAAAACTAAATATCATGTTGAAAGCTCGGGCATTGTCAAAATATTATTTGCTTTTAGCGTCCCCTTTGTGTAAAAGATCATTTAATTGTTGTCGAGGTTCATCCATCAATGGAAGTTGTACTTTTCCTTGCATACAACACAATGAAAATTTAGGAGTTGCTGAATTCCTGCTTTTCTCTATTATCTCATTCTACCAAAAGAGAGCACCACAAATTCCACATTCAAATACCGGATTACCAATGTCCCAATAGTCTACAAGTAATGAAATTAAAAATCTAAGAATCACATACTTTACAATTGAAAACATAACAACATGTAATAATTTGAATTAACTAAAGATACAATAATATAATAAACTAAACATTTATTAAATACATAATTTATTGTATAAAAAAATAAATACAAACCTTCGTGATATATTTGATATGAGTGATCATCACCTCCAAAATAATTAAGAATGAAAATCATTAGAATATGATCAAGTTATTTTATTTGAGTCATACGATAAATTAAATCAGTATAGTTGAACAACTTCACATGTCAATTTTATCTTCAAGATCAGAATCAATGCTTATATCTTTTAAGCTCATACCATTATTGTTACCTATAATATATGTTATCAAATGCAAAATATTTCAATGATACTATTGAACATTTATTTGTTAAATTAAAAAATAAATACAAACATCAGTGAAGTAAATATGAATGAAGTGAATTTTTGGACATGCATATATACTATATTGATGAAATCATACCTTCAATAACACCAACTTCATTGACATCAGATAAATGAACATCATTCTGTCAATCATTATACAATCATAAATATATTAACATGAAATTAATTTTATTTTGAAATGTATTTTTTGCGAATTAGATTTGTAAAAATAATAATGATAATTCTTGATTATTCAAACTATATCATAAAAATCTTAAGAGATTATATCAAAATAATTATAGAAATCATTAGAATATGATAACACTGTTTTATTTGAGATCTACTACAAATTAAATCAATTTAATTTATTAATTTGGGATATAAATACAAACATTATTGAAGTAAATTTTAATTAAGTAAATTTTTTGACACGCATATTGTATTGATGAAACCATACCTTCAGCAGCATCAACTTCATTGTCTCAGATATATGAACATCATTTTGTCCATTTGCATAAAATTATAAATATATTAACATGAAATTTATTTGAATTTAAACCTATTTTTTTGAAATTTGTTTTCTAAAAAAATAATTATAATTCTACTTCCGGAAAACTATATCTTAAAAATGTTAAAAGATCATACCATTTAATGAAATGGATTGCAACATAGTCCTATCATGAATAATATGCTTCCCAGCTTTTATTTTCTTGAAGACTATATTCGAATGATTTAATAATGGTGGTTCGGGATATGCATCATTTGTTGCCAACTTGTAGTCGTTGGAACTTGATGTCCAGTAAGCATAATGCTTCGACTACTCCCAAGAATGGGCGTGAATTGATTTTCAGAAAGATTTATCACATTGTCAATATAAGCATTCTTTGGAGTATGTTTTTCACGAACACCATGAAAATTTTTCAAAGTAGACTGTGATTCTCCTTCAACACGTTGACATATAAGGATAAACTTGAATTTATTTTTCTTTGACTATTCTTAATAAGCTTTAAAATAAACAGTTTTTCATTTTTCTGGATTTAATTTCGAAAAAAAAATGTTTTGAATACTTAACACAAATAGTGAAACAGATTATATGCAATTAATATATGCATAAAGATATAGAATATTATAATTTTATAAAATTATATGAATAGATTTATGAGATAGATTATCTTATACGTATATTTATTTTCTAATTACACAGACAACGTACAATTCACAAGTGTCCTACACGTGGAGAATGGGAGATAGCCTGGTTGGTCAAGTTGTCTGCCCAGGACCCTGAGGTCTAGGGTTCTATTCTCACCAGGGGGTTTGGGATTTGGGTAGTTTTCCATCCGCTGTGGTGGCCTTCATGCCCCTCGGGCATGGCTTAGCGTGTGTGTGGCCTGTGGGCGTTCAAAAAAAAAAAAGTGTCCTACATGTGTAGTTCATGGAAATTTGGCAGTGTAAATGAATATGAACCATACTACTTAAAATATGCACACAGTGAATTCAATTAACTAAACAATCATTATTAAATCGATACACTTTGATCTAATCACAATTAATAATTTTCTTTAATATATCAATGGAGTAAAAAACTCAAATAATGACAATAATATCTCAATTTAAATCAGAGATCCTTAGAGTCAAGGATAAACACAATTTTATAAATGATATATATTTATGCACAGAAATATAAAATCAAATTAATTTAAACATGTAAATAACTTGTCAAACCGCATATTCATCTATACACTAAATAATACATTATTAATTTTTTCTATTTTATCTTGTAAGATGTTTATCTAATCTTACAAATATTGGATCAATTTATAAAAAAAAATGTGAAAACTTATTTGATATAAAATAGAAAAGGGAGTGATTATCCCAAATTAACCCAAATTATTTAATTGAATAAGATCAGATCATAAAACAAACCTTGTTTTCAAGAGACAACACTTGAAACATATATATATATATATAAGAAGCGAATGTAAGCTTCGGTAGGGCCCCGAGGCTGTGCTGGACCCTCCGACGCTCAAGTCAGTACGGTACTAAACTTGGGAGGATGACTCTCTGTTCGAAGCTCGGCCTCTTGCTCATTAAAGTAAATTTGAGTGCAGGAGTTAGAATCTCAACCTGAGAGCGGAGGTCCCCTTTTTATATGTGCATGAGTAGTTTGAGTTGTAGTAGGAGTTGGACTCTCTCTCATTGGTTTGCTAGAGGGTTTTTTGGAGGGCAAATTCCCTCCATATCCCTCTCCGAAGGGGAGTAGGACTTTGCTTAGAAGTTAGTGTCTTGTTTGGATTCTTCATTGGTAGATCTAAGCTTAGTAAGGTATGGTCAAACCTTACTACCTAAGTCGGATGGGACGAACCACCTTGGTTGGAAGGAGTGTACTAGGAAGGTCGGTCATGACCTTCCTATCACGTGGTCCAAACTTCTTACTTCGGTGAACGATCGAAGTAGTGCCTTCAATCCTGTAGTTCGACCTCTTCTTGGTCATACCGAAGTAGGAACTTCGACTTTTGACTCTTGGCATAGTTGTCACTTATGTGCCACGTGTCCAACTTTTATTGATGGGGTCATTTTGGTATTATCATATGCCCCCTACACTCTCATCGAGACGTCTTTTGGCGAATTGATAGGAGGGTAATTATAGCCTGTATTTACCTCAATGTAGCTTGAGATTCATGACCTTTCACTCTCTATTTTAACAAGCCTTTCCGCGCTATTTTTTATTTTTATTTTTCGTCTAAGTGGCCAAGTGCCTTCAACTGGGATGACCTAGCTTGGTTACTTTCCTTTCCATGTCTCCTTTGCCATTCTTTTTGGACTTGTGTATTTTAACCAAGTAATTTGTTCTGAGGAGACTTTATGAGGGGGAAGAGCTTCTCTAGCTTGGTCTTTTCCATTCCTTCATACTTTCTCTGTTAGGAGCACATGGAGGGTCGAACTGGCGTAATAGGACCTCTTTGGTCAATTGATTTGGACTTGCAAATTTTTCTCAAGAGTTTGGGCCGAACTGGCCTAGTTGGCAGAGCTGACCTAGCTAGTCGAACTGACCTAGTGGGACCACTCGGTCCTCTGAGTTGGACTTGTGATTTTTTACAAGTCTTTTGGCCGAACCGACCTATTTTGGCCGACTTGGTCTAGGTGGGACACTTTGGTCTTATTTTGGACTTGAAAATTTTTACAAGTCTTTTAGGCAGACCGACCTTACCGAGTCGAACTACTCTATGTGGGACACTTCGGTCCTATTTTAGACTTGAAAATTTTTACAAGTCTTTTGGGTAGACTAACTTGGGCCGAAGCAACCTATGTTGGTCGAAACGGCTTAGGTTGGCTGAAGCGGCCTAGGTTGGACCAAGCGGCCTTGATGGGCTGAAGCGGCCTAGCTTGGCCGAAGCGCCTAGGTTGGATGAAGTGGCGTAGGTTGGATGAAGCGGCCTAGGTTGGCCGAAGCGTCCTAAATTGGACGAAGCAGCCTTGGTGGGCCGAAGTGACCTAAGTGCGACCTCTTTAGTCCTTTCTGGGACTTAGAATTTTTCTAAGCCATTTTGACCAAAGTAACCCTTTGGGCCTAAATGGCTTAGGTTGGCCAAAGTGACCTAGGTGGGCCGAAGCGGCCTTGATGGGCCTAAGTGGGACCTCTTTAGTCCTTTTTGGGACTTAGAATTTTTCTAAGCCATTTTGGCCGAAGTGACTCTTTGGGCCGAAGCGGCCTAGTTTGGCTGAAACTGTTTAGGTTAGCCGAAGTAGCCTAGGTGGGCCGAAGTGGCCTAGGTTGGCCGAAGCGGCCTTGGTGGGCCTAAGTGGCCTAAGTGGGACCCTTCGGTCCTAATTTGGGCTTGGAATTTTTACAAGTCTTTTGGGCCGAGCTGGCCTAAGTGGGACACTTCGGTCTTGATTTGGACTTGGAATTTTCACAAGTCTTTTTGGGCCGAACTGGCCTAAGTGGGACCCCTTCTTTAGTCCTTTTTGGGACTTAGAATTTTTCAAAGCCATTTGGGCCAAAGTGACCCTTTGGGCCGAAACGGCCTAGGTTGGTCGAAGCGACCTAGTTGGGCCGAAGCAATCTAGGTTGGCCGAAGCGGCCTAGTTGGGCTAAAGTGGCCCAGGTTGGCCGAAGCGTCCTAGATTGGACGAAGCGGTCTTGGTGAGCCGAAGTGGCCTATGTGGGACCTCTTTGGTCCTTCTTGGGACGTAGAATTTTTCTAAGCCATTTGGGCCGAAGTGACCCTTTGGGCTAAAGCAACCTATGTTGGTTGAAGCAGCCTAGGTTGGCCTAAACGGCTTAGGTTGGCCGAAGCGGCCTAGCTTGGTCGAAGCATCCTTGGTTGGACAAAACGGCATTGATGGGCCGAAGCGGCCTAGGTTGGCCGAAGCGGCCTAGGTTGGCCGAAGCATCCTAGGTTGGAGGAAGCGGCCTTGGTGGGCCGAAGTGACCTAAGTGCGACCTCTTTAGTCCTTTTTGGGACTTCGAATTTTTCTAAGCCATTTTGGCCGAAGTAACCCTTTGGACCGAAGCGGCCTAGGTTGGCTAAAACGGCCTAGGTTGGCCGAAGCAACCTTGGTGGGCCGAAGTGACCTTTTTTGGCCAAAGCGGCCTTGGTGGGCCTAAGCGGGGTAAGTGGGACCTTTTTAGTTCTTTTTGGGACGTAGAATTTTTCTAAGCCATTTGGGCCGAAGTGAGCTTTTGGGCCAAAGCAGCCTAGGTGGGCCGAAGCGGGCTTGGTGGACCTAAGTGGCCTAAGTGGGACGCTTCGGTCCTGATTTGGATTTGAAATTTTCACAAGTCTTTTTTTGGGCCGAACTAGCCTAAGTGGGACACTTCTTTAATCCTTTTAGGGACTTAGAATTTTTCTAAGCCATTTGGGCCAAAGTGACCCGTTGGGCCGAAGCGGCCTAGGTTGGTCGAAGTGACCTAGTTGGATCGAAGCGACCTAGTTGGGCCGAAGCGACCTAGGTTGGCCGAAGCGGCCTATTTGGGCCGAAGTGGCCCAGGTTGACCGAAGTGTCCTAGATTGGACAAAGCGGCCTTGGTGGGCCAAAGTGGCCTATGTGGGACCTCTTTGGTCCTTTTTGAGACTTAGAATTTTTCTAAGCCATTTGGGCCGAAGTGACCCTTTGGGCTGAAGCAACCTAGGTTGGCCAAAGCAGCCTAGGTGGGCCGAAGCGTCCTAGGTTGGACGAAGCGGCCATGGTGGGTCGAAGTGACCTAAGTGCGACCTCTATAGTCCTTTTTGAGACTTAGAATTTTTCTAAGCCATTTTGGCCAAAGTGAGCCTTTGGGCCGCAGCGGCCTAGGTTGGCCAAAACGGTTTAGGTTGGCCGAAGCAGCCTAGGTGGGATGAAGCGGCCTAGGTTGGCTGAAGCGGGCTTGGTGGGGCTAAGTGGCCTTAGTGGAACGCTTTGGTCCTGATTTGGACCTGGAATTTTCGCAAGTCTTTTGGGCCGAGCTGGCCTACGTGGGACACTTCGGTCTTGATTTGGACTTGGAATTTTCACAAGTCTTTTTTTGGGCCGAACTGGCCTGAGTGGGACACTTCTTTAGTCCTTTTTGGGACTTCAAATTTTTCTAAGCCATTTGGGCCAAAGTGACCCTTTGGGCCGAAGCGGCCTAGGTTGGTCGGAGCGACCTAGTTGGCCCGAAGCGGCCTAGTTGGGTCGAAGTGGCCCAGGTTGGCAGAAGCGTCCTAGATTGGACGAAGCGGCCTTGGTGGGCCGAAGTGGCCGAAGTGCGACCTCTTTGGTCCTTTTTGGGACTTCAAATTTTTCTAAGCCATTCGGGCCAAAGTGACCCTATGGGCCGAAGCGGCCTAGGTTGGTCGAAGCGATCTAGTTGGGCCGAAGCAATCTAGGTTGGCCGAAGTGGCTTAGGTTGGCTGAAACGTCCTAGGTTGGCTGAAACGTCCTAGATTGGATGAAGCGGCCTTGATGGGCCGAAGTGGACTATGTGCGACCTCTTTGGTCCTTTTTGGGACTTAGAATTTTTATAAGCCATTTAGGCCGAAGTGACCCTTTGGGCTGAAGCAACCTAGGTTGGCCAAAGCAGCCTAGGTGGGCCGAAGTGGCCTAGGTTGGCCGAAGCGTCCAAGCTTGTACGAAGCGGCCTTGGTGGGCCAAGGCGGCCTAAGTGGGACCTCTCTGGTCCTTTTTGGGACTTAGAATTTTTCTAAGCCATTTGGGCCAAAGCGGTCTAGGTTGGCTGAAGTAGCCTAGTTTGGCCGAAGTGGCCCAAGTTAGCCGAAGCATCCTAGATTGGACGAAGCAGCCTTGGTGGGCTGAGGTTGCCTAAGTGGAAACTCTTTTGTCCCTTTTTGGGTTTAAAAATTTTCGCAAGTCTTTTGGGCCGAACTGACCTTGTTGGGCTAAAGTGACTCTTTGGGCCGAATGGCCTAAGTGGGACCTCTTTTGTCCTTTTGTGGACTTGGAAATTTTTACAAGTCTTTTGGGCCAAACTAGCCTTGGTGGGACGCTTCAGTCCTATTTTGGCCTTGGAAATTTATGCAAGTCTTTTGGGCCAAACTGACCTTGGTGGGACGCTTTGGTCCTATTTTGGACTTGGAATTTTCCCAAGTCGTTTGGGCCGAACAGGCCTTGTCGGGCTGTATTGGCCTTGGTGGGACGCTTAGGTCCTATTTTGGACTTGAAATTTTTCTCAAGTCTTTTGGGCTGAACTGACCTTACCGGTACCTATCTGGTCCTTTGATTCAGACTCGAAGTGTCGAGTGTGTTCCACACACCATAACCTTCAATCAACAGATCCTTGAACTTTCCAAGTAAAGATGTTTTTATAGAGGCATGAATTCTTCCATCCTATTGTGAAAAAAATCAAACATCAAATCAAATATGATTATTAATTTGCAGCAAATAAAAAAATTGGATAGAGATTACCTTTTCATCGATAAGATTCTTCTCAATTGTTTTTGTTTCATAAGGTGTCACAAAGTTTGGAACCTTCCACAACCGTATAACTCAAACCTTCAACTTCCAATTATGCCTATCATGAGTGATAGTATCAATAAAGTCAAATCTTGGAGACATTTGTAGCATACAATCAATAGAAAATAGAAAAAAATAGAGACAATGATGAGATGTTTGATGAATACGTATACCTCACAATTTAAACACAATATTTTCATATTAAAATTTTAAAAGACAATATTATCATAAGCTATTCGAATTTTTGAAATTTAAAAGGGAAAAAATTATCACAAAGGGAAGTCCTTTATTATAAATGGGAAAGTAGATTCCTTTAGCCGTTATTACATAACATAATTAAACAATTAAGTTATAAAATTATTAATTAGTGATATCACGTGAATGTTCTACTACTTTAAATTTCAAAAAAGTGGCTAAAATTATAGTGATAAATATAATCATATTGAAAAAGGTGTTAAAATTTTTTATAGGGATGAAGATAATGATAAAGGTGGTTGTGTAGAATTACATTGTAACAATAATTAGGAAAACACGCTGGTCAAAATATTTTACTAACTACTATTTAAAATTTCAAAACATGGCAAAAAATTATTTTTATAGTGATAAAGGTAATCATATCGAAAAGGGTGGAAATTTTTTTTCATAGGGATAAAGATAATGATAAAGGTTGTTGTGTAGAATTTAAAAAAACAACTATGTAAATTTTTTTATAGGGATAAAGATAATGATAAAGTTGTTGTGTAGAATTTTTGAAAACAACTATTATAATTAAGGATTAAAATATGATTGAGTGTATTATAATAACTAAAGACGTGGGATTAAAATCTTGAAAGTTTTGGGAGGGAAAACAAAAGTGAAGATGTATCCTACTTTTATATATATATATATTTGCCCGATTTTTAGTTATGACAAACTATATGTCATAGTATCTAGGGTAAAAAATCAGAATGAGCTGAATATAATGATTGTTAATGATAAAAAATGATTATTAATAGTACAATTTATTTAGTATTCAAAGTGGTGTTTCAGAATTAACATAGGTATGCTATACACTTATCAATTTTTTATTATTATTAACTTCAATAAATTCTTACTAGAAATTTAAAGTTAATGTCAATAGTGTATGTACAAAAAATTTGTTGGATATATGCCCTTTTTACGGTTACATGTAAGTTGCTAAATCGACTACATTATTTTTGTTGTATTTTTTTAGTTTATGATAATAAAATAAAAAAAGAAAAATCACGATCCTAATTTTTTCTTTCAATGGATTTTATATTAATCTATTGTCGTAATTGTTATTAAATTCATTGAGTTTAATTTGTTCCTAGATTTGGTCTTTTTAATTTTTTTCCCTAAATGCGTGATCAACTTATATTTGCATTTAACAAATATTACTCAACTTTCACACTTTCGAATGAGAATAAGTGGATCAAACTCTCTTTCTTTTCACATTGGTATGCTAGGGATGGATGAAACCTGGGTATGCCAATTGATTTCTCCTTTCTCCTCCTTTTTTGCATTGGTCTTATCTATAACAATAAGTTCTTAGTTTTGCTATGATTGCAAGTTTTTGGACAATAGTTTATCGGATTTTAACTTAGCATTGGACTTAGAGTTCTTGACAAAAGGTTAGGAAATACACATCAAGAATTTGTCGTGTTTATTGAATTGGATTCATGTGTTATACCCATAAAAAAGAAAATTTTATGATATTTTATATAAAACAAACTTAAGAGTAATCGCACAGAATATTTTGTTGATTTAAACAAGTTTGACTTCATATGCAAATTTTTTATTTTTCCTTCTAAGTATTTGTTAAGATTATTATTTTCAGTATAGGAAATACACTTTCATCGGAAACTTGAATATGTTATTCGAAAAATATTTTATTTGAACTTGATTTACCCAAGTTATATATCTTCCTTCCTCCCACTTGTCCGTACAAGTTTATACATTTGTTTTCATTTGCAAATATTAATATACATTAACAACTTTATTTGGGTATGTTTTTGTTTGTTTTCTTAACATTTTATGTTAGGTGTTCAAGAAAACTATATACTCATAACCCAATCTGTATTTAGCAATATTTTTCTAAATCAATATTATATAATAGACATAATTATGTATATACTTTTCTAAAACTCAATTTGTGTTGGTTCTTCCATGAACAATAAATATAGTGAAATTATAAATATTTTTTATTATTTGTGCATCGCATGAATTTTAAAACTAGTTTTTGAAAATAATGGAATAACAAGAAGAAGCTTGTCACAAAAAGATTAAAGAAATCACTTCATTCATGCCAATTGGGTTCAGAATTCAAATTAATGAAAAAGAAAAATCACGTAAGGCAGGTAAATTCTCTCAAAACAAAGAGCACTTGATGTTACAAAAGTTAAACAGTTACTGACAAACAACCAGGAAAAAAGGTTCAATTTTCCCTTACTTTTCCACATTTTCATTGCAAATTGACCTTATTGGAATTACAAATAAAAAATAATGAAAACCTGGTGATAACGTCCAAAACTGTCTTTGGTTTCGAGAGCATCATCGATGGTAGGGTCGAAGTCAGGATATGTTATGCTATGCTAAAGCTCGCCTTGGTCACTTTGAATGATGATATGCACATGAGAGCACGTAAGCTATGACCCTTGGGCCCTCTCTGACGCTCAAGTCAATAAACAATCAAAAAATGAGAGTGCTCTCGGTCGGAGCTCTCTTCTCTTAATTTGCTATGAAGTGTGCTAAAACTTAAGAATCAACTCAGTGTTTCGAACTCAGAGTGTCTCTTGAGGTGGGGGTCCTATTTTAAAGTAGCTAGAAGAGAACAATTATGAAAGATCATGGGTCTCCCTGCATTAACTGTTGAGATCGTGGGTGAGAACGTAGGATAGTGGACCCAACATTTACTCACTCATAAATAATCTCTTCATACAGATCAATAAATATGAAAAAGGTTCAAAACAAGAAACAATAGGACATCCGAAGATGGCATAAAAGCAGTACAAAAGACTAGCAAAAAGCTAAAAAGATCAAACACGGCAACTAGAAGCTGAGGGAAAAACAACTCAACTATGTGCTGCAATTTGGACTTCTTTAACGTTGTAATTGGTGTTGCAGATAGCTTAAATGGTTGCCTACTGGTGACAGCCTTTGATTAAATGAAACCTCTGTGAAATATTTCATGATGTCACTGTTTTTGAAACAAGGGTTTAAGGAAGGGGTAGGATTCGAACCCATGACTTAATGGGTAAATATCCCTTACATACGATGTGATTGCCGTTCAACCAACGGTTGACTTGCTCATGATGTCACTGTTAGTAAAGCCTTAATGTACATTGTTTATGGCTTCTTAACAGTAGGATATGTAATTTTAGCATATTCTACACTCCCCACCTCCTCGCCTCGTAGCAATGTCTATCAGGGCTGATAACAAAACGCACCATTATTCATTAATCTTAAATCTTTCACCAAAACCGCAATCCTCATCGGTGCTGCTGCAACTATGGCTGTAAAATTTTCTGTCTTGCCGGCAAGAGCAGGGTTTCCTGGTATAGTCACCTAGGAGTAAATTCCGGTGGTCAATGGAAAAAAGGACGAGAAAGTTGAAACTCGTGGAGCGAATGTGATAGTAATCGCCCTTGTCAGAGTTTCTAGGAGGAAACACTGAAGCTCAGAAATCGCTATTGAGAACCACGAGGATAGGGAGGCTCTCAAGATCGTGGAACGCTTAGCCTCAACCCAACCAGCTGTGTTCGAATGGAAATAATTCTTGATGGCGAGACCGCTAAGCGAGATCGGTCAAACTGGGGAAATGCGAAGTGTTTGAGGAAATTCTTGCTGCCAATTCACTATCCTTTGACTGGTTAGTCGAGATGCTTTGTTGATGGACCTTTGTGGAGAAGGAGATGCAGTGATGAGGAGGTTGCAGGGGGCTTTGGACATTGCCAATGAGGACAACAAGGAGAAAGAGGCGAGGGATGTCAGGTTGATATAATGGCACAAAAGAAGAATGTGGATGGTGCCTTGGAAAGTTATCAAGAGTTGGCTAAAGAGGATCCTACCCATTTCAGGCCCTACTTTTGTCAGGGAATGATAGACATACAGTTTGCTTGCTAGGAATGTGGAGGCAAGAGAGCAGTTTGCAAAGTATAATGAGCTTTCACTCAGAAAATTTTGAGGCGGAGGGCCATTTGAGGACACACACCATTGTCGAGGATGAAGGTGTTTGGGATGAATGAAAAGAATTGAGTTAATCGGAGACGGGGAGACGGAGTGTTCTTCATACAGTTGATGACGGCACGAGACTTCAGGTATTTGCATATTAGATTTTCATCTATGCTTGTGCCATTTTTGTTCCATAAATGCAGTGATTACTGATTACTTGCTCATTTTCTTGGGAAAATTTTTCAACGACTCAAACATTGGCATACTTTGCTACTGCTAACAAAGAAATCTTCAAGATATGTTTTCCATTCAGCCACTTGCTATGTTAACCCAATAGTCCATTCAGCAGAAATCTACGATTTCACTAAATCACAGAACAGTAAATGCTGAACAAATTGTGTTTATAGCTCGTGACAAGTATCATTCATGGCAAAGATCATATTAGGCCTATATACCTCAAAATATTCAAAACCAGTCGTATGTAAGAATCCTGATACCGGGAGCATCTCGTTTGATCACAAAATATATATTGCAACTCACAGCAGACAATTTTCTTGACATCTGTTCACCTGTATGATGCATTACAACAATCTACACAACATGATATACTTTTAGAACCTCGAGGTTTGTACTGATCCATGACCGATACAAAGAGGAGAGAGGCAACTAGGATAATATGTATTATGTACGAGTCCATTTTCTTAGGATTGTGAGCTACTTGTTTTTCCTGCCTCATTTCCCCTTATTCTTTTTCTTTTTGTTCGCCGCCTTCTTATCGGTTTTCTGCTTATCACCTGGGTTTTCATTCTCATCCACAACAGCCTCTTGAGTAGTCCCTGTACTCTTTCCAGAAACGCTAGGTTCTTCAGCCTTGCTGTTACCTTCCTCGTCACCCTGGCCATCAGAAGCATCATGGGTTTCCAAAGCCCCATCAAATGTTTTTCCATCTTGCTGCCATAGACTATCACCCGGGTTTCTAGTGTCACCAGACTCCAAAGCCTTAATTATACTATCATCAGAATTGCTAGGTACCTCAGCTTTGATGTTACCTTTCTCGTCACAATTCAGTGCCCATTGCAGCTTCAGAAATGGCTCAACCTTTTGCTTCATAGACAGCAACCTTTTGTAGGTTTCCCTAATCGCCGAAATGTTGTCCCCAATTTCCATCTCACTGAAAGAATATTGGATATGTCAAGAATAAACCCAGCTTCGGTTTTATCATGAATTGGAAACCCAAGCAAGAAACAACTTATGTTTTATCCATGCAAATTAATGATGTTACAAGATCTCAAAATTGAAATTAGGAAATAAACTGCAAGAGCATGCAAGGTAAAAATGAACATTTAACTAACCTTAAATATGCAGCAAGAAGTAGCTTTAGTTCATCAAGACAGCAGTCAATTCCAGCCAATAACTGCTTATCTTTGTTATAAACAGTGCTCTGCAAGCATACGCTCCTCATAGCAGTGAAAAGGTGATGTGAATCAACACGGAAATCCCAGCAGAATTGACTCTTTGTGAATGAAATAAAAAAACAAGAACAATGGTGAGAATCACTCTCAAATTTTGATAGAATCACTCCAAGGAATCACTCCTTTACAAACGTTAAACTCAAAATAACCAATCTACCTTTCTTACAAAGAAATCTAGTTTAAATAGAACTCTCCAATTTCATGACTGTAACTAGCAGGACGATTATTTAGGTAATATTACTCCACTACTCAAACCACGATTTACTCTTTTCACATTCCCACGTGATCATCTTAACTACCTCCATCATGCAACGCCTCCAACTTCCACGATTTGCCTTGATGTGCACTACCTTGATTCATGCAGTTGACTTCCCCCATAATCTCAGGAGCAATTACCTTGGATTGAGAATGGTCATTGGGGGCCCAAGTCGAAATATCATAGGTTGTAATTTCAAGCCCAACAACAATTAATCCATGCTTAGTGTGCTCTGCACCAATTCCCCTGCACAATAGAAGATTCGACCCCGTTGAATGGGTGCGGCAGTATTGTTCAAGAAGACTGGGGCTTAGTTGAGCAACGACATCAGCATTCTCCCAAGAATCCTCTGAAGTGGGTTTGCCAGTCCAACGGACAAGGAATTTGTGGTATCCTCCCCTGCGTGTAGATACAAATTGATGATCTAAGATATCCATGATACGTTCATCAACAATGGAAGTTGGGGGAACATAAGGTTGGGTTTCTGCATGTGTATGAGCAGCGGCTGCAGGGTCTTCATTGTACTTAACAAGATCAGCAATGTTGAAAACAGGATGTAGCCGCATATCAGGTGGTAATAGAAGGCGGTAGGCATTGGCACCAATTTTTTTTACGACACGAAATGGCCCAATCCGCCTATCATGGAGCTTGTGGTATGACCCTGGAGGGAAACGCTCTGGCCTAAGTCGGACCAATACCATATCTCCGATAGAAAAAGTTTCTTCCCGTCTGTGCTTGTTTGCGTGGGCACTGTATAAATCATTTTGGGTGGCGATCCGCTTGCGGACTTCGTGATGCAGCTCCTGAATATAATCAGCCAGCTCCGTCGCTGCAATACTGCAATGGGGTGGACGAGACAGAGGCATCAAATCAATGGGGGCGAGAGGCTTCCTGCCAAAAACAATCTCAAAAGGACTGCGGCCTGTTGTGCGATTGACAGAGGAATTGAAAGCAAACTCTACATGCGGTAGCAATTGATCCCAGGTTGTAGAATGCTCCTTCACTAAGCAACGCAAAAGGTTACCCAAGCTCCTGTTTGTCACCTCCGTTAGACCATCGGTTTGTGGGTGGAACGCCGTAGAGTACTGCAACTTGGCCCCCAAAGTGCTCCATAATGACCTCCAAAAATGACTAATGAATTTAGGATCACGATCCGAAGTTAGTGAACGAGGAACACCATGGATGCGAACAATTTCCCGAAGAAACAGTGATGCTATATGCGAAGCGTCATTGGTTTTATGGCATGGAATGAAGTGTGCCATGCGAGAGAATCGATCTACGACCACCAGGATTGCATCATTGCGCCGGAGAGTCTTTGGTAAACCAACTACAAAATCCAAGGTGAGCTCTTCCCAGGGTTGTTGAGGAATCGACAGAGGTGTATATAAGCCAGTGTTTCTCTTAGTCCCTTTGCTGATTTGACAGACTTGGCAATGATCAACTAACTTATTGACATCCCGTCGCATCCTTGGCCAATAGAAACGATCTTGCACAAGTTGGAACGTCTTCTCTCTACCAAAATGACCTCCGAGGCCGCCAGCATGAATTTCCTGGGTCACAAAATCCCTAAGAGAAGACTGAGGCAGACAGAGTTGATTAGCATGGAAAATAAGCATGGCATTCTTGACTGACAAATCATGGAGTGCACCAAGATGTTCCAAAACCTTAATCCCAGTAGAAAGTAGCTCCGAACACCAATAATTCCGAGCAGTCGAGACCAAATGACGAACATCAATAAAAGTCAACTTCCCACTCCTCTGAAGATTCGTATCATCCAATTCTCTCACCCAAGAGGCATCAGGGTTCAGTAAAAGATACTTGGTATGGAGATTTTCAATTTGTTTTCTGACACCCAGGTAACTCAAACAGAATTCTCCATAGTTTCTATATTTAGTCTCTTGCATTTCCATACATCCAAGAAAGTTGAAAATGCAGGTAATTCTATCCTTCCAGAGATTCCAAAAGTAAACCAGTGTCTCCACTGAAATGGGATTTTCAGAAATTCCGTCTTCTGAATGCTTGGCAAGATCCAACACCAATTCATTGTCCCACGAATATTTTGAGGAATTTGAATGGAGATGAGCATCCAGAATCTTACGAGCACAAAGTATTTCACCAGTGACATCATTTTGGCTCCGAGAAGCAATCAAATGCCGATTTAACAAATGTAAATCACTTTCACATGCAAATATGTCAGCCTCTGTACAAACAAACTCATAAATATGGCTTGGCTCATTGTTGGCAATTGATTTGGCTTTTGCTAACAAGTCCCCCTTCTGAGAAACATCCTTCAGGGGCCAGCCTTTGCTGTCAGACGACCAAAGTGAGCTTGCAAGGACGTAGTTAAGAATAAGCGTTGATGCTTCCTTAAAACTCCCAGCCTTTCCTAGAAGATCTACCTCAAGAAGAATATTACCTGTAAGTTTTGCAATATTTGCAGCCTCCAAAAAGTTTCCGGATTCTTCTTCCAAAGACAAAAGCTCGTCGAGGCAACCTAATGACCTCAAGAAGTCACGTATCAAATCCATGGAAAGAAAAGCTTTGACAAATTTCATCATGGATTTGTTATCTTTGAGCTTATGATAGAGACGAGCGGAATGCTCTAAAAACTCTTGTTCTATATTTTCAATTTTTTTAGTCCTTAGACTATAAACCGCAGCTGCATTTTGTTTCCAGTAATGGATGTATTGCAAACCCCTGTCAAACAGTTTTCCTTTGGTACAGGCAGATAGACATTCTGCAAGAAAATTGCCTCTAGCATACACATCAGCTGCAAGCTCATAGCAGCCAGCTAGAGAAAAACATTCTGCAGCTCTTTCCAGCTCAGATTCCCCACATTTTTCCAGATAAATTTTCCCTGGAGCAATAAAAGAAAGGAAATTCAAACATAAAAACTTACAAGCACTAAAATATTTCTTGCAATCTCAAATCTTTTAAAAAAAAAAGAGATATGTGTGTGTGCGTGTATGTATCAAATTCTTGTTACTAAAAGTGCATAACTACATGTATCAAATCCCTCCTCAAAAGAGAGAAGAAAAAACCCAAAAAAAAAAAAACAACAGGTGTTCAAATTTGTAAAGTTGTAATTTATACTAGTAATTTAAGCTATAAGGCACGGAATTTTGGTGCCCGACATCAGATGAAAGTTCAAATTTATATCGTTAGAGCAAAAACCAAAAAAAGTTAATGGTTAATGGCATATATTCCTTTAAACAAATCATCAGATAGATGTTAACTTGTCATTATTTCATTAAATAGTTGGAAAAACTACAACCCTATTCTTTGCATAATATAACTAGAAAACAAGAGCAGCTTAAAAAAGTTCCAACATTGAAAGAAAATAATGCATACCGGCTCTTTCATACTCCCCCAACTCAGAAAAACATTTGGCAGCAGAATCTGCCCGACCTATGTCTTCAAGTATTTCAGCAGCTTCCCTGAGCATCTTATTTGCCTCAAGAGGATTTGAACCACGTAAACGGTCAGCATTGGCTTTAAGGCTGGCAGCTTTAGACCTCCTTTCCCAAATGGTGTCTCCAGCTTTTTCAAAGCACATTGTCGCCATCCCATAGTTATGCTCAAAAAATAACTGCAAAGAACAAAACACTTACCAAGTAAATGACATGCAACATTTCAAAACTCTACTGGAACACCAAAAAGGAAAGCCAACAACAACTACATGAGCTACAGGAGCAACATCATTAACATTGCTGTAGTATCAAAGGTAAAGCAGATGATTGACATCAATATTCTGTTATTTTTTTCAAATATCTTCAGCATCCCACTATAACAAGCTTGTAGCATAGAATCATTGGCTTCTGTGTTTTCAGTTAACGAAAAAAAAAGAATGACCTGCCAGAATAGGGTTTTACAACTAGCATAATATTTATGAAGATCACAAATAAAAAATTTTCGACCTTGATTCCCGTTGACTTCCACTCCTCTGGGCTGCTTCCAGCTTGCATTGCCTGTGCAAGTGAATCATCTACCTGTCTAACTTGAATGAGACACTTTTTCTTCCAATAGTCAAACATAGGTTCGGAGTGCTCCTCTACATTCTCACAAATCCATAACCGCTGTCTTGTACGAGTGATGGCTACGTATAACTGCTTCAGTTCTGAGCACAAGACATTGTGTTTAGCCTCAGTGAAGCTAGGGAAGGAATGAGATGAAGTTGAGTCAAGAAAATTTTGCTCTCTCATGTAACCATATAATAATCTCCATTGATTTTTCAGAGGTGAGAATCCAAAAAAGTTGTACAACAATACATCCTACAAATTTTGGCAAACTTGAATGTCAGGAAATGACAAATTTTGGCAATATAATGTACGTGTGCATTTCTTTTTCCCATAGAAATATGCAGTGGAAGCCCCACCCAAAAATTACGAGACCACAAGTTAGACTACTGCTTGGATATGCACATTCATTCCTGTGCACCATAAACACTCAGAATTTGGATAAGAGCTCAAGAAAAGTTGTCTATGTGAAACTCCCTAACTGGTTGAGAGATTACCATGCCAAGCATTAATATTATGTATACCAGAAGAGTTCAACAAGAAGGATCCTATCATTCAATCAATACATTAAAGAAAAAGTTTTGAATGTTAAATACGTTGATATGAATAAAAACTGTGTAGCTAGACTTTCTTCTTACCTGAAACTCAAGGCCCTTGCACTCCAATATAGTCAGAACTAGAGCTTTCTTGCCAACGAGGCGATATATTTCCTTCCTAGAAACATCATCCCTTACCAGTATTACCTGCTCTGCTCCAAAGCCAGCCATATGTCCAATGTTTCCACTACTTCCAAAAATACTAATGATAGCATTTTTATTGTTCTCAGATTCAAGCAAAACTGGAAGTTCCCCGTATATAAGACTAGTCTCAGGGTTCAAAACATCAACAGAATTAGGGAAGAAATGATAAAGAAGTTCCATGATGCTTTGAGATAACTTTAAAACACCAGCATGAGTACGGAAGTTATGGCTCAGATTGAAAATGTCTGCGAGTTGCCCCTTTTCTTTTCTTCCATCCTTTATGCTGCTTCTTGATTCCAGCAAAAATTTATTGTAGAATAAGGATCGTATGTCTTGGAACCTGAAGTCAATGCCCCTTGCAATTGTCTGCGCAGTATCACCCGAAAATATAAAACCCTCTTCAACATTTCTACAAATATATTTGAACAGAGCAATTTGACTCATGGTAAGATCCTGCACCTCATCAATGTACACAAAATGAACTTCATCACCCTTGTACCTTTCTTCCTGAAGTCTAAGATGAAGATCAATTACCAGATCAGCCAAGTCAAATTCACCATTTTTTGTCTTCATTTTTTCATAACGTAGGAAGATATCATATATTTTCTCACTCTTCTGTGAGCTTAACCTGGACACGCGGCGAGCCGAAAACTGAATATAATCCTCTCGACTGAGTTTACCATCACTTGCCTCCATGGCTCGTGGGCCACCTTTTATGTGAGATATGATTTCCGTGAAAACTCTAGAAGAATCAAGTTGCTTTGTTAGCTGTGTATTGAAATGGGGCCAGTATGATGAGCTGAACTTTTCATAAGTAACTTCGTTATTCCTTATGAAGGTCTCTAAGATAACTGATTTTAAACTTCGAATTTCACTACCATAAAGTTTCCTTGCTTCATGAAATCTCTCAAAGAATGATTCACCCAGTGTCCCATCAAGCATCATCAAGAACTTATGAAATGTTATAACAAGGGGGTAAGCCTTGGATGGAACGTCAACAAAGGAATCTGGGATATCCTTGAATTGTACTGTATCATCAATATCATCCACGTCAATAGAACTGCTTTCTGTTGAAGAATTTCCATCGTACAGAGACCTGCACACATAGCAAATCTTTAACATTTTTTAATTTTTTCTAAGACAGATGCAAGTGACCAATCATACTTATCATACCATCCAATAAATGCAAGTCATAACATAGATGTAGGAGGGCAGCTAACGCACTTCTGACAAGGAATAATTGCTTATGACAAGGATGTTTAGAAAGCTAAAACAAAATTATGAGAACAGTTTATAATACAACATATGAAAATTTTTCCAAGAAGCTTCTAAAATAAGTGATTTTCTGGAACAAATTTGTTGATACCGAGTTTGTCAGGAGTTCAAAATGTTGATTCCATCCAAGAACACATTTGAACAACATGGCAAAAATTAAGTTGGCTGGAAACTCATTTTCTCCCACATGTAATTTTTCATTTCTGATGGTTACATTCAAAACCATAAAGATTATATAATTAGAGGACATTCTAGCACCAAATGCAAACTTTATTATGCATTTATCCCATTAAAATAAATTTGGAACTCTTTCCCTTTCCTATTCTGTCAAACCAGATAGTCCCATTCCCCACAGGACTTAAGATGCCAGAGGCAAGTGCCTCCACTTTTATCTCACCATTTGCATTGATATTCATACATAGAAAACGATCCGTTGTTTAATTTCAAGCATATCAGCTACCTAGGTAAAGCCTAGCGGTGAAGTAAACACTTGGCCTACTGGTAAGGTTACTTCACCAATCACCACAACCTTGAGATGACAAGTTCATTCTGGAGGCACTTGGCCTACTGGTAAGGTTACTTCACCAATCACCACAACCTTGAGATGACAAGTTCATTCTGCAAATTGCCTCTTCCACAATGCAATAACAATTGTTACTTCAATCAAACGAGAAGCATGAACACTAGAAAAAAACATTCAAAACATAAACAACTCTTAAAAATAACAAAAGAAAAAATAGAACAAAACAACCATATCATTTGACAAAGTTGAGAAATACACCTTTTCAAATGAGAAATATGTTGCTTCACTGCATGACATAGTTTAGGACTGACAGTCACAAAAAGTTGCCGCAAGGTCTCCCTTTTAGTCTCTACAACATCTTCGGCAACCTCATTTTTCTGTTTACCATGCAGAAGTGAATCGCTTTGGACACCATATAATTTTTCCATCAACTTGAGGTGCAGCCTTTCTCTTTCAATTAACTTCATGGTCAAAACAGTTGTTTTACCTGTACCTGAACGACCGAGTACAAAGGTGCTTCTAGGAAAAAGAATTATCTGCAATTCTTCGTCAGTCACTTCAAATGGGAGGTCTAATTCTTTACCATCGCAGTCGGAGAGTAAATAGTTAACTACGCTGGATGACAAGGAATAGAACTTCATCAGCAATAGACTCTCACTGACCTTTGAATTCTCAACGTAACTTCCAGCTTCAGAAGCAGCTCCAGTTAAATCATCCTCAGTATCATTGTCAGTAAGTTTCTTGAACCGAACAATATTAGACGATGTTAACCACGTCTTCGGAATTTCCAAATCCCTGAGCAGGAAAAAAAAACCGACAGCAGTTTTTGTGATTACTTGTGACAAATCACAAAAGCAAATAATAAGTAATGGTTACCCAATTCCAATAACAAAACATACCCCTCAAGACTTTTCTCTTTGCAGCGATTGATAAAATCATCAGTATATTTGGCAAAGATACCATGAAGCCGTTTTTCAAGTTTTGGAATGTCCTCAAGAGGCAATACGTCCCAGACCTTTAGCACTTGGAGAAACCTCGATTCCTTTATTATGTCAATTGAGCAAACAACGTAGAGGCCTTCAACCTTGAACTGCTTCAAAGTCTGTGAAGAGCTGCCACATAGAGAGTCTACCTTTCTTTTCTTGGGTCGCCACCCACTAGCAAGTTTCAATAGAAGGTTCAAAACTAACTTCTTTTTCCGGATTGAAGCCAGTCTTTTAAATGATTTGAAGAAGTTATCACTGAATAGAACCTGATAAAACAAGGGCAGAACATGAAAAAATGTAAAACCCAGTTAGCCCAATCCATGAACACTAGTTAAAATTAAAAATCCCTCAAGTATAAATAAATAATTGGGAGTAAATGTAGAAAACTGTTACCTATACACCTTCCACCTCGCATTTTTGAAAAGTATGCTGTCCCCATTAAGCAAGTCATCTAACTGATCGAACTCTTTCTTAACCTCTAATATGGTTTTTGCCAAACCCTTGTCGTCATCGGCATTGAAGAAACATTGACGGTTCATAGCATCACGAACTAAAACCTCCCAAACAGATTCGCTGCTACAAAGAGTTCTTTCATTCCCCAATATCCAGAGACAATGTCTGGAAGGCATAAAAGAAGTTTTAGTTAATTGTTATTCACTATTTTGAAAGCCAGTCTCCTCATATAAATTCCATATGTATACATATGCATATGTCAAGGCAAACGTAGACGACATAAAATGATACCTGGCCCTTGTAAGAGCAACATTAGTTCTATGTTGATTGGATATGAACTCAAACGACCCACCACTATTAGATCTTACTGTGGACAGTATTATAATATCTTCCTCCCCACCCTGAAAACCATCAATTGACTTCACCTTTACTGCAAAGCCATCACTGTTCTCATACTTACGTGCAAGCTTCTCCTGAATTGCAGCTACTTGAGCAGCATAAGGTGAAATAACACCAACACTGAGATTCTGTTTTGATCCAATCCATGCTGCATACAAGAAAGATTATCAATAATATTAACATGATTAACAAAGAGAAGTACTAATGTTCCACAAAACAATATTTTTTTTGCAGATATGATTTAAGTGCTGCTTATATAAAAAGCATTAAGTAATTATATCATGCAAATAGGAAAGATTTGAAAGAAGGAAAGAGAAGATGAAAATAACAAAAATATGACTCAAGCATATATCAGAGAAAAACAATTACAATAAATTAAATAGCTTTAGTTTTCATTCTCTTCTGGTCCTTTCCTTTCTTCCATGACAGAAAACAGTGTATTATGAAACGAAATCATAGACCCTAATTGAAACTAAAACTTAAGAAAGCATGTTACCATACTTACCAGTAGGTAAAAGAACGTTAAAAGTCGAGCAATCCATAGTAGGGATAAAAGAGAGAAAAAATAGCAAAATCCAACAATAAACCAAAAAGGGCAGTTTGTTTAAGAGCCTCTTAAATGTCAAAAACTAATAATCATATACTCAAAATTTGGTAGTAAAGTTGTAAGGGCAAGAGTACAACCATAAGTTAGAAGATAATTCTTTCTTATTCTATGTAGGTCACTTTTCAATTTTCTAGCTGTTGTATTTTGTCTTCTTTCAGGTCATTTACCATGTAGTTTGTTAGGTCTCTTGGCATAATCCTTGGGATATATATCTCTCTCAATATGTCCGTGTCCTTGTATGTGTTCTTCATTTGGCTAATTTAATGGATATCTGTTCAAAAAATTTTGTTTTCTTTTTTGGATGTGAAAAGGACTTTACTGAAGGGCGCACCAAGGAATGCATAACAAAGTGGTAAAAAAAAAAACAGAGTTAATGAGTAGCAAGGCAAGAAACAGAAAGATAATGAAGGCATATATTAATACAATATTGTGTGTTCAGATCTACAAACATTATGATACCTTCCCCCGTTCAGACAATGTATCACTTCCACATTGTAAAACTAAAAGCTACCGCGGCTGAGGATAGGAAGGACTAGGGTTAAAAATTGAATCCTTCTGAGACATTACAACACATAAACTAATTACCATTTACGTGACATCAAAAAACAAGGGCCAACATACATACCACTGTGCAAGTTCTGCAGTAGTTTCAACACAAGAGCTACCTCAATCATGTTCTTGCGACTATGTCCCATATCATCAAATTCTTCTCTTCCAAAGGGTACGTTGATGAATGAATAGGGACCAAACATTTTCCCAGGCAGATACTGCTTTTGATAGTTTTTCATTCTGACATTTGGGGCGTCTAAGATCTGATTGTGATAAAAATTTGCATTTGGGAAGAAACTTATCAATGGATGCATTATGTACTGCATATTGAGCAGGTGTTTTGAGTGTCCCAATGTACTCAACCTCTCAAATAAGCTTCTCCTAAAACCAGCTTCATCAGAAGCCTAAAATAAACAAACCAGTGAACCACAGATGTAGATAAGAAAATCAAAAAATAAAAATATTCAAGCATACACACAACAGGACTGGAATGTAACAGTAAAACAAGAATTAAAACGGCCACATAGCATCAATTTACCTTGCTCTCAACCATTGCAGGCAATTGGCACACATCACCAATAAGAACAGCATGCCTTATACCAGGCACTTGTAATGGTATGATTGACTCACACTCCTTCAACTGTGCGGCCTCATCGACAACTAAAATGCTTAGTGGTTTCATTGGAATCGAATGCAGCTTATATGAACTAGAAGCAGTGCAAAAAATTAGAGAGGCTATCTGAAAACAGAAGTCTTTTATCGCTCCATGGTTCATAACACTTGGAAGTTTTAGTTCAGAGAGGGAATTCCAGAGAACTCTCAAAACTGATAGGCATTCACTTCTTCTCTCGTGCAACATGTATCTTATACCCTCAAGTGACCCAGGAAAATCTTCACCTACTGTATCAGAAAAAAGCTCCTCTAATTCATCAGAAGACACATTCACTTCTTCCAACAAGGTTTCAAAAGAGTTGAGGGAACTAATAAGGTATACCATTGTCTCAAAATTGTGTTCCAGAATGTATCTTTTTGGTATGTGAGTACAAAAGTTGGAAACACATTTTCTTAGTGGTGACACAGTAGCACGAAATCTTTCCCTGACAAACTTAAGAAATGATTTGTGCAAATTCGTATTCGTTGTGTTCAGGCATTCAATCCCCTTGGTTCCATTCTCATCATTTTTTTCTCTCATTTTAATCACTTCATTTTCCACAAAAATGTGGTATTGAGAAACACAGTTCTCGAGAAAATCTATCATAGAGGAAAAACAATGACTCCAACCAGTCAAGGGCCCGAAGCACTCTGCAAGCTGTTGGACACGATAGTCCAAATATATCTCTTTAAGTTCTGCACTGACTTTTAGCCGTTCCTTGTTCCCAAACAAGAGAATGTCTCCCAATGAACAAAAAGAAGCATTTCTTTCACATTCTGCTTGAAATGAGTCTTTTAGCATCCTTAGCACCTTGGACGCCACTTGTGTAATTGCAACATTCGTTGGTGCACAGGTAAGGATCCTGCACTCCATTCTAAAGAGTGTAAAGAGCATCACACTAACAGTTTTGGTCTTCCCTGTCCCTGGTGGACCCCATATAAGCTTGACTACAGACTTGTGATTACAATGCATCAGACGAAGACAAGCCAAAACTGCCTGTGTTTGGGATTCATTCAAAGTAGATGATCTGATCACAGCACAATTTTCACCCCAGAGATATTCACTCTCTACAGAGCAGAGGTCACAAGCTTTCTCTATCTGTTGATTTAACACAAATATTTTAAAAAGGAAAAAAAAGAAGAAATGAAAACACTAGTGGAAACTTAAATTCATTGATGTCTCGTTTAAGAATAAACTTAAGGAAATTGATGGCGCACGATAAATTGAAACATGGAAAGCATATTGATCACCTTAAATAGAAATAGACGCAGAACGAGACAAAATGAGAGACGATAAGAAACTAACACTGCACAATGGGGATCCAACTTCTTACAGATATAAAGTGTGCAATCCTCTTGCTTTAAAAATATCTCAAAACACTGCTTTAAAATAACAATTTTAAAGAATGTCTCAAAAGTTATGTATTTGCAAGTCTAAAATGATAAATGAAATATGTTACTTTCTTCTAATCTTCCAAAGGAAAATTTTAATGTTCTCCACAAAGAGAATTGGGGGAGAAAAAAAACTAAACTCGGAGGTATCATGATTGTGCATTTGGATCATGTCTTCCATGCATAAGAAATGGGACAGAGAAACATATGTAATCCTAGTTCATGAAAAAAAATTGGAATTAAGACTTCTCCCGATACTTTACCACAGAATCAGCACATAAAATTTCCTTGATGACCTTCATATTTCCATCCTTGTGTAGTGATCTCCATATTCTTTTGCTGGGAGTTATATTTATCAGGAAAACCACAAAAAGTGATTTCCGCAAGCCATCACCAACTTCAGGATCCACTGAAGCCTTGACTTTGAAAGAGGTAGAGCTACTGTCGTCATCCTCATTCTCATCATCTACAATTGAAGTGACTGTTGCAAACGTCCATGTCCTTCCCATCCTTTGCAAATCAGAGACAGTTTCAGGCTTGCTATCCGCTAAAACTAAAATATCTCCAGGCAATGTTTTGTAGGGTTCCTTGTTGCGATAACTATATCTGTTTCTCCAGCTCTCGATCGTAATATCGTAAAGCTTTTCTCCATATGGCTTCGATTCATAAAAAGCAATCACTTCACCATATGGTGCCCTCGAAATAACTTCTATACTTGAGCACAACTGTGCCCGTGTTTCTTCTAGTAAGGGGAAGATATAAGATTTGAAGTACTGATCAACTGATTCAAATGTGTCTGGAATCTTTTCCACCTAACAAGAATGTAATAATGGCCCAATCACATACTGTCCATCAAAGAAATTCCTCAAACACTAGTATGAAATTCAAGAAAAGAACAGAACTGAAACTACATTGTGTATACATCATTCAGTACAAAATTCATAGCATACAACAAGAGTCAGCAGATAAATAAGTGGATGTACAAGAGGCAAAAACATAATCAATGTAGCTGCACCAGTAAGGACGGATGAGTCATAAAAGAACATACACATCTCAATATGCAGCCTTCATGCATGCAACGTATCTAGAGAACTTTCAGTGAGGTAACATAGAATTACGTTTATTCACATCAAATCGTGATGACTAGTAAGAAGTATCTAAGCTATATGATTGACGAGGAAAAAGACTCAAAGTTTAGTACAAGTTGAGTACAACTTACAAGACTTTAATTAAATTACTTAAGTTTTAACCGTCACAATTTTACCAACTAAAAAAGAAGAAAAAGTGCCTTTCAATCTATTATAAAGAGTTATTCTGCAGAACTATGCCTCAGTGCCACCTCCATCGAAACATCAATTTTGCTTTCTTCAATGCCAATGTTTCCTTCAAAAAATCATCAGATATATATAGGAAGCAATAGCAGGCATTTAAAAAGAAGGCTGGCTTCAGAAGTTCTATGAAATCGCCTAGCATCACAGAGTTGACCTCAGGAATCAGGACTACAAATTAAGGGCAAAAACATAATTAATCAAGTGCTTTGTTCACAGTTCTACTCCATAGAAATTACAGAGGTTGCCAGTTACAATATTTTTAAGAACACAATAAAAAATTTTAAAAATTAGAAAAAGAAATTAAAGGGGAATTTTGGTGGTTGCAATGGTAAGGTTACACTAAGACTGCTTTCATTAGCCCTTATTAATCATACATATAATGGAACAAGATATTATCGAATATACCTGTAATTGGGAAATGATGTAATCAGAGTATTGTAAAGAACATGGCATGAACAATGTTGATAATAGAGTTGGAAGAAAACCTGGTCTCTGTAAAGATTTTCATTGAAAATTTGCTCCAGAGACCAAGAAAACACAACATCAGTGAAGGCACAGTCATTACGGATTGCTCTGTTCTCACAGTCGTTAAGGATTGTTCTGTTCTCTCTTGCCCCTTTCCCTCCCATAATTTCCAGTACTCCACAAAAGCTGCAATCTTTTCAAGTTTCACTCTTTCTCTGCACCAAAATATCTAAAACCCATGTTTCAGTTTTAACCCCAAAAACCCACAAACACAAGTAGAGAAATGGAGTTAAAAGAGAGAAAGCAGTCACCTTTCTTGGCTACAAAGAAAGGAAACGTAAGAAAAGCAACAAAGTAAGGAATCCTATTACATGGATGATTAAAAGAAAGAGAGAACCATCTTCACATTTATTCATAAAAGCTTTTATCGGAAGAGCAAATGAACTAAGTTCCGTTTTTCTTCTTTTGTCTTTTTGCGAGAAAAATGAACTACTTCCTTCGTACGGCGAAAACAGTTCCCCTGAAAAGCAATCACCTTTCTTGGCTACAAAGAAAGGAAACATAAGAAAAGCAACAAAGGAATCATAGTACATGGAATAAAAGAAGGAGAGAAGCATCTTCATAAAAGCTTTTATCGGAAGAGCAAAAGAGAGAAAGAGTCTGCTTGTTTATTCTGCTTCTTTATACGTTATGACAACATAAGGGGGGTGACGCTCCTCGTCTTCCGTACGACTCACAAACGTAATCCTCGTCTTCTTTGGTCATTCGAAAAAAACAAACACACATTTTTCTTCTTTGATCGACATTTTCGTCGTCTTTGGCCATTCCGCATGCCCAAAAATAATACAAAGTTTGATCATTCTATTGTGAAGCATTTCCAATCTATAATACATACATACAACTCGTCCTTTATCTAAGAATGATTGTCCTTTTCTTTACTGATACCGTCGTTTATCTTTCTTTATGATGTTAAAGTCACAAAGACTTGCAACTAAGGAGGGACCGCCCTTGCCATCTTGGTGTCCAACGCGAACACGACATGTTACAGTGGCGCCTCAATGTCCAAAAAAAAAATCATAAAGTGAGACAAAAATGATAAAGTGAGACGGTACTCACACAATTTTATGTAAAAAATTATCAATAAGTTTCAAACCAAATATAAGTCTAAAATATAAATATAAAATCTGGTATTGCTGCTTTATAAGTAGCACAATCTAGTTCACATGAAAAAGTTTATGGGAATGCTTTGAAAACATTCATCTCTCCTTTTGAGATGCAAAGTTACTAATTATATTTTCATAATCTAGTTCATCCACCATATATTGCTCAATAGATAGCAAGTTCAATCCATTCAATCTTTCTTGTGACATTATTGATCGAAGATAAGATTTAATCAACTTTAACTTCGAAAAACTTCTCTTTGCAGAAGCAACTGTAACTAGTATAGTCAATAAAATCTTGTAGGCAATCCAAACATTTGGAAAACCCAATTTTCTCAAACAAGAGTTTATAAAATTAAGCACCTCAATTGTTTTTCTTTTCTCATTTGATAAAATCACTTTCAATATTTTGAGTTCTAAAAATAACTCTTTCCCATCAATATCATAATGGTTGTCATGCCATAGATAACCCTCAAGCATGATGCAATAATCCTTCAATTCACCATCATTTGTACATTTGAACTTTTTCAAATCAAACAAGAACCCAAATTTTTTTTCATACTCTTGAAATTGTTCAAACCGAGTCTTTAATTATGTACGAGCATTATCCACAACATATAAAAAATATTAGATTCTAAAAACTTCTTCCGGTGATTGAGTCACATCTTCCTCAACATCAACATCTTCATCAAAGTGTCTTGTTCTACTATGAATTACTCGTTTTTTAGGAAATATTGGTTCAACATCAACTCGTTTGCAATTTCCTTAACATTAAGAAGGAATGGAATCCATTTTCTCTATAATCTTCAAAAAAAATGAACTCTTGTAATTGAGCTATAACAACATCAATTTCCATTTCATCACTTTGGAGGAACTTGCTAACACCATTAACTACACTTAAAATGTCATACCAAATAAATAAGCCATTTTCTCTATAATCTTCAAAAAAGATAATGAGCTCCAGTAATCAAGTTATAGCAACATCAATTTCCATTTCATCACTTTGGAGGAACTTGCTAACACCATTAACTACACTTAATAAGTCATACCAAATGCATAAGCCAAGCAAGAACTCAAAGTTCTCAGTCTCATTTGTTACCAAACTCCTAGCTTGACTCTTGGTCATGGCATCTTTCGTAGTGTTTGCTAAATGAACCAATGCATCTAGTATTTCCAGAGTTTGATATCTTATAGCTTTAACCGCTTCAACATGACTTTCCCATCGTGTATCGGACAATGGTTTGAGAGTATACCCGACACATGATTTTTAAAAACTTTCCACCATTGTGTAGAGGAGGAGAACAATGTTGTAGGATAATGCAAAATATAACCAAATACTCCAAAGCCTCAATTAATCAGGTTCTTACCAATATCTCTGAAAAACATATTGTTGGTGCAAATTCACAAGTGTACAAAACACTCAAGTAATAACGAGTGAATATAGAGTATCGTCCCACAAACATGTATTGACAATTCAAATTAATATCAATTAAAGCTAAGTTATGCTAGATGGAGAATTGAAGATTGGGTTTGTTTGTCACATTGCAATTGCACAAAGTCATGCCCATATATTCCTATGGTTCATGCAACCTATGTCATCTATGGTAGAGCAAACCCTTGGAATCTCCTTTCAGTCTCAACCTAGGTAAAATATCATTTAGATGGTGATCAAGCATCCAAAAGTATTAAGAACACTCATAGATAATTAACAAGAAAAAGGAATCAAGAAATCACAAATCAAGTTTATTCAATATTCAAGGTGGGGCTCTATTAGGACCCTAGCTAGAGGATTAGTTACTCATAGATTTCAAATACACAATAAGAGAATCAATGGCAGTCATTAATCCATTAGGACCCTTGGACCCAATGCATGTACTACTTTTATACTTTTTCTCCATTCAAGAAAATTTAGGTCTTGTTTGGTATTACTACTGTTTTTTGTTTTTCTTATAAAACAAAAATAAAAAATAGTGTTTGTTTGTATTTTTTGTTTCATTTTTATGAAAACATACAATAGGTTTTAAAATTTTTAAAAAACACAAAAACGAGGTTTTCAAAAGTTTTTAAAACACCACACACATGACGACATATTTTCTCTCTCGCACGATATCCGTACCGACCATTCTCTCATTTTCTCATTTTTGGGCGCGGGTCTGACACGGCCTTCAAGCGTGGGTCTGTCCCGGGCCAAACTTCAAGCCGTGGATGGTCTCCCGTCGGGCTTCGGGCTCAAGTCAATTCCAGGTCAGGCTACGAGCCCGGATCAATCCTGGGTAACGCTTAGGGCTGGGTCTGTCCCGGGCCAGGCTTTGGGGTCTGGTCTGTCCTAGGACGGTCTTCATGCCTAAGTCGGTGCCAGGCCTATCGGTCTTCGGGGTCAGGTTGGTCCCAAGCCATGCTTCGAACTCAGGTATGTCCAGGACGATCTTCTGGGTCGGGTTGGTCCCGGGATGGACTTTGGTGTCGGGTTGGTCCCGAGATGGTCTTCGTGGTTGGTCGATCTTGGGAAGAGTTTCGGGCTCGGGTCTATCCTTGGGCAGACTTCGGGCCCGAGTCAATCCCAGGCTGGGCTTCGAGCCCAGATTGTTCCGAGGTGGGCTTCAGGGTTTGGTATGTCCCGAGATAGTCTTCAGGTCACTCCCGGGTAGGTCTATAAGTTCAAGTTGATCCCAGGCTCGGCTTCCTACTCGGGTCGGTCTAGGGCGGGCTCCAGGCGTGATGATTTAGTGTCAAGCTACGGGCACGGGTCAATCCCTTGTCAGGCTATGTGCACGGGTCTGTCCCGGTCAGGTTTCGGGACCAGGTCGGGCTTGGGCTGAACTTCGGACATTGACTTTTTCTATGAATCAAGAGCATAGCTTCACGATATCTCGCATGACGATCTCATTGTAAATCAAATTTATGATTTCATTTTCTGTTTTAAATACGCAACCAAACAAGTAGTCAAATTTATATTTTTATTTTCTATATTCTATTTTATGTTTTTATTTTCATAATTTTTGGAAGTGATATCAAACAAAACCTTAGATAACAACTTTTCACTATCAGTTTCTGTATTTATTTTTTTACAGGCACAGAATAAGCGGCAAACTCCGTCCAAGCATCATATGACCACTTTTACATCAGCCTCAGTTTCACCCAATAGACCAAAACCATCATGAATCAGTTTATCATGGTCAACATGCAGTTCAATTTTCTCAAAATCAACAATGTTGTCCTATAAGCTTGGAGCTTTTTTTTTCTATTAGCAATCTGCCAACTTTTAAATACGTGAATAGAACTCACATTTATTTTACCAAACTAGCATTTGACGTTGGTGCAAATAGCATCACCACGAGGTAGGTATGCCACCATGAGGTCGTCGACATACAGAAGGTTGAGTATGCGGACGTGGTCATGCTCCAGTTACTACTGACTTCACTATGCAACAATCACAGATGACGCAGAAAGCTCCAAAACCATTTACTATGCCTACCACTTGGCCTCCACTACTTGGAGGAGGACGGGCATATAAATCTCATTGATTGTATGAGTTTACTGTAGTTTGTATATGATCTTAGAAACTTGATATCGTAAGTGATATTACATGATTGCGTTTTGTTCAATTCATTTTGCTTATTCATCTATGTGTTATTTTTACAGGCTTTTTTTGGGTTCTTAGAAATAGAGGCACCATGGTAAATTCATACTAGAATAACGTTGTTTCGAACATCGTCATTAGTGTTCCTCATATTGAAATAAGTAAACAACTTCATTTTTACTTATGAAATAAATATGTTGTTTCCAAGAGCGTCATTTGACTAAATTTAATATGGAAGATGTATACAACAACGTCATCACGTTTAAAAAATCACTAAACTTAACGACGTTGTTGCTAACAACGTCATTGTTAAATTACATATAATGATTCTATTCGTAACAACGTCAAATGCTAGTTTGGTAAAAAAAAATGTTAGTGCTATTCAGGTTATCAGGTAATTAAAATTTGGCAGAGGGCTAGTATGGAAAAAACTCGCAAACTTGCTCGATATTGCTCACTCTCATCTGCCATCAATCATTTCTCAACACATGGCTTGCTTGCAACCTCTCACAAGAGGTCATGTGGGACGGCGTTTGCACATAATGGTAAAGAGTTATAGATCAGACTTTTCTTCTCTTTAGTACAGTGTGTATGTATGTATTCACTTCTGATATTGTTGTGTAGACATGCTTGTTCCTCAACGTGTCCAATGAAATAGGTCATATATTCCATCAAGATTAAAATATTCTTGAAAATTGTAAATGCTTCTATTGACATTTGCATAGGATATTGCACTATATGCTCTGAGATTAGCATCTTTCTTATTATCTAGTATGTAGACTTGTTTAAAAAAAAAAAAAAAGAGATCATAGCGTCAGCTATTCCCCCACTTGAGAAGAAAATGTTGGCAACTTATTCATCCTAGAAAATTTGTCAATTGGCCAATATTGGATAAAGAAACAATAACTAAACTTCATAAACTACAGCAACAGAGGTTAATTTCATTCAAATCCACTAGATTACTCGATCTAGGATTTTGAGTTCTTCTTACATAGATAATTGCTTCTTCGAGAAGCTGAATACACATTTAATATTGTAGACCCAAAAATCTACGATCAATTTGTATATCGATTGAGGCATTTGACAACCTTGCAAAGAACACACTAGGTAGACCATGAAGCTTGACACCGGTGTGGTGTTGGATGGGGAAGCTCCGACGGTCAAGTCAATAGACGGTGAAGGGAGTATGTAGTGAGAGAAGTGAGAAGTTTACAGAGAGAAAGGGAGAGCAAGTGATACTTCAAGTGGTTCAACCCCCTCAATCAGGCTAGGGCCTCATATATTTGTAGTAGGTTGGTCATGTGAGAGGCACATGCCATCTGAGTTTACTAGCTTTGACTAGGCTTTGGGCCTTTAATGGAGCTTTTTGGCAATGGGCTTTAAGCCTTGTAGAATATATGGACCCTTTTATGGTTTGTCGTAGTGGAGTGATAGAACTTGATCTAGACCGAAGAATAGAACAAGGGTGTAAGAATAAATTCTCGTTTTGTTTGATTAATTGAATGAATAATACATAACTATTTCACGGGCTATTTATAGCCAAAGCATAAATTCTAGTCCTATGCAAACTAGTAGTCCATCCATGCAGAAATAAGAAAAAACCCTACTAATATCCTAACTAGTACTACTAATAATAATAGAAGTTAATAGAGCAATCCCACTAAGTTGGAGACTCAACAATAGTTACATCTTTCACTACCCGTGGCTCCATCACCAACGTGTTAACCTTGCTGACATTGACTTGCATGGCAGCTTGCGTGGACTCATCAGGTTCATTTACGAGACTGACTCCTTCACGTCTTTCCTTCATCTTCAGCCTTCTAGCACGATTATAAGCATTCTTTAGTAACCTCCCTTGGTCTTCATCATTCCCCTCTCCTTCGAGATTACGCGTGTCCTCAAGCGGAAAGTTGGGAAACTGAAGTTTCATCATAGCAAGATCTTCCCAAGTGGCTTCAGTCGCATCTAACTGGTCCCAAATAATCAACACCTCCCTGCAGAACCTATTGCCTCTCTTAATCCTCCGATATTCCACAGCCCGAAGTGGAGATAGTAACACTAGGCCCTCCTGGTCCAACGGCGGCATCACAGTACTACTAACTGTGTCGTTACCAATTCGACGCTTAAGTTGAGAAATGTGAAAAACGGGATGAATCCTGAATCTGGAGGAAGCTCAAGTTTGTAAGCTACCTCGCCCACTCGTTGCACCACTTTGAAGGGTCCATAATATCGACTACTTAACTTATAGAGGGCCTTTTGAGATAGCGACTTTTGTTTGTGTGGCTGAATAAGTAAGTAAACTAAGTCACCCACCTCAAAGGATTCTTCTCTCCTATGAGAGTCTGCATACATCTTTATTCGATTGTTGGCTTTCTCCAAATTTTCTTTGAGTTCCTTAAGTAATTCATCTCGCGTACGCAACTCATGGTCCACTTCATCATTAGGAGATGATCCTTCTTCGTAGCTTGGCAAATAGGGAGGGGCACGACCGTATAGGTATTCAAAAGGAGATTTCTTCGTTGAAGCATGATAGGTCATATTATACCAATATTCAGCCCAGGCTAGATAATCTTCCCACTTACGAGGATTACGATGGGTAAATGCGCCCAAATATTGCTCAAGAGAACGATTAGTCACCTCAGACTGACCATCGATTTGAGGATGATAGGCCGAACTCATTACCAATTGAGTTCCTTGCAACCTAAACAACTCACTCCAAAAATTGCTAAGAAAGATTCGATCCCTATCGGTTACAATAGTTCTAGGCATCCCATGCAACTTCATGATATTAGTTAAGAATAATAACGCAATTGACTTAGCTGTAAACGGATGTACCAGAGCCATAAAGTGAGCATATTTGGTTAACCGGTCCACAACTACCATGATTCCATTGTACCCATTCGAACGTGGTAATCCTTCAATGAAATCCATCGTAATATCCTCCCATACTTGAATGGGAACCGGTAATGGCTGGAGAAGTCCTCCCGGCTTCCATGAATCATGCTTAATTCGTTGACATACATCACAAGAAGCGACATACCTTTGCACTGCGCGCTTCATGCCTGGCCAATAAAAAATTTGTGCCACCCGTACCCAAGTACGGTAAACTCCAGAGTGTCCACCAATAGAAGAATCATGAAAGTGATGCAGAATTTTGTCTTTTAATTCCTTAATGTCTGGCACAAAGACCCGACCTTTAAACTGAAGCAAACCAAACCTCGTCTCATAATTTGGTTGGCCATCGGGTTGTGCTTCAATCCTCTGTATCAACTGCTAGCATTCAGGGGAATTCCTAGTATGATCACGAATTTCATTCCAAATAGGCCAAATTGGACCCGTAATTGCCAGCAGAGTTGGACTGTCACCCCGCCAAGACAAAGCATCCACAACAAAGTTTTCTTTCCCCGGCCGGTATAGAATTTCAAACTCATATCCCAGTAACTTAGTTACCAATTTTTGCTGGTCGGGTGTTATAATTCGCTGTTCAAGGAGGTGCTTTAAAGGCTGTTGGTCTGTAATGATCAAGAATTTTTGCCCCAACAAATATGGACGCCAAAGACGCACAGCTTCTATAATTGCCAACATCTCCTTTGCATAAACGGACCATGATAATTTTTTAGGCCCTAAAGCCTTATTAAGAAAAGGCCAATGGTCTCCCACGTTGGGTGAGCACAGCCCCAATGCCGTTGTCGCTGGCATCAGTATAGACCTCAAACACGGCCTCAAAATCTGGCATGGCCAAAACAGGAGCCTGGGCCATAGCCTTCTTCAATTTGTCGAAAGCTTCAACACCTTTTTCGGTCCATCGAAATCCTCCTTTTTTAAGCATATCTGTGAGCGGCTTTGCAATTATTCCATAATGCACAACAAATTTTCGGTAATAGCCGGTCAGACCCAAGAATCCACATAAGGCAGAGATATTATTTGGCTTTGGCCATGAGAGCATAGCTTCTATTTTTCGGTAGTCTACTTGCACCCCATCTTTTGATATAATATGGCCTAAATACTCCGTATTTTCTTGCTCAAACGCACACTTTGATGGTTTAATGTGGAACTTGTGGCGTTCTAGAATTTCAAGAACCACCTGTAGATGCTTGATATGGTCATTCCAACTCCTTGAATAAATTAAGATATCATCGAAAAAAACCAGAATAAATTTCCGGAGATGAACATTGAATATTGAATTCATAGCGAATTGGAAAGTAGAAGGCGCATTACAAAGTCCGAAAGGCATCACCAAGTACTCATAATGACCGTGATGAGTCCTAAATGTGGTCTTATGTATATCGTCTTTATGGACCCGAATCTGATGATACCCGGCACGCAGATCCAACTTGGAAAAGAAACAAGCTCCTCCTAGCCCATCAAGCATATCATCAGTAGTTGGAATGGGAAACCTATCTTTAATTATGGCCTCATTAAGAGCTCGATAATCATTGCAAAAATGTCAGGATCCATCTTTCTTTTTGACCAAAAGAACCGGAGATGAAAAGGGACTATTACTGGGCTGTATAAACCCTTTGCGAAGCATCTCCGTAATTTATTTTTCGATTTCATTCTTTTGAAAGTGAGCATACCTGTAGGGAGCCACATTAACTGGTTTGGACTCATCTTTGAGTGGTATTTTATGATCAAATTCTCGGTTCGGAGGCAGGGTGCATGGTTCGGCCGAGACTGAAGAGAACTCCTCAAGTAATGCCTTCACGGATTCATGAACCACAGCTTCGTTCCCTAACTTGCTACCAGATGGCGACTCTGAAATTTCTATAATTGAAAAACATTGTCCTCCATTCTTGTACAAGTTTTCCAAAGACTTAGCTTGTACTGTCTCCATTTTGCTAGGAGGCTGCATAGCCAATTTAACCCAACCGTCCCCCTAGGCAAATTCCATAGTCATCTCTCGAACTCCTTAAGGTATTCACGTAAGTCGCCTGTTTGCTTGACTTGTGAGAGAGCCTCATCATGATCAATATATCCTGTGGGACCGAACCTGGCAAGAACCTCTTTTTCAAAATCTTTCCATCTTATTTTTTTATTTTTTTTGCGATATATTCGCTCAATCCATTGTCACCACAGATTAGCTTCTCCTTCCAAGAAAAAAGCTGCATAGTTAACTCTGATTGCTTTCTTGATCTCGTGAAATTTGAAGAACTGATTTGCTCGGCTTAACCATGTGATGGGAACTTCCCTTGAGAAGGGAGGAAAATTCATCCTAGGTTTGCTTGCGGCTAGAAATTTATCAGGAAGTTTTGTCGTCAATTGCTCCTCGTCTCCTATGGATGAGTCACTATCAGACCCTGTGGAAGAGTCAGATCCACTATCGTCCTTGTTCGATGGCAGCTTGGGTTTGGGCAACGTGACAGAAGTTGATTCGCTGGCAACTAGCTTCTCCAATAATTCCTCTAGTCGTGTCATCCGTCGTAGAACTTCGGAGCTTCCAGCCTCCAAAGCTTCGAGGCCTTCCTTTTGAGTAGCCATTCAAAGCTTCTCTCAATAAAAGTACTAATGATAGAACTTGATCTAGACCGAAGAATAGAACAAGGGTTTGAGAATAAATTCTCATTTTGTTTGATTAATTGAATGAATAATACATAACTATTTCACAGGCTATTTATAGCCAAAGCATAAATTCTAGTCCTATGCAAACTAGTAGTCCATCCATGCAGAAATAAGAAAAACCCTACTAATATTCTAACTAGTACTACTAATAATAATAGAAGTTAATAGAGCAATCCCACTAAGTTGGAGACTCAACAATAGTTACATCTTTCACTACTCGTGGCTCCATCACCAACGTGTTAACCCTGCTGACATCAACTTGCATGGCAGCTTGCGTGGACTCATCAGGTTCATCTACGAGACTGACTCCTTCACGTCTTTCCTTCATCTTCAGCCTTCTAGCACGATTATAAGCATTCTTTAGTAACCTCCCTTGGTCTTCATCATGGACTTTAGACTCTCATGGGTCCAGTTGCCAATTGACTTGAGCCTACCGAGTTTGACTTAAACTCTCATGAGTCTAGCGTCGGCTGAATCTTGAGCCTTGTGGTATGGATTTTCATCTAGACGGTTTTTAGCCCATAAAAATATAAATAATGATAAGACCAAAATACCCCTCACGGTTCTCCTACTATAATTAGAAGAGTAATTATGGTATTGGTTAAGAGTCAGTTAACAGTCTGTTAATTGTAGTTACTTGTATTAGGCTGTTAATGAACTCTGTTAAGTCTCCGTTAAGTATAAAACAGATTTGACATTAGGTTGTATGGTAGTTTTTGATCAAAAATATTCCTGGATTGTTCTTGAGAGTTCTCTCTATTATCTGTATTCCTAATCGTGTTTGTCAAGGTTGAAAGGGTATCTAACAATTTGGTATCAGAGGTTTGATCCACTGTTCCCTTCCGTGCATGACTCGTAAGACTACACGTTCCACCGCCATGGATAATCGCTTATCACTCGTGGAATCAAGCCTTCAAGGCATTAACATTGCGTTGGAAAATTTGACGAATAATCTTCCGACTGTTGTTTAAGGAGAAGTGTCCAAATTTTCATCTTAAATTGAATCGCAGATGGATTCTAAGCTCACTGAGGGATTCGAAATGATGTGTCATGATCTCATTCGCAACGACTTTGGATTGATCAAAGAAGATGAGAGTCTGAACTAGGTCATCATCAATACCAATGGTGGAATGACGGAAATGAAAAGCATGCTGTCGTGCCTCGAAATGTTGGGCATAAAATTGAGTTTCCAAGATTCATTGACGGAGATGATCCACTGGCCTGGATTTATCGTGCAGAGCAATATTTTTCATATTATGGCACTCCTGATGTACAAAAAGTGTTGATTGTTTCATTTAATCTGGAAAAAGATACACTTCAGTGGTTTCGTTGGATGAATTGTATTCAAAAGACACCGAGGTGGGAGGATTTTATAAGAATTGTTTGCAGAGAATTTGGACCTTCTGAATTCGACGATAGTGCGGAATCTTTATTCAAATTGAAGCAGACTAGAGGATTAAAGGAATTTGTAGCGGAATTTCGAAGATTAGCTACAATAACTTCTGGAATCAGTGATGAATTGTTAAAAAGCTGCTTCTTGAGGTTTGATGTTAAACTTTTGAAGCCAACAACTGTACATGATGCCATAGCTTTGGCATTTTAGGTAGACACTAAATTGAGTCATTTTCGTGCCAATTCGTTAAAACCTATGCTTCCTAAATATGCCACTACTTCAAATACTTTGCTTAAACCTATAGACAATAATTTTAGAAAAGTTCCTGTTGTTGAATTTCCTACAAAACGTATCACACCAGAAGAGGTGCAGGAAAAAAGGCTTAAAGGTCTATGTTTTTACTGTGATGAAAAGTATGATAGGGGGGCATAAATGTGCCAAGAAGCAATTGCTTTTATTAGAAGTGGATTTTGAGGAAGTCGAGGAACAAAATGAAATAGAAGAAATACAAGTAGTTGAGACTCAAGCCATAGAATTGAGTGCTTGTGCATTTTATGGAGTGGCAGCCATGCATACTATAAAAACTATGAAGGTTAGGGGTTATATTAAGAATCAACCAATACTCATTTTATTAGACTCATGGAGTACCCACAATTTTGTGGATTATAGATTAATCAAGCATTTAGGTTGGAATGTTTGGAAAAATCTTGAATTTGAGGTAATGATAGCTGATGGAGGTAGAGTTAAGAGTGGTGGATGTTGTAAAGCCATTCATTTGTCTATGGGAGAATAGTCTTGTGATACCAATCTGTTCATGCTGCCATTAGGTGGATGTGATGTGGTTTTGAGGGTACAATGACTGTCTACAATTGGTCCAGTATTGTGGGACTTTCAGTTGATGAAAGTGCAATTTTAGATTGGAGATAGGACATATCAGTTAAATGGAGTTACTCAGAATCAAATTTCCTTGCAACAGATGGAGAGAGCAATTCTAAGTGATAATTTGGGAATGTTGTTATATTATCATGAAGTGGGATTGATTAAGAATGATAATGATACTCTGTCACATATTCAAAGGAAAGAGTTGGAGGATTTATTGTCAACCTTTGATATCCTATTTCAGATTCCAAACACTTTACCTCCAGTAAGGGTGAATGACCATAGAACTCCCTTAGAACCAGGAGCTAAACCAACCAATAAGAGACCATATCATTATGGTCCCTCACAAAAAAAATGAGATAGAAAAGGTTGTTCAGGAGTTATTACAATTAGGATTTATAAGGGCTATTCATAGTCCTTTTGCCTCTCCAGTGTTGTTGGTGAAGAAAAAGGAGGGTACTTGGCGAATGTGTATGGATTATAGGGAACTAAATCAATTGACAATTAAGGATAAATATCCAATTCCCATGATTGATGATTTGCTGGATGAGCTTCAAGGTCACAGTATTTTTCTAAATTGGATCTTAGATCTAGTTATCACCATATTATAATGCATCTATGAAGGGAATAAGATACAATACACATATGTATTAGTACGTAGCGGAATACTTGTTGTAGTGCAAACTACGGATCAAACTGTTTGGTTCCACATTCTACAAGCTGGATCATGTACTCTTCGAGGACACGAATCACGAGCACACCAATGGCAAAGAGATCACAAACTAGTCTTAGTCAGAGGAATCGCTACCAGAGTCCTCCCACTATTCACACCCTAACTGGCCTAGATCACGTAGGCGGAAGATCGTAGTTTGAGAGAGATATTACATATATTCTATTTTTTTAGTGTAATTGTGATCACCCGGGCTATAGATTTGTACTATTAAGGCATGTTACCAAACAATCTTCCTTAATGACTCATATTAATGCATATTTGTTTTAATATTTTTTGGCTGTGCCTCATTCAACCGTAATAATATTCGTGGCCGGGTATGACACAACTAAGAAAATACTTCAAACTCCGACTACATGATATAGTCTTAAGTCATAAGAGCATCAAATAATTTTCAAGGCTCACACAATGACAGATAAAGTGTTTTTCATGTCACACCTTAAGTGGTCAACTTAGCACATATAATACATATTACATGCTATGATGAAGCTCCCACACGATGGGAAGTCACTTGCTCAAACATCATACGGATTTTTCATAGATGCTACACAATCATCCAACTTAAAATGTCAACTCATACATTTGGTCGAGCTTTCGTAAGGCTTATATGTGGTGATTAATCACACATTCGACTGTAGAAATAGTCTCATCTCAGACTTACTGAGGCGATGTATAAATTAAGCAACTTATGCAAAAATAAACCACACAGGTCAATACCCAAGTGACAACTAGGTTTCTTGTCTCTTTCTACCAACCACGCAGGTGACAGAACGATCCCTCGTGTGAGTGAGGAGATCGTAGCCTTGTGACATTAAATTGTGCCTAAATTTATGGTGTAATAAACATAAATATATTATGAATAATACTTCATTTTATTTCATAAAAAAATGAGAATCCAACAAATACCCTTTACATAACTAGAGTCTACATAGACCTATTGTTCTAACATGAAATGAAAATAAATCTCTAGGTATTGCTTTTGTTAACGGGTCAACTACCATCTCTTTGGTAGGAATGTGTTTAAGGGTAACTTCTTTCTGGTTGATCATAAGTCGGATATTATGATAACGAATATCAATATGCTTTGTCTTCCCATGATACTTGGGATTCTTTGCATACTCCAAGGCGGCCATGCTATTGGAGAAAATCTCGACAGGCTTTTCAACCTGAGAGGTAGCCTCGAGATGTCGTAAAAACGTCTTAACCAGACAACCCCTTGAACTGCAGCTCTGCTTTTTGCTACACCAAGATATTGCTCCTCCACCAAGGATAAACACATATTCAGAGGTGGATTTTCTTTCGTCTCTATCACTGGCCCAATCAGCGTCATTGAATCCAGTTAGTTTTAGGTTTCCTCCACCATAGTAGAGGACTAGATCTGTGGCTCCACGAAGGTAACAAAATATTCTTTTCATGGCTTCCCAATGGGCAAGACTTGGATTACTTTGATATCGGCTCACTTAGGGCTCGGCATCGGGCCGGGCAGGGCTGACCCGATTTTTTTAGGCCCGGGCCCATAAAGCTCGGGCTTCGGGCCGGCCTCGGGCCTTTTTTAGACGTTTTTAAAAAAATACATATTACTTACAATTGATTAATGCCATAATTGTACTTTAATTCTTATACAATTGAACAATATTTTATAGAGGGTGAAAATTGCATCATATATACTATATATACATCCCAACTAGGTTGTCACCTATATACAATATACTATCAATCATTTGCATCACTCTCATTTCTTTGATTATATAAATACATAATTATTTAGCTACACATACAATTTATTATTTATGATTATTCTTCAATCTTCAGTAGCATCGGTAGAACTAATTTTAATCCATTCTGGTCTTGATAACTTTAAGTTGTTCATTTCTTCAATAAGTTCAGCTTCGCATATATGTTCTTGCAATCTTTGATTTGCCAAACTCTAATCTTTAAGGCAGATTAATGCTTCTACAGTTGCTGGACCAAGGCTACTACGAGTTGTAGACACAACTCTCCCACCTGCACTAAAAGCTACTTCTGACGCTAAGGTTGAAACTGGAACGGTTAGTATATCACGGGCCACTTTAGAAAGTAAAGGGTACTTGCCCTGTTGTACTGTCCACCAGGCTAATATATCAAAAATTAGGATTATCATCAAAATCAATCACAGATTGATCAAGATACATTTTTAATTCAGAAGTTGACCCACTAGATGATGTAGATGAGTGAGTTCGTTTACTTTTTAGCAATTGCAATCCTCCTAAGAATCTAGACGAAGATGAGGAAGAAGAACTCGAACCAGTAACATTTTGTGGAGTCCTGTGCTCTCCTAGTTGATTTTTGTATTCATCATACAATTGAGTCAAACAATTATTTATTTCGTTCATTTGTGTTTTGACTTTTTCTTGATCATTAGCATATAATGTTTCTAACCATACTTCTAATACTTCAATCTTACACCTAGGATCCATAACCACAGCAATACTAAATAAAATTGGTAAATAATCAAAATAGTTTGAAAATTTTTCTCTCATTGCCACCAAAGCAATTTTAAAAGCATCACATTATGAATATTTATCAAATGTCACACAAATATGTGTAATTGCATAAGCACTCGACTAGATGTAGGATAATAAATTGAACAAAATATCTTAGTAGTAGTATGAAAAACATCTAAAAGATCTCTAATAACTTCAGCAATTGCCCAATCATAATCACCAGGTACTTGTAAATTTGAATTACCATATTTTTCTTTCATTTCTTCACAAAATAAATCTACAACCCTCCTATATTTTATTGCCACGTTTAATAGTAAATATATTGAGTTCCATCTATGAGGCACATCTAGTGGAATGTTTCTCCTCTTCATGTGTAATTTTACACATTAATTTTAAACATTTCATATCTAGATACAAATGAATTAATGCATAGTACAATATCTCTAATTACTTCAATTGAGTTATGTAAAATGTGTAAACCATCTTGAACTGTCAAATTAGAAATATGAACACAACAACGAACATGAAATAAGTTTCCCTGCAGGTAGCGTAAGATAACGTCTCATTGTTCTTTGAGTAACTTCATTATTACTAGCATTATCTAGTGTAATAGAAAATATTTTGCTACTAATGCCTACGTATTCAAGTTCTTGTAGAATTAAATTCGATATCGAGAATTCAGTATGAGGGGATTCTAACATTTTGAAACTAATAATTTTTTATTCAAATTTCATTCATTATCAGTATAATGGGTTGTCAATGATAAATAACTCATTTTTTGGACAGAAGTCCATATGTCAGATGTAAGACATATTTTTCCATCAAAATTAATAAAAAAATTCTTCAATTCAAGTAATCTACTTTGAAATTTATTTATAGTATCTGTTTTCGCAGTTGTAGCAGAAAAACCATGATATTGAGGATTAATGCCCTTTTGAATCATACCAGTAAAATCATGATTTCAACATAAGCAAATGGTTGCTCGGCCCTAACCATATAATCTATTACCTCTTCATGTGCACATGATTCATCATATTGAAAATTAGCTACATTTCTAGTTGGATCTATATTTAATTGCATTTGTGTTCTAATATCTACATTACTATTTTGTCTACATTTATCAGAATGACGTATCAAATAACTAGTACCTCCACTAGATGCACCACTTAATAACTTACCACATGTTAAACATTTTTCTTTCACTACTTTCACATTATTAGGATTTGTAATTATAATTCTTTCAAAAAATCTCCATGCACCACTAGGTGGCTTTTGGGTTTTAACACTTTTAGTTGTACCAGCGGAAGTAGACTCATTTGGAATTTGAGTACAGGGAGATCCTATGGATTCCCTCACAATAACATCCTCCTCATCAATAGTGGTAGGAATAGAAGGGTTATCAACATTATAAGTATGGCCCATACTAATGCAAATTAAAGGTGCAATAAATTATAAATAAGAAATTACCCAAAGAATTCAATTCTTCACAATAAGTTGTATATGAGTTGCCAAATTGCCAATAGTTCTCGTACAAATTGCAATTCACTTCAACCTAACAAAACAAATAGGCAATGTTAGACATATAAAAATATAAATACAACTATAAATCATAATTGCCTAATAGTGTTTGTGTATAAGTATAACTGTATGTCTTAATGTCTGTATCTGTATGTCTATATTCTATATAAATATGTAATTTATAATGTATATGGCCTAAATTATGAAAAGTCAAAAGTGCACAACAACACAAAATATGAAACGTAGAGATAAATAGATAATGATGAAATATACCCAACCAATAGGATTTGAGGATGTTATGACTGATGACTCTTAGATAAGAGTTGAACTATTGATTGTTGAACTTAATGAATCGAAGAGGCGAAGAGCCGAAGACAGATACTCAAAATTGTACACGGGTATGTAAACTAGTGGACTAGTGGAGTGGTGCGGTGGTGCCGGTGGAGAGAGCTCCGAGGGGCGAGAGTGCGAGACCACAAAAGACAATCACTTAGTGAGGCAAAGTCGCAGAAATCAAAAGACTCAGAACCCGTGCAGTGCGATCTGGTCCTTCTGGATCTAGTTCGATTTGAGAGGAAGTGAGCAACAATACCAGAACCAGATCAAGCAAGTGAGCAATCGAGCAATAGAGCAAGTGAGCAACAATACCAGAACCAGTATATCAGAATATCAAATCTAGCATGAATGCAAGATGCAAAAATACTAGTGTAAGTACTTGTGATTTGTTAGATTGATTTGTGTCTTTGTGAAGAATGATTGAATGAGTAAGGGGTATTTGTAGGTTGAAAGTTGGTGAACCAACGGGCAACTGGGCAAGGGCAATGGTTGAATTTCTTAAAGACTTAAACAGTTTAACGACAACCTACAATTCTGCAAAGTAGGAGAATCAAGACTGACTCATACTCTATCTACTAGTCTACTGTAAATTTGAATTTTCATTTTGAATGACTGAATGATTTGTAAATTTTAATTTGTAGACTGTCTCTGTCTGTAGACTATAGTCGATTTGCAAATCTTCAGTTGCAATGGCCAAAAACATGAAATAGGCAATGCATTAGGTAGACTGTACTAGTATGTAGAGGTGCAGAAAGAAGCATAGATAGATTGTCCTCTATCCGGTTCAAAGTTCTGAGAAAGAGAGTAGTGATTTTTCAGGCAGGGCTTGGGCCTGTCCGAATTCGAGCCAGACCTTCGAGTTTCAGGTCGAGCTCGGGCCCGCCTGAATTCGGGCCATACCTTCGGGCTTCGGGCAGGGCCTGGCCCAAGAAATGGAGCCCAAGCCTGCCCAAGCCCTCCCAAGCCCGATGCAATTTCAGGCCAGGGCCGGGCTTTAGCCCGTTGGCCCAGGCCGGGCCTAGGCCTGCGGGCCAAATGGTAAGGCCTAGACTCACTAGGCCAACTACAAAATAGATGTCAGGACGAGTACACAACGTAGCGTACATCAGACTCCCAACTACACTGGTGTAGGGATCCCTGCTCATCCTATTTCTTTCTTCGTCTGTCTTAGGGCATTGATCAAGTGATAAATACTGACCCTTTTCAACATGGGTATCAACGGGCTCTGATTGATGCATGCAGAACTTTTCTAAAATTTTCTTAATATAATTTTCTTGAGACAAACCAGTAATTCTTTTGGATTTATCCCTCATGATCTTGACGCCAAGCACATAGTTAGCCTCACCCATATCCTTCATTTCGAAAATGGAGGATAGCCATTCTTTCATGGCATTAATCATCCCCATGTTATTCCCAGCAAGTAAAATGTCATCCACGTACAGAGATAGGATCAAAAAACCTTCTCTTGTCCTTTTGACATATACACAATGGTCATCTTCAATCATATCCATGCCTGCCAACAAAATGGCTTCATGGAACTTGAGATACCATTGTCTAGATGATTGTTTGAGACCATATACGGATTTTTTAAGATGGCACACTTTGCCTTCTTGTCCCTCTACTACAAAACCAAAGGTTGATCCATATAGATCTCCTCATCCAGCTTTCCATTTAAGAAAGTTGTCTTAACATCCATCTGGTGTAGCTCTAAATCTAAATGAGCTACAAGTGATAGGATCGAGGGAATAGAGACAAATCTCACCACAGGAGAAAAAATCTCTTTGTAGTCTATACCCTCCATTTGGGTATAGCCTTTCGCTACAAGTCAGGCTTTATGCTTGTCAATTGAGCCATCGGCCTTCCTTCTGACTTTTAAGACTCACTTATTGTCAATGGCCTTTCGGCCTGGTGGAAGGTCAACCAAGTCCCAAACTTGGTTCTTTGCCATTGACTGCATCTCATCGGTCATGGCAGCTAATCATTCATTGCAAGCAGGTGATTGAAGTGCTTCTTTGTATGAAGCTGGCTCATCTATATCTGATAGAGAGCATAACAACGCATGTCCTTCAACTCCGAAATGTCGACGGGGAACGGTGGAAGGTCAACCAAGTCCCAAACTTGGTTCTTTGCCATTGACTGCATCTCATCGGTCATGGCAGCTAACCATTCATTGCAAGCAGGTGATTGAAGTGCTTCTTTGTATGAAGCTGGCTCATCTATATCTGATAGAAAGCATAACAACGCATGTCCTTCAACTCTGAAATGTCGACGGGAAACGGTTCTACGTTGACTTTTCCGCAAGGAGTTTTTATTACTCCCACTATCTATGGCAATTGTCTGAGAAGGACGTTCTAATTCCCTCTCCTCGCCAGAGATAGTAGAAGATTCCGTAGACTGCAACTCATACAATTCTAATTCTTTGCGGATATCACCAATGCTTGGGAATTCATTCTCTAAAAATTTCACATCTCTGGATTCTATCTCTATCATACACCCATCAGGATGTTCACCATACATTACAGTTTTCAGATCCAGTTAACTTTTCTCCTTTATTAAAGGTCAGCAATAACATTTTTCGAGGTCATTACAACAAAAGTAAACGAAAGTTGGATTTTAATAAGGCACAATTTATCAACCTCAAATATAAAAATCAAATAATTTTCCTAAAAAATGCGAGATTGAAACATCGCTATGCTCAAGTCATCACCCACAATCAAATGAAAAATCATTTAACCTTCATATTTCATCAATCAATAATCAAAGAATGAATCTTTATCATCCATCATATTAACAATATAATATGTAAGCAATATTGCACATAAATTTATTATTATACGCATTAAGCATATAGTAGATATATTATGAGGATTATTATGCACATAGCATAAAAAAACTTTATTAGCTTTCTAAGTTAGGGACTAACAAATTTAGCAACCAGATCGTTCCCAGGAAAGAGGGGGCCTTCCGTTTAATACGGCACACAATTAAGTAACCCCTTTCCTCGACAGAATTTTCTAGACATTGCTACTAACGTTTGTCACTAACAAAGATTATCCAAAAATAAATGCATAACATATATGCAGATCATAATTCAACGAATGAATTTAATCACCATTAAAACCCTCATTATAATTCAACAAATAAATTATTAATCATGCAATACAAAAAAATGATGATTTATAATCACAAACACTAGGCACACAATTAATAAAATCATGTGAGTCATCAATTAATTTAAGATATCACATAAATATCAAAAATAAATTAAATAAAAATAAACATTGATCAAATTACAAAGGAAAAACACATTTGTCATAGAAGTTTACTTAAAACGTGGGTTTAAGTCCAAAAAACATATTTTTAGGATTTATCATAAACACCTAATCTTTATTCTAGTCCAAATACACTTTAAAGTCCAAATTAGCACTAAGCCCATTTTTCTTTAGTCTAACCAAAAAAAAAACAATAAACCCATTTAATTTAAAACATATACTCGGCCCATTCCTTTTTTTTAGTTAAAACCACATTGGGCCACAAAGACCCTACTTTTTATATAGCAATTATTGCAACATATGCAACAACAAGACTAAAACGTTTTTTTTGTTAATATATATATATAAACAGAATTATATAAAAATAAGATGGTTCACATAAGTGTCATTAATGAAAAAAAAATTTACACAAAATCATAAGATTAATATCAATTTAGTCAATTTATGATTAAAATCTATTTAAACATAAATACGGGAACTAAATGAACCGGCTTCGATACCAATGAAGGAAATAAGATACAATACACATATGTATTAGTACGCAGGGGAATACCTGTTGTAGTGCAGACTACGGATCGAATTGTTTGGTTCCACGTTCTACAATATAGATCACGTACTTTTTGAGGACACGAATCACGAGCATACCAACGGCAAAGAGATCACAGACTATTCTATTTTTTTGGTATGTTGAAGACAAGGGACTGACCCTCTATTTATAGGCTCATAAGGGATAAGAATTAATGTCTTCTAATTTGATTCGATGTCTATCAAATCTCCTAGGATAATACCATTCAAAATCAAATACTTAATTTGATTAATATCCATCTAGATATTATCCTTAATTATTAATTGCACAAATAATTAATTGTGTGAACGTTTATCCACATTGAGGATATTGAAAAAACAGCTTTCAAGACTCATGAAGGACACTATGAATTTTTAGTGATGCCTCTTGGTCTTACAAATGCTCCTGCTACTTTCCAAGCCTTGATGAATGACATTTTTAAACCACTTTTGAGGAAGTCTATCTTAGTATTCTTTTGGTGACATTTTGGTGTATAGTGCAAGTTGGGAATTGCATTTAAGATATTTGAGGCATACTTTTGACATACTGAAACAGAATCAATTGTGGGTGAAGAAACAAAAATGTGCCTTTGGACAAGAAAAGGTTGAGTATTTAGGGCATGTGGTTTCAAGAGAAGGAGTGTCTGTTTTGGAGTGGCTAATACCTAAAAATGTTAGAGAATTAAGGGGATTTCTTGGATTGACTGGATATTATAGGAAAATTGAAAATATGTCATCCTCTTTCTCAACTTGCAAAGAAAGATGGATTTCATTGGACTGATGAGTCTACTACAGCTTTTGAGCAATTGAAGAGCATTATGGCATCACCACAAGTCTTGGCCTTACTAGATTTCACAATTCCTTTTGAGCTTAAGTGTGATGCATCAGGCAATGGTGTGGGGGTTGTCTTGCAACAAAAAGGAAGACCTATTGCACCACTAGTAAGTCCTTTGGCCATAGAAATTTAGCCTTATCTACCTATGAGAAGGAATTAATTGCTATTGTTTCTACTGTGAAGAAATGTCAACATTTTTTACAAGAGAGACACTTCATTTTCAAGATAGATTATAGTAGTTTAAGGTATTTCCCGTTGGATTAATTACATATAATGATAAACTAGGAACTACAGAAATAGTAACATAGCACTATAGCATATATAGTAACATATCACTATAGTAGATTGCATGCATAACAATTACACTGTCAGTTCAACACAACATTCAGATACGAATAGAGGAACAAATTGCCTGAATTAAAAATACCAAAACCGAATGTTGAAACAGCTGGACAGAGAGAGCGAGGTATGCCTTCGCGAATCTCCTTAAAGAGAATTTGTCCCAGCCAACTAGTGCCTTCACTTTCTGGACAATCTCTTCCCAAGATACAACACTCCACACACCACCAGTAAACGGCACTGAAATACCAACGGATTCAATCGAATAATTATGAACATCACTCTCGGTAGGCAAGAATTAGAACACAGACGTAGGAGAAAGTAGAGCAGAAGTGGTTTTTTTTTTGTGTTCTGGACTTGTTGCCAAGCTCTCCTTATATAGGAGAGCCTAGCAATCACTAGCCCAAAAAATCAGTGATCCATACTGATTTTCGGGCCTGAGTCAACCACTAGGCCAATATTCTTGGCCTCAACAGACTTGACTAGGTATGGGCCAGATTTTGCAGGCCAGACTCAACAACAGTTGACCAAGTAGGTTGCAGACTTTAAATGTCCACATTCAATGTATTTGGATTACTTAATGGGCAAAAATGAATAACTTTTGTGCAAAAAATAGGAGACATTGGGCCTTCGAAAGCCCAAGTCCACGCACTGACCCGACCTGCTCGCTAGCCTCGCCATGCCACGCTCGACCAACTGGCTGGCCTGGCACGACGAGGCGAGCGCCCCCGCGCGTGTTTGTGTTTTCAATTCAAGCCCATAATGGGGAGTCTCTGCCTCCTACAAAAGTTTGGGTGCCCTTGGGCCCAAAGCTTTACTTCAAAAGTTAAGCTTATAAACAACACATCCACATTGAATTTCTCCAATGTAGGATTCTCAACCGAAAAATGGTTTTGGATCAAATTAAACTCCAAACTCTCCTATTCATATTGAAGATTAAGACCCATAAATTATTATTCAATACTCTTATTAATTAGTCATTAAACTTAGGTCAACCTATGGTTGACCACCATTTTTCAATAATCCCCCACATTGAATGGAATCATTAAAAGCATAGCTTAACCATATACACATATTCTAGCAGCACTTTGTGTGTCCTAGGAATGGGTTGGAGTAAAACTCCGTACTGTTCACACTTAAGTTACACCAAACTTGTGTTGTCTTATTGAACCTAGTCCCTGGGATCTCCAATCGCTAGGTTAGGTTTCCATCAAGGTAACTTATTCAATCAAGGCCTTCAAGCCCATTTCCCTCGATGCACAGTCTATCACCTCTCGACTCAAGCCTTTTGTAAATGGATCCGCAAGATTTTCTTTAGACTTCACAAAGTCTATGGAAATTATTCCACTCGAGAGTAACTACCTAACGAGATTATGTCTTCGATGAATGTGTCGAGACTTACCATTATATATCATATTTTATGCTCTTGCAATTACAGCTTGACTATCGTAATGAATGCAAATTGCAGGCATAGGCTTTGGCCATATTGGAATGTCCTCCAAAAAGTAACGAAGCCACTCTGCTTCTTCACTGGCTTTATCGTGAGTGATGAACTCCGATTCCATTGTCGATCGTGCGATGGTGTTTGCTTTGAGGACTTCCATGATACAACTGCCCCTCCAAGAAGAAATATATAACCACTAGTTGATTTTGATTTCTCCGAATCTAAAATCCAATTGGCGTCACTGTATCCTTCTACAACAGTAGGGTATTTACCATAGCTCAAAACATTATTTTTAGTTTTGTTTAGGTACCTTAATACTCTCAAAAGAGCTTTCCAGTGCTCATGTCCAGGATTGCTAGTGTATCTGCTTAGTTTACTAATAGAATACGCAATATCCGATCTCGTGCAGTTCATGATATACATGACACTGCCAATAATGCGAGAATATCCTAGCTGGTTAATACTGTTTGCAGTATTCTTATGTAAGACCAGGTGAGGGAGAAAAGAATTGTTTGCCTCCTTGATGCCATGTCCTTTGAACCGTTCAATCACGTTCTCAATATAGTGTGATTGAGATCTGAAGATTTGACAATCTTAATGCCTAGTATCACATCAGCTTCACCCATTCTTTCGTATCGAAGTTCTTCGATAGCATTTTCTTGGTATTGTTGATGATCTCAACATTACGACCAAGAATTATCATATCATCAACATATAGACAAACAATTACACACTCATTATTCATAGTTTTTGTGTAAATGCCTTTGTCGCACTCGTTGATTCAAAATCCATCTCGAATCATTACTTGGTCAAATTTCTCATGCCATTGTTTTACAGCTTGCTTAAGCCCATACAACGACTTGACAAGTCAAGACACTTTGTGTTCTTGTCCTTTGACCTTGAAACCCTTAGGTTGTTCCATATAAATCTCTTCATTGAGTTCACCGTTTAAGAAAGCGGTTTTGAGAATACAATATTCTTTTCCCAAGATTGTTAGTCAACGTAATATGAAATCAATGCGGAAAATAAACAAATAAGAACACCATAATTTTAACGAGGAAACCCTGACTGGGAAAAATCCTCGGGTCTATGAGCGACCATCCTGTTAAAGCAATCCACTATGTGAAGAAAAGCTTACAATCTATCGTTACCTATGATTCGATCATACAACTTGACTCAATGTATACTTTAACCCCAAATCAACACACCAATGATGATTTCCAATTGCTCTTGGCGCCTCCAAGAGACTTTGTACTCAAGAACGATCCAGGTTACTTCTGAGGTAGCCTATGTAGGTTACTTCGAAATAGTGTAGTCTTGCTCTCTTCTTCCTCTTATGGATCAGTCAGAGAAATTAACAGAGCATCACTCAAACACGAAACTCACACTCTCTTATAATGAATACAGATATGAATCACTCATCAAAATATCTAGGAGAGTGGAAAAAAGAAACTAACAAAAAAGACTCGAAGCACAAAATCTTTCTCTCAAGGTTTTTCTCTCTCAAAGCTTCGATCCACTTCATTCCATGTTGATGTGCTTTATATAGACACCACAGACCACTTTTGATAATCTCATATGTTGATAAGATGATTATCTTGAAGATAATTGCTGCACATGATTAAGATAAAAACCAACACATATATATCCAATTAATAGACATTAGTTCTTATCCAACAACTAACAAACAAGGAGAGTCCATATCAACTTCAACTAATCCACAAGGAGTCCATATCGATCTTCAGTACTTTGTTCCTATCACATCTCTTGTATTAGATAATACCCAGATCAATTTGATCTGAATAAAAACGTGTTCTAAATCAATACAGAGATAGAGTTCAAGCAAAAAAAAAACTGTAGATTCAGATTTGGTAACCTCTGAATCTTACCAGAAGCTTACCTCAAGACTATTTCAAGTGACAATTTAACTTATCATACAAGTGTCATATTAGTGTAAGATTTTTAATCCCAACAGGTTTCTACATCCATTTGATGTATCACCAATCCATATAGCGAAGCTATAGAGATTAACGTTCAAATAGATGTAATCCTTGTGATTGGTGTATAAGTATCAAAGTAGTCTATACCCTCCTTTTGTCTATACCCTTTGGCTACAAGCCTTGCTTTATATTTGTCAATGGATTTGTTAGCTTTTAGCTTCTTTCTAAAGATCCATTTACATCCAATTGGTTCATTTCTGGGTAGGAGATCAACCAATTCCCAAATATGGTTACTTAGGATGGATTCTAGCTCCTTGTCAACAGCTTCTTTCCAGAATGGAGATTTTGGAGATGACATTGCTTTATTATAAGTCTGAGGTTCACTTTCTAACATGTATGTTAGATAATCTGAACCAAACGACTTAGATATTTTTGATCTCTTACTCCTTCTTGGTTCTATTTCATTGGTCTCTCGTTCACCGATTTCTTCATTCTCAAAATTTGAATCTCTATTCCGTTTCTGAGAGGTTTTGCCTTGTTTACAAGGGAAAATATTCTCAAAAAATTCTACGTCTCTCGTTTCCATGATCATATTGACATGGATGTCATCAATATTAGATTTAGCAAGACACCCCCACACTTTCAAATATTTGAGGGATGGTGGTCTCTTATTCCACATCTCATATGGAATGCTACCTGTTTTCTTACGGGGCATTCAATTAAGAATGTAATTAGCAGTCAAGACTGCTTCCCCCGCAAGTATTGTGGCAGACCTGAACTTATGAGCATGGAATTAACCATCTCTTTTAGAGTTCGATTTTCCCTCTCAGCAATTCCATTTTGTTAAGGTGTATATAGTGCTGTAGTCTGGTGGATTATTCCAAACTCAGCACACAACTCATCAAAGAGAGCATAATCATATTCTCCTCCCCTATCGGACCTTAGTGTTTTAATTTTCATACCAAGTTGAGTCTCAACCTCATTCTTGTACGTTACAAACATGTCCATTGCTTCATTTTTGCTAGTTAATAAATAAACATAGCAATAACGGGTACAATCATCAATGAAAGTAATAAAATACTTCTTTCCACCTCTACTTTGAACAAATTTCAAGTTGCATAAATCTGTATGTATTAATGCCAGAGGCTCAGTACTTCTTTCAATATTGGAAAAGGGTTTCTTGGCAAACTTTTGCTTCAACACATTTTCACATTTGTGGTTGACATCCAAATTGAATTTGGGAATTAAACCTAAGTTTGCCAATTTTTTCATCATACCATAGTTTACATGTCCTAATCTACCATGCCATAGAAAATGAGACACAACCATGTAAGCTGAAGACTTCTCTTTATTGATAATAGTCTTTGGGTACAAGAATTTAGACTTTTCATCTATTACAGCACAATTGGCTTTAAAAAGCCCGTCATTAATATACCCAATTCCCAAATAAATCCCACCCTTAGGGAGTACAAATTTGTTTGACTCAAACACTATTTTGAATCCTTTCTCGATCAGAGTGGGCACTGATATCATATTCTTCTTGATATCTGGGACATGCATCACATTTAGCAGCTCAATCTTCTTTCCGGAAGTGAACTTCAGGATCACCTTTCAGACTCCCTCGATGGTGGCTGGAGCAGAGTTAGCCATATAAACCTTCTCACCATCATCTTTCTTCTCATATGTTGAGAAGAGTTCCTTGTGGACGCAGATATGTGTGGTTGCACCTGTGTCCATCCACCAATCTTTGGTGTTTGTCACTATGTTCACTTGAGAGATGATAGCAAAAACACCTCTTGATTTTCCTCCTCCTTAACTAGGTGCGCTTGCTTCTTTCCCTTGCTGGTGGCCTTGTCCTTATTAGGACGCTTCCTGCAATCTTTGGCCTGGTGTTCAGGTTTGTCGTAGACAAAGCATGTACCTTGGAACTTGTTGGGTTGCTCTTTCAGCTTCCCTTTGGTTTGGTGCCCCCTCTTTCTCTTCCCATGCTTGGGCTTGGAAGTTTCCACCAGGTGGGCCTTAGAAGCTCTTGGAAGTGCTAACTTCTTCCAGTTGTCCTCCTCAATCCTCAGATGGACCATCAAATCCTCCATGTTCATGGCCTTGCGCTTGTGTTTCAAGTAATTCTTGAAATCAGTCCAGCTAGGAGGTAGCTTCTTGATGACTGCTGCCACTTGGAATGACTCATTTATCACCAATCCCTCAGCATGTATTTCATGTAAGATGAGCTGGAACTCTTCCAGTTGGTTGACAACAGACTTGGCATCTACCATCATGAAGTCAAAAAATTTGGCCACCACAAATTTCTTAGTACCAACATCCTCGGTTTTGTACTTCTTTTCAAGAGAGTCCCAAAGCTCTTTGGCTGAAGAGGTTTTGGAGTACACATTGTACAGGTCATCAACTAATCCATTAAGGATATAGTTCCTGCACAGATATTCATTATCTTTCCACAACTGGATTGTTGCTATAGTCGTTCTGTCTTGCTCGCCTGGTGATAGAATGGGGCACACCTTTTAGAGGTACTTGACAAGGTTCAAGGTGGTCAAGTAGAAACGCATCTTTGGTTGCCACCTCTTGAAATCCTTGCCGGTAAACTTTTCTGGCTTTTCGGCGGGAACCATTACACGGCCAGCCAGAGGAGCCACAGTCCTCCCATCAGCATAAATTGGAGCAGTAGGCTCAATAGGACCATTCTTAGGCTCACCTCCGTTAGGAGCAGCCATTCCTCCAATAGAAGCAGTCACCGGCACACCTCTACTAGGAGAAGCCACACTACCTAGGTTATTCAAACCACCAGAGGTCAAGTCATCACCTCCGATGTGGATGGTGGATCCCTCAATATTTTTAATTGGTTCCATTGATTCTCTACACAAGTCAAAGTGTCACGCCCCTCTCTCCTAAGATACACCGAGGTGTATCTATATCACAGGGACGTGACCGGCAGGGAACACCCCATCCCCCGAACCAGATCCCAAATCTCTACTAAACCCAACAGACATAATAATAATAATAAGATCTACCATACTATCCACAAAGTACATCCACCTGTGTACATATACCACAGCGAAATAATAAAACATATCTCTACCCGATACCAAACCGTATAGTATATACAAATACAATACAAAAAGTTCCCACACCCACTAAGAGTCAGCCCAAGGCTACACACCAGCTCACGCATCCCGCTGCTGACCGCCATCACCTACATCCAACTCACCTGAAAGGGGATAAAGAAGAGGGGTGAGCCACAAAGCTCAGTAGGGCGTAGAGAGGAAACGCCAATATCCAAAAATAATAATGATAAACCCAGAAATGAAATGCATAGCATGCAATACAAGAAATATACATCCATCAGTAAGTCAACCAAATAGCACAATAACCGATAAGGCTAAGCAACACTGGAACCACCAACACTGGTCTCCAGAAATCCATACACCAATCCAATCAAGTGAAATGGTAGCCGATAAGGCTATCCAACACTGTAATCACCACATCAATCTCCAACAATCCATCACACCCCTAGACCCACCCTAATCCCCGTAGGGTGTCTCCCAATCCAGGTCCACACCGAAACTGGATGAGGATCGGGTATCCCGATAGCATAGCCTACACCAGAGGGCGTCCCCTGTGATGCACCCCATCTCAGACGGTCCACCGGTATATATCCGGTCTGTATATGTATATATATCATCCATCAGAAATCCATATCTGATCATTTGGGCGCCTATATGGGCCCACAATCCACATCCACATTCATATCCATATCCATATCCACATCCACATCCACATCCACATCCACATCCAACACCTCCAATCACCTCACTCTCAGAAAACATACCAACAGTTATATGTATAACAGAGAATATAAATCAACATACAAACAGGTCGTATTTCCACCCCCGGAAACCAACAAAACCATAATATCACCAGAGTCCGTAAAACCGGAACTCTAAAGTCACATGCAAGAGTATGGAAACCCCTACCTGAAAATCAGAGTGCTAAAACCAAGCACGCGTCCCAGACAACCCCTAACTCCAAAAGTTAACCCGCTCCGAATCTCAACCGTGACCACCGTCTACACCGAAAAACACGATATATGTAAATACTGTAAAAATACGGTCGGTCAACTATGGTCAACGGCCAAATAGTACTGGTCAAAGTCAACGTATAAATAGTAACCGAGTCAAAGTCAATAGTCAAATAGTAACCGGGTCAAATAGTACCGAATCGGGTCAAATAGTACCCGACCGGGTCAAATCGGGTCAAATAGTACCCAGCCGAGTCAACTCGCCGGTCAACCGAGTCAACTCGCCGGTCAACTGAGTCAACTCGGCCTGACTCGGTCAACTCGCCGGAAACCCATTTAACCCCATCGCCGGCGATCCGACCACCCAAACCTGCCAAATCTTATATCAAATTAAAGAACTCGATGAGATTAACTCATAGGTACCTGAAACACGTCAAACCGTTGCCGGAATCAGTCGGATCGACCAAAAGAAATCCGAGGAAATCGGAACTTCAAACTCCGATATCTCCCTAACCACAACTCCGATCGACGTGATTCAAGTTGGGTTAGACTCGTCTCGTCAATACGCTTCTTTTGACACCGGTGGTGTCGCTCACCGTCGTCGAACTCAGAAAATGAATAGTAACGAAGATGTACGGGAGAGAGAAAAGGAAGAAGAGAAGAAAATGCGTAAGATTTTTTTTTTTTAAGTTTCCTTTTATACAATTTTCACTTATCAAAAACACCCACCTGTCAAAAACACCCCCAACTAAATTGTTACAATTTACTTCAAAATTCATAACAAATCAAATTTAAATCTGATTTAAGTAATTTTTACTCCAAAAATTTTATTTTAAAATTCCCCATTTATTAAAATATTTATTCACACTTTAATTTTATTCTCTTCAAATACCGATTCACCAACACAGAGGTTCACTCCACCTCAACCACCACGATAAGATACTATGAATAGTGTAAAAATTAGACCAGGATATTACATCCTTCCCCCCTTAAGAAAATTTCGTCCCCGAAATTAAATCATACTTAGGTAGTAAATAAATCTGGAAATCTCATCTGCATATCCGACTCCAACTCCCAAGTCGTCTCCTCCACTCCATAATGTTGCCATATCACCTTAACCAAGGGTATGGTCTTCGACCGTAGTCGCCTCTCCTGTCTATCCGTAATCCTAATAGGACGTGTCTCGAAAGTAGCGTCCTCACCAATCTCCAAGGTAGACCAATCTAATATATGAGAAGGGTCCCTATGGTACCTCCGTAACATAGACACATGAAATACCCCATGTACTCCTGACAATTGTGGGGGTAATGCTAATCGATAAGCTACCGTCCCCACTCTTTCCAAAATCTCAAATGGCCCTATAAATCTAGGGGATAACTTCCCCGCTCTCCCAAACCGCTGTACTCCTCTACGAGGACTAACCCTCAGGAAAACATGATCCCCCACCTGAAACTCTAGAGGTCTACGTCTCCTATCCGCGTAACTCTTCTGACGTGACTGAGCTGTCAGAAGCCGCTGTCGAATCACTGTCACCACCTCAGTAGTCTGCTGCACCATCTCTGGACCCAATAATGGTCTATCTCCAACCTCTGACCAACACAACGGTGATCTACAAGGTCTCCCATATAATGCCTCAAATGGTGCCATCTGAATACTACTCTGATAGCTATTGTTGTACACAAACTCCACTAAAGGAATATGAGTCTCCCAATCTCCTCGAAAGTCTATCGCACAAGCCCGAAGCATATCCTCCAGAATCTGAATAGTCCGCTCACTCTGTCCATCAGTCTGCGGATGAAAAGCTGTACCGAAGTTCAGTTTCGTCCCCAGAGTATCCTGAAAACTGTCCCAAAACCGTGAGGTAAATCTGGGATCCCGATCAGATACAATACTCAACGGTACCCCATGCAATCGGACTATCTCTCGTACATATAATCTCGTCAACGACTCAATCGAATCTGTCTGACAAATAGGCATAAAATGAGCTGTCTTTGTCAACCGATCCACAACAACCCAAACCGCATCATGTCTCCGCGGAGTCATAGGTAAACCCATCACAAAATCCATGGTGATATGCTCCCACTTCCATTCAGGTAATGAAAGCGGTTGCAATAATCCAGCAGGTCGTCGATGCTCTGCCTTTACCTGCTGACAGGTAAGACATCGAGTCACAGTCTGTGCCACATCTCTCTTCATGCCACTCCACAAATACTGCCTCCGTAAATCTCGATACATCTTAGTAGCACCAGGATGCATGGCAAATCGTGAGTAATGGAAACCCCTGAATCTGACTCCACCATCAGTGCCTCTAACCCATCCCTCCATATCCTCAATGTCATCAAATAATGCATCCCCCAACTGTGCATCCAACACCCTCTGTACTAGGGTTGGACGAGCAATCAAACTCCGTAAACTCAGTACATCTCTACGCTCATCCACATCTAGTCGATACTGACTAAGTGTATCCACTAACCCAAACTCCTGAATAGCCAATCGAGCTGCAATCAATCTCCTACTCAAGGCATCAGCCACCACATTGGCCTTGCCCGGATGATACTGTAAAGTAAAATCAAAGTCCTCAAGATACTCCATCCATCTACGCTGTCTTTGGTTTAAATCTCTCTGTGTAAACAAGTACCGGAGACTCCTATGATCCGAAAATACCTCAAACCTCTCTCCATAAAGATAATATCTCCACTGCTTCAGTGCGAACACTACCGTAGCCAACTCCAAATCATGCACGGGATAATTCCTCTCGTGCGGCTTCAACAAACGTGAAGCATACTCAACCACTCTCTCCTGCTGCATCAACACACAACCCAAACCAACTCCTGAAGCATCACAATATACCTGATAACCAATACCCCTGTCGGGTATCACCAACACTGGAGGTGAAGTGAGTCGAGTCTTCAACTCCTGGAATGCCTGCTCACACACATCTTTCCACGTAAATGGAGTATCCTTCCGAGTCAACTGTGTCATCGGTGCTGCAATCCGCGAGAATCCCTCAATAAAACGTCGATAGTAACCTGCTAATCCCAGGAAACTGCGAATCTCTCCTACATTTTTCGGTCTCCTCCATGCCACCACTGCCTCTACTTTCGCTGGATCCACCGCTATACCCTCCTGAGAAATCACATGCCCTAAAAATCTCACCTGAGTCATCCAAAATTCACATTTACTCAGCTTGGCATACAATCTATGCTCTCTGAGCGTCTGCAACACAATCTCCAAGTGTCTAATGTGATCCTCCTCAGTGGCTGAATAAACCAATATATCATCAATGAACACAATCACAAACTGATCCAGATACGGTCTAAACACCCTGTGCATCAAATCCATAAACGCTGCAGGTGCATTGGTTAACCCAAATGGCATAACCAAGTACTCATAATGGCCAAACCGTGTGCGAAATGCTGTCTTTGGAATATCCTCCTCTCTAATCCTCAACTGATGGTACCCCGATCTGAGATCAATCTTGGAGTAATAATGACTACCTCTCAACTGATCAAACAAATCATTAATCCTCGGCAATGGATATTTGTTCTTTACTGTCACCCTGTTCAGCTGCCGGTAGTCCACACACATACGCATCGTACCATCCTTCTTTTTCACAAACAAAACAGGTGCTCCCCAAGGTGAAGTGCTCGGTCTGATAAATCCCAACTTCTGTAAATCTGTCAACTGAGTGTTCAACTCCTTCAGCTCTGCTGGTGCCATCCTATACGGTGGTATAGAAATCGAATTTGTACCCGGGTACAACTCAATCACAAACTCAATATCCCTCTGCGGTGGCAACCCCGGTAAATCATCGGGAAAAACATCCATATAATGCTCCACAACCAGTATAGGGTTCGAAGAATCTCCCCTAGACGCTGAAGTAATCAAACCCGCTATAACACAATCGGTGTACTGAAGATTATCTAGAAAATGTGGACACGGAAGAAATCTCGTTCCACGAAATCTAACCCTCCCCGTAGGTGTGGTCAGTGTAATCCTCCTCTCAGCACACTCTATAATCGCCTCATACTCAGTCAACCAATCCAATCCAAGAATAACATCAAAATCAGTAAATGGCATCACAAACAGATCCGCTCTAAACTCATGGTCTGAGAAACTAAATACACAGTCCCTACAGACACCACTAATCACGGTACCTGGTCCTAGTGGTGAATGAACTATAAATCTCCTCGCCACTCCCATAATCTCCAAACCCAATGTCTCAGCAAATGATGCAGAAATAAATGAATGAGTAGCACCAGTGTCAAACAAAACACGTGCCCAAGAACTGAATAAGAGAAACCTACCTCCCAAGTGATCTCGCTCTGCTGGAACCACATCAGGCCTAAGTGCATACACTCCACCTCTCTGAACCTGCTGCTGCTGCCGCTGCTGCTGAACTAGTGGCCTACCCCGTCCTGCAAGACCCCTCTGTATCGGAACTGGTGCTGGAGCTGGAGCTCTCCGACCTCCAAATACAGACGGTGCAAATCCTCCACCTTGTGGACAATCTCTCCTGGTATGTCCTGGCAATCCACACTGGAAACATAACGGGTTGTTTGCCATAGGACAATCCCAACGCATGTGGCCTACATGACCACAAGCATAGCAATGCTGAGGCTGCTGATCCCGCCTCGGAGCCTGTCCCTGCTGGTCTGATCTCTGCCCCTGTTGACCCTGTCTCTGCCCCAGCTGAACCTGTCTAGGACCCTGCTGTCCCTGCCTGGGTCCTCGGTAACCCTGCCTCCGACTCTGAGAACCCTGTCCCTGACTCTGCTGCTGCCCCCGAGTATCAGTCCTCTGTCTGTGCTGACTACTCTCACCAGTAACAAATGTAGAACTCTCAAGCTTCCTTATGAATCTCCCAGTAATCCTTAATCTCCACTAAAGTCCTCTCCACTCCGAGTGCCTTATCAATACACTCACGATAGGTGGTGATAGTCTGAGCCGTCAAATGAGGTGAAATCTTTGGCGACAACCCTCTCCTAAATCTCAGTATCTTCTTTTCCTCTGTGCAAATATACTCCTCCCCATATCGCCCTAACTCCTCAAAACGAGCCTGATATTGTGTCACTGTCATGTCCGGGGACTGAATCAACTCGAGAAACTCCTTAGCTTTAGCAACACGCACTGTCTGTGGTACATACTGCGCTAGAAAAGCAGTCTCAAACTCTGCCCACGGCATACCCTCTCTGCCCCGACTAACTGTCATCACCTCCCACCAAGTGAAAGCATCTCCCTCTAGAAACTCAGCAGCTAATAAAGCCCTCCTCTCCTCAGGAATCCGTAAGGTAGTCATCTTCCTGCGTAACTGGCGAACCCACTCCTCTGCTGCCACTGGATCTATCACTCCCCTATATACTGGAGGATTCGTCTTCCGTAACTCGGCTAGCTCTTTGATCGACGTATCAATCGCCAAAGGAGCTAAATGTGCCTCCATAATCTGTCCTGGACCCTCCTGTAACTCACCTAAAGTCGAAACCTGCTCTGGAACCTCAACAGGAGTCTGTAATTCAGCTGGCACTGGAGCAGTCATCTGTGTCACAAGTCCTGTAACAGTCTGCCCAAGAGCTCGTACCAATTCAGTAACATCCCGGACCTCCTGTCGTAAAGTAGTAACAACAGCCTCTACCCCCTGTGGTGCTAGATATCCCTCCTGATCCTCCCCAATATCATCCACTGGATCTATATTCACTCGCCGCCTACCCCCACCTCTCCCACGTCTTCCGCCCCTACCACGCCTCGCACCGCTACCTCTCCGTCCTCGCCCCCGCTCTAATGGTGCCACCTCAGGCATACCCACCTCATCTACCTCCTGAGGCTCATCCGCCTCATGTTCTCCTCTACCCCGTCCATATCCTCGCACTCGAGTACTACGTGTGTCAACCATATCTGGAAAATATAACACATGTATACATAAATCTAAAGTAGGGAACACGACAAATAAAAACTCACCAGGTCAGCCGGGAAACGCATGATGTGTAGCCAACAAAATAACCTAGGTAACCTAACCACTGTAAGTTTCTAAACCTACAGCTCCGATACCAAACTGTCACGCCCCTCTCTCCTAAGATACACCGAGGTGTATCTATATCACAGGGACGTGACCGGCAGGGGACACCCCATCCCCCGAACCAGATCCCAAATCTCTACTAAACCCAACAGACATAATAATAATAATAAGAACTACCATACTATCCACAAACTACATCCACCTGTGTACATATACCACAGCGAAATAATAAAACATATCTACCCGATACCAAACCGTATAGTATATACAAATACAATACAAAAAGTTCCCACACCCACTAAGAGTCAGCCCAAGGCTACACACCAGCTCACGCATCCCGCTGCTGACCGCCATCACCTACATCCAACTCACCTGAAAGGGGATAAAGAAGAGGGGTGAGCCACAAAGCTCAGTAGGGCGTAGAGAGGAAACGCCAATATCCAAAAATAATAATGATAAACCCAGAAATGAAATGCATAGCATGCAATACAAGAAATATACATCCATCAGTAAGTCAACCAAATAGCACAATAACCGATAAGGCTAAGCAACACTGGAACCACCAACACTGGTCTCCAGAAATCCATACACCAATCCAATCAAGTGAAATGGTAGCCGATAAGGCTATCCAACACTGTAATCACCACATCAATCTCCAACAATCCATCACACCCCTGGACCCACCCTAATCCCCGTAGGGTGTCTCCCAATCCAGGTCCACACCGAAACTGGATGAGGATCGGGTATCCCGATAGCATAGCCTACACCAGAGGGCGTCCCCTGTGATGCACCCCATCTCAGACGGTCCACCGGTATATATCCGGTCTGTATATGTATATATATCATCCATCAGAAATCCATATCTGATCATTTGGGCGCCTATATGGGCCCACAATCCACATCCACATTCATATCCATATCCATATCCACATCCACATCCACATCCACATCCAACACCTCCAATCACCTCACTCTCAGAAAACATACCAACAGTTATATGTATAACAGAGAATATAAATCAACATACAAACAGGTCGTATTTCCACCCCCGGAAACCAACAAAACCATAATATCACCAGAGTCCGTAAAACCGGAACTCTAAAGTCACATGCAAGAGTATGGAAACCCCTACCTGAAAATCAGAGTGCTAAAACCAAGCACGCGTCCCAGACAACCCCTAACTCCAAAAGTTAACCCGCTCCGAATCTCAACCGTGACCACCGTCTACACCGAAAAACACGATATATGTAAATACTGTAAAAATACGGTCGGTCAACTATGGTCAACGGCCAAATAGTACTGGTCAAAGTCAACGTATAAATAGTAACCGAGTCAAAGTCAATAGTCAAATAGTAACCGGGTCAAATAGTACCGAATCGGGTCAAATAGTACCCGACCGGGTCAAATCGGGTCAAATAGTACCCAGCCGAGTCAACTCGCCGGCCAACCGAGTCAACTCGCCGGTCAACTGAGTCAACTCGCCGGTCAACTGAGTCAACTCGGCCTGACTCGGTCAACTCGCCGGAAACCCATTTAACCCCATCGCCGGCGATCCGACCACCCAAACCTGCCAAATCTTATATCAAATTAAAGAACTCGATGAGATTAACTCATAGGTACCTGAAACACGTCAAACCGTTGCCGGAATCAGTCGGATCGACCAAAAGAAATCCGAGGAAATCGGAACTTCAAACTCCGATATCTCCCTAACCACAACTCCGATCGACGTGATTCAAGTTGGGTTAGACTCGTCTCGTCAATACGCTTCTTTTGACACCGGTGGTGTCGCTCACCGTCGTCGAACTCAGAAAATGAATAGTAACGAAGATGTACGGGAGAGAGAAAAGGAAGAAGAGAAGAAAATGCGTAAGATTTTTTTTTTTTTAAGTTTCCTTTTATACAATTTTCACTTATCAAAAACACCCACCTGTCAAAAACACCCCCAACTAAATTGTTACAATTTACTTCAAAATTCATAACAAATCAAATTTAAATCTGATTTAAGTAATTTTTACTCCAAAAATTTTATTTTAAAATTCCCCATTTATTAAAATATTTATTCACACTTTAATTTTATTCTCTTCAAATACCGATTCACCAACACAGAGGTTCACTCCACCTCAACCACCACGATAAGATACTATGAATAGTGTAAAATTAGACCATGATATTACACAAAGAGTAGAGTGAGTTTCCCAAATATATCAAATAATTCAAAGATATAAACCTCGGTAATTTAACACCACAAAATTATCGGTTCAAAAAGGCACAATAAATTAAAATCTTTGTCGGCTTTCTAAATTAGAGATTAGCAATTTAGCAACCAGATCGTTCCCAGAAAAGAGGGGGCCTTCTGTTAAATACGACGCACAATTAAGTAACCTATTTCCTACACAAAACTTTCTAGATATTGCTTAGTCATTGTTAATCACTAAAAAAGATTACCAAAATATTTGCATATAATAATAAGTGAACAAGACCTGATCAATTATAACAAATACTTAATCATACAATAGCAGTTAAGCATATCATGCTTTGTTCCAATGAAATCAATCCAACTACAACCATTTCACCGAAGCAGCCACAACAGTAATTTTATATGACAATTCACATGCACATACTACAAAATTTATTCAATACTGAATGAATAATTTTACCAGATTGTATTTCTCTTTATTCAATACTAAATGCACGTTTTACCAGATTGTATTTCTCTTAACCAATTACATAAGCTAATGCACGTTTTAATATTTACACTTTCAATACATGCAGAAATTCTCTTTAAGATTGTTGGATTAATTGCATATAATGATAAACTGGGAACTACAGAAATAGTAACATAGCACTATAGCATATACAGTAACATATCACTATAGTATATTGCATGCATAACAATTACACTAACAGTTCAACACAACATTCAGATATGAATAGAGGAACAAATTGCTTGAATTAAAAATACCAAAACCGAATGTTGAAACAACCGGACAGAGAGAGCGAGGTACGCCTTAGCGAATCTCCTTAAAGAGAATTTGTCCCAGCCAACTGGTGCCTTCGCTTTCTGGACAATCTCTTCCCAAGATACAACACTCCACACACCGCCAGTAAACGGCACGGAAATACCAGCAGACTCAATCGAAAAATTATGAACAACACTATCAGTGGGCAAGAATTAGGACACAGACGCAGGAGAAAGTAGAGCAGAAGTGGTTTTTTTTTGTGTGTTCTGGACTTACTGCCGAGTTCTCCTTATATAAGAGAGCCTAGCAACCAAAATCATTGATCCATACTGATTTTCGGGCCTGACTCAACCATTAGGCCAATATTCTTGGCCTCAACATACTTGACCAGGTATGGTCCAGATTTTGCGAGCCAGGCTCAACAACAATTGACCAAGTAGGTTGTAGACTTTGAATGTCCATATTCAATGTATCTGGATTACTTAATTAATGGGTCAAAAATGAATAACTTTTGTGCAAAAAATTAGGAGACATTGGGTCTTCGAAAGCTCAAATCCAAGCACGGGTCCGGCCCGCCCGCGTGCCATGCCTGACATGGCACGGTGGGCGGGCGCCACGTGTGTGTTTTCAATCCAAGCCCATAATGGGGAGCCCCTCCCTCCTACAAAAGCTTGGGTGTCCTTGGGCCCAAAGCTTTACTTCAAAAGTTAAGCTTATAAACAGCACATCCACATTGAATTTCTCTAATGTGGAATTCTCATACACACACTTATTGCACTTTGTTGTTCATGATTAACATGGCTATTTTGAAGTCAATTTCCATTCAATCAAAAAATGATTTTGGACCAAATTAAACTCCAAACTCTTCTCTTCATATTGAAGATTAAAACCCATAAATTATTATTCAATGACTCTGCCCAAAGCTTTACTTCAAAAGTTAAGCTTATAAACAACGTATCCACATTGAATTTATCCAATGTGGGATTCTCATACACACACTTATTGCACTTTGTTCTTCATGATTAACATGTTTGTTTTGGAGTCAATTTCCATTCAATCGAAAAATGGTTTTGGACCAAATTAAACTTCAAAATTTTCTTTTCATATTAAAGATTAAGACCCATAAATTATTATTCAATGGCTCTCATTAATTAGTCATTAGATTTAGGTCAAACTATAGCTGACCACCATTTTCCGACATTTCCTTCACCAAAAGGCCAATACCAATTTTCAGCAGAAATGGATTGCAAAGCTTATGGGGTTTGACTATGAGATTCATTATAAGAAAGATGTGGATAATATAGTGACAGATGCACTATCACGAGTGAGTGGATATACTACTTTGGCTGAATCTGAAATTTCTGAGCAAACTGTTAGTTCAGTTAATACGCAGTTAAATGGAGAATGTGATGCTTTTTCTTATCCCTATTTTGGGTGGTTAGATGACCTTAGAAGATATCTTGAAACAGATGATTGGATTGTGGCAAAGTTACAGGAGGTTAAGGACTTAGTTAACAGTGGAGTTGTAAGCAAGTATTATATGGATAATGGGTTCTTAAAATACAAATCAAGAATTGTGGTGAGTCATACTTCATCTTGGAGATTGAAATTGTTTGAAGAATTTCATGCTACCCCAACAGTAGAACATCCAGGGGTTTTGAGAACATATCAAAGATTGAAAAGAGGATTTTACTGGTGGGAATGAAAAAAGACATCAAGAACATGGTGGCTGAGTGTAAAGTGTGTCAACAAAATAAATATGAAACCATTTCTCTTCCTGGGTTGCTACAGCCACTTCCAATTCCTTCTAAAGCATGGCATGACATAAGTATGGATTTTATTACTTCCTTGCCTTTGTGCAAAGGAAAGTCAATAGTCATGGGTCATTGTTGATAGATTGACAAAGTACAACCATTTTGTGGCTCTTTCTCACCCCTGTACAGCACATTTGGTAGCTCAATTGTTCATAGATAATGTCTTCAAGCTGTATGGAATGATTGCCACCATTGTAAGTGACAGAGATCCCATTTTTCTAAGTGAATTTTGAAAAGAATTCTTCAAACTACAGGGGTCCAAACTCTGTATGAGTTCAGGCTATCACCCCCAAAGTGATGGCCAAGCGGAAGTGGTAAATAGGTGCCTAGAAACCTATTTGAGGTGTTCTTCCAGTTTGCAACTGATGTGAAATATTTGCAAGCGCACAAATCGCACAAGTAATAAAATGATGAGTAAATTATCGTTCCCATGAGGATGTATTGGCAATCAAAATTAATGTCAAACAAGCAACAACTATGTAAATTGGGTGAAAAGGATGAGTGGTTAGTTTTGTTTTTAACTAAACTAAAACAAAGAACAAAAGAGCAATTAAGAAATCACAAATGTATTCAAAGATGGGAAGCACTAGGGTACTTAATTTCACCTCATCTTATTTGATTCAATTCACTTGGTCCCTTAATCCCTAATTACTTTCTCTCAATTGACAATCAGTTTTCCTATCCTATCCAATGCTCCATTCCTGGTTACACCGAAAGTGCTTCTATCCATAACCCCTGTTATTTCTAACAATCGGGTTCAAGAGACAAAGACCCATTAAGATTTGTGGATCAATCATGTAGCAATTGCATAGGTCATGCCCCTATATTCCTATGGTTCATGCAACCTATGTCGTCTATGGCAAGAGGCAAATCCTATATATCTCCTTCCGCTCTCAATCTAGGCAACGAATCAATTGAATGATGGCCAAACATCCAAAAGCATAAAGCACACCCAATATACAAGCAATAAGAGATAGAAATCAAGTAATAAGGAAACCAAATTTATTGAATCATCAAGGTTTGGCTACATTAAGACCCTAGTAAAGAAATCTAGTCACTCATAGAGTCAAGATACATTATCAAGCAATGGAAATCAACCGTAAAAACTAAGATAAAAGATGAGAGAGAAAACCCCCTTATGAATGCTCTTCTTCTTCAAGCTCCAATGGTGGCTTCCAAGCTCTCATTCTCTCCCCCAAGAGTCTAGAATGTTGTAGAATCCTAAAAACCCTAAAAATCTACCTATTTATACCCCCTAAACTCATATGTCGTTTATAATAAGCATTGGTGTCATTTTGAGTCGGATCCACATGAGTTTAAGGCGTCTTCGGGTAATTGAAAAATCTAAAATCATAGATCTGGGCTAGGGACCGATCGATCGGTTTTGCCCTCTGCTATCATTTTCTCTTTTCTTCAATCTTTGATCGGATTTAACTCCTTTTCGTCTGACATGCTCCTAGGCACATGCAATGTGCAAATATACACTTCTTAGGCAGCATCAATCCCAAATTGACTCTGAACGATACAAGATTGCATGTAAAAGCATGTAGAAGATTATCAGACTTATTTTTCTTCTCATTTCTTCTAGCGACACTCCAAGTCTATTAGATAAAAGCCTCTTTGCCAAGTCAACTCACTAGAATTTTTCCTCTTTGAGATTGTCCTCAAAAGAACAGAGGGGGCTCTAGAGAAAGTGGCAATCGAGAGCTCATATAGAAAATTTCGAGTGCAAGAAATTGTTCTAGAAGAAGTAATCAGTGTTTAGGTTACAATTGATTAAACTGAAATCTAAGTATCGCCAACGGATGGAATTGGAAAGTTTTATGGATGAATCCTTGAGCATATTGGGGTTTCAGGTAAGAATTTTATATCTTTTGGGATGTTACTTGAGTTGAAATAAGGAATATGTATTAAATATTGTAGTAATCGGTTTTCGTTCGACCAAAAAATATTAATAAAAGAAAAATAAAAATATGAAATCCAAAATAAAAATTAAAAGAAGAAAAATGATATCCAAACTCTTTTCTTTTCTTAAAAACTGGTGAGCCAACAAACTCAAAATTTAAGACTCAATTCCAAAATAAGCTCAAGTTTTGGCCCAATTGCTAAAAACAAAGCCCTAAAAAATATCTGGAGAATAAAGAATAAATAAATTAAATAGAAAATTAGGAAAATAAGAGGACCAAAAAGGGTAGTCATCTTGGTTAAAAAGAGAGAAAAAGTAGGGGCAAAAATAGAAAATTGAAAGAGCTAGGGTTTTAATGGAGAGATGATTGCACAATATAAAGGGCACACAATAGGGTTTTAAAAGAGAGGAAGAGAGGGCCGCACAATATACCAGAGGGAAAATCAGAAAAAACAAAAGAGGGAAAGAGGAAGCAAGTCACGGAGGAAAATTGCAAGGAATAGGAAAGAGGTGTGCCACACAAGCGAAAAAAGAGAAAGAGAGAGTATTCGGGAGAGAGAAGCTGAAGTCTCATCAAATCTGGAAAAAATCGAAACCATTTGTTCTTCGACAGGTATCTTAAAGAGCTCTAGTTTCGTATTTTATCAACTCTCTCAATCTTTCTTCTATATTTCTAATAGAAACTCCCACATCGGAAAGATAGGGGAGTTAATTGTTGTTTATAAGGAGGGCAACGACACTCTTTAACATGTCCAATAGGTTTTCACAAGAGCCCATAAAACATTGGTATTGTAAAGGCCCATTGGACTACAGCCGGTTCATGGGTGCATGCACCCATGGATGCGGGCTGGGCCTATTGGACAGTTAAGGGGGGTTTGGGTCTGGACTCTCCAAAGCCCATGAAACACTGGTATGGAGGGGTCCTTATCAATGGTATCGGAGCTGTTCGATCCTCCGTATGTGGGTGGGTCTATCTCCCTTTGTCCAGGTAATCCCTGTTGTCCAGGTAATCCCTGGACTGGGTTGAATGGCACACGGGAGGGGCTACCTGTGGATCTAGATAGGGTAGGGAGAGCCTGTAAAGCCCGTGGAGGCCTGGTGGCGCAGAGTGTGCCAACGTGGGCGTTGGCTCAGTAAAGCGGAGGGTATCGATAGAAACTCTCACATCGGAAAGATAGGGGAGTTAAGTGCTATTTATAAGGAGGGCTTAGGCACTCCTTAACATGTCCAATAGGTTTTCACAAGAGCCCATGAAACATTGGTATTGTGGATGCCCATTGGACTACAGCCGGTCCATGGGTGCGTGCACCCATGGATGCAGGCTGGGCCTATTGGACTGTTAAGGGGGGTTTGGGTCTGGACTCTCCAGAGCTCATGAAACACTGGTATGGAGGGGTCCTTATCAATTTCTCTTCAGTTCCTCGCGAGTTCTGGTTTTATGAATTGTTTGTACGATTGATTCAGCTTTTGTTTGAGATCCTGGTGATTATTTGGGGAAAATTAGGATTTATGCTGTTTGAGTGTCCAAAGAAGGTGTGAAAGCAATTTGAATTCAATTTCTGAAACGAAAGAGCACTATTTTTTGTTGAGTTTATCCTAATAAACTGATTCTTAATTCCATTTTGTCAGTTTATTGAGTTACTTTCCCTTTCTTTTTTTGAGTTTCTAAATGGAAGAGATAATGTTCATTTAATTTGCACTCATTATTGTCTGTAGCCTTCAAAATGTGTGCCCTTTCTCAGTGTTCGAGTTTGATGATTTGAATGTGTCAAATGGATTAGTTCACAAGCTTTTAATACCCAAACACACCAAAAAGTTTGTTTTAGCAGTTCGTGAACCAGACTTGCATTTCTGATGGTGCAAATCCGAATTGAAAAATTATGTGTATATGTAATAGGAAAAATTATGTCGATATTTGTTAAGTTAAGATGTTGGGTTGATATATTTCAATGATTCAATGGTTTGTCCTGACTCTTAATATCAGCTGGATTTGATTTGAATCTTGATCTACATTTGAGTATCCAATTTTGACCCATTCTTATGTTTGATTTGTTGGGATTGGATCGGGCTTGACCCTACATGGGCCGGAGGGCATACTTAGAAGATTTGAACCGGATTTGAACAATGGACCCGCCATGAGCAATGTTTGATTTTTGTATATCATATTTGTGTTATTGTTAAATTTATTATTTGTCATGTATATCCTTGTAAAATGCAAACCTTTGTAATAGGGTAGTGAAAAATAGTGAAAATGCAAACATAAATATTTTGGGGTGCTAGAAGCATATAGACATTAGGAAATGATTTTGTGAATGATGATTGCATTAGAATGCATTCTTAGGATTCTGAATTCTCATATTATGCCATGATGCTTAGATGTATGCTAGACCATGTTTGAATGCCATGAAAATAAACGCAACGAGTTAGCTTTAGAATTAATCCAAGCCTTCTCACCTTAATATACCACCAAGATTAAATTATGGAACCCTTATGTTTTGCTTAAATACCAAGGAGCCTTCAAGATATTGGGGTTCTATTGGCATTCATTCAAAACATTTGTATTTCGTGGACCCGAAAAGCAAGTATGTTTTTAGGGATTAAGAGAATTTATTTAAGGACTCAAAGGTGAGTTTAAAGATATTTGGTCCATTCAATGAGCCTTAAATGAATTCTTTCTTTTCTCATGAAGAACATATATAATTGTAAGTAAGGCTCGAATTGAACATTTTTCCTTGATTGTGGGCCTTTTTGGTACATCAACCAAGTCCTCAAGAGTCCCTTTTTCAAAAACATCAAAACCCACTACAAGTGGAATTTTTCATCCAAACTAAGCAAATCCAATCTTTGGCCAAGCTGGGATGGCCCCAATGGTCTCGTGCACACATTTTTTCAAATTACCAAAACTACTCCAAGTGGGATTTTAGTCATCTTTGGCCTAGCCGGGATGGCCCTAATGATCCCCTGTACCCATCTTTTCAAATTACCATAACCCACTCCAAGTGGGATTTTATTCATTTTTGGCCAAGCAGGGAATGGCCGCAGTGATCCCGTGCACCTTTTTTTCAAAACCACTCCAAATAGATTTTTTTTACCACATTCCAATAAGACCCATCAAAATGGGATTTTTAAAAACAAATTAGAGCCAAATAGGAAAACACTCAAAGGTAACCATTTTCAAGAGTTGTGGGGTGTTGATGAGGATCTCACATCAGAAGATGGTGGGTTTGAAGTCTATCTTATAAGGGATGACAAACCTCTTATTGTCGACCTGGGTTTTCAATAGAGGGTAGGCCCAAACTTGTGATTTTAGACTTGGGCCCATGTCCCGTGTGGCGGGTATTCATCATTGGCGCTTTCATTGAGAGCGCACGCACCTGCGTGCAGGCCCATGGGCTGGCACTATCGTAGGCGGGCTTGCCCCAGAGCCCATTCCTTTGTGAAGTTGGGTTAGCAGACAGTGGGCCATGTCCATTGTAGGCGGGTTGGAAAAGAGAAAAAGACCGTTAAAAAGAGAAAGAAAAAGGCCGTTAAAAGTAATAGGGAAAACCCTAGATCCACTGGACCTGGCAAGACTATGTGACCCTGGCTCGCAAGGCTTGGGGCGGTAAGTGGGCCGTATGCCGAAATGGTATAGCCAAGGCCATGCACGAGGACGTGCTACTCCCAAGGGGGGAGGATTGATGAGAATCCCACATCGGAAGATGATGGGTTTGAAGTCTAGCTTATAAGGGAGGACAAATCTTTTATTGTCAACCTGAGTTTTCAATAGAGAGTTAGACTTAAACTTGTGATGCTAGACTTGGGCCCCCATCCCGTGTGGCGGGTATTCACCAGGTGCCTAACACCTTCCCCATACTCAATAGACCCCCTTGCCCATTTTTCTCGTAGACCAGAACGGATGTCCAATTGCATCCTAAAAATCAATTGGTGACGACTTCATTGTTTTTCATTCCGGTTGCTTCAAATATGGTACGATTTGATGGCATATAATAGTTAGGGATTTTACTTGATTGGGAGGATTGAAAGAAGGATGTGTGATGATCTCTTCAATTAAGGGTTGCTGGTGTTCAATCTGAAGAAACAAGGAGTGCGGTATCTATTTGGGGAGGACCATAGGAAAGATGGGCAATATTTGATTAAAGGTGCGTGATACCTAAACTACTATTTTTCACTGAATGAATGTTTACAATTGAAGTTGATGACATCTATTGGTATTTGAAGCATGACTTTCCTATATGATATTGCTTTGGCTTTGACTGAAAGAAGTGTTTAAAAAGTGCTTGATATTTGATATTGAACAGATTTATACAAGCTGGTTTATGTTATGTATTTGAGCATCATCCTTTAATCTATTTTAACATGGATTTTGGAGGTTATGTGACACTTGTATTAAGTATGGCATAGACGGATGTTTTATGGAATAACACAAGTTTTTGGGACCGCATTTGCTATACATATAGATTTTGGGGCATGCAGTGAGCGTTTGTATTGTCTACGCTCGTATGTTAAAATATATGAGCTTGTATTCGCATTGGGTCTCATGTTTGTTGGATTGATATGGGTTGTCCATGGCTAAATTATGATATTTTGATATGTGGTGTATGTTTGAATACTTGAGATTGCAGAATTCATTATATGGTGTATATGGAATATTCATATCATGGGTTTTCATTGGACTATTCAGTTTAATGAGTTTTTCATTTCATGTTGAAAATGGTTGGCTTATGTTTGAAATCTTGGTGGCAGCATTATATTTATATTTGATGATGTCTAAAACAGGTCTACCCTATCAGACAAATCAACCAAGTCAGACTGAGCTGGAATAACTAATTTCTCCTTTGCTGGTACGTGATCTCTTCTTTCCTTCCTGCACAAGAAGCGAACGTAAGCTTCGGTAGGGCCCCGAGGGTGTACTCGGGGGGACCTCTCCGACGCTCAAGTCAGTACAGTACTAAACTTGGGAGGATGGCTCGTTGCTTCGAGCGTTGCCTCTTGCTCAGTAAGTATTTTAGAGTGCAGGAGTTAGATAGCTTACCTGAGAGTAGAGGTTCCCCTTTTATATGAGTTTGAAGTGTTTAAGTTGTAGTAGGAGTCAGACTCTCTCTCATTGGCTTTCCAGAGGGTTTCTCGGATGGTAAATTCCATCCGTATCCCTCTCCAAAGGGGAGTAGGACTCTACCTAGAATTGTCGTCCTATGAGGACTCTTCATTAGTTGAAGCTTCGTGCGTACATGCTTCTGTAGTACGGTTACCGAAGTGTGGTCTTCGGTCTGATAGTGCAGAGGTATACACTTCGGTCAAGAACCGAAGTTTACCCTTCGGTACGTCACCCACATTGTCCTCACTGGAACTTACTCTGCCACGTGGCCTTCTCCCATTAGAGGGGGTATTTTGGGAATATCAGTTGCCCCCTACACTCGTACCGAGGTATCTTAATGATGAACTGGGTATGAGTGTAATAATGTTTGTTCGACGGTTCATTTTTGCGGACAAGATCGAAGGATGCAGAGCGTCTCAACCTACGTACCGTTAGATCAGATCTTTCCCCCTATATAAATAGGTGGCCTGCAGTTCTCTTCGATTTTTACTCGCCTCATTTTTACTATTTAAAGCGTTTAATCTGACTGACCGACCGAAGCCTTCCTTTGCAAAACCGAACATACTTCAATCCCTAGTTCTCTCAATTTTCACAAGGTCAGTCTTTACTCCTTTCTTCTTTTTTTTATATTATGTCTGTAAGTTCCTCCACTTCGTCTTCCTCTTCGGGAGACGCGTCTTCTTCCTCTACTTCGAGTGAACAGACTGCGTCTGACTCTGAAGTGAACATCATCGATTCTCCTACCCCCGGCCTTAGCGAGGCTTCAGTACTTCGGTCAGCTTATCCCGAAATTGCTGATCCAAGTGAGCTTCCACCCAATCAACAAGCGGGGGGAGACGAGGTCGATTCCGAACCGACCTGTCTATCTGGTTCAGGATTGGATGATCATGGGGTGTCAAACATCAAGAGGGACTTCGGTATCCACTGGGCATGTCGTCGTATACCTTCAGACGAACACCCTCTTCATCCACAGGAAGGTGAATTCGCCGTTTCGCTTCACTCTCTAAAATATGGTGCAAGGATTCCTTATCCCCCTGCACTGACCAGTTTTTTCCGTATCTTCGGTATTTGCCCGACCCTCCTAACCCCGAACTCTTGGTTATTCCTTAATACCGTCCTCAACCTGTGTGCCAAGTACAAAATACCCTTCAATTCTTTTATCATTCAACACCTTTTTAGACTGAGTCGACATGGTAGGTAGGCCGGGCTGTACTACTTTCAGTTTCGGTCTCCAATTGAAGCCCCTCACTACCAAGCTTCAATTAAAGATTGGAAGAAGGGTTACTTTTTTGTGAAGGCCCCCCTTCATCCCGGAGAGAACCTTCCGTTCCGAACAAACTTCGGTAGAATTGATTCTGCTTATGCCTATTACTAGATCGATTGAAGTCTTACCTTCCTCCCAATCCTTCGGTCTCTCTATCATTCAGTAGAATTGATTCTGCTTATGCCTATTCTTCGGTTATTCTACAGAAAGGTGTGCTTCGGTTGGTCTTTTTTGACTTAGAGAAATTCATTTGTCTGTATTACTTCTTTATTAACATGTTCGGTCATCCATTGTGCAGATATGGCGAGCATGGAGGACTACGTCAACATGTTCAGCGCTGGGGCTTCAAAGGGCAAGAAGCACGGCATTGGTAAGGGAAACAGGAGGAAGCCGAACCCGAAGCGTTCAAGGAAGAATACAACGGGAGAGACTTCTGCTGCAGCCAATGTGCTCAACGCTCCCACAACTGTTCACAGTTCGGTCAGGGTGACTCAACTGAGCTCAAACCCCTCTCGGACTTCAGATTATGCCAACATCCCTCTTCCAGTGACCCAACCTCCCCGAAGGATGGAAATTGAAGACCTCACTATTCATACACCGAACTGGGATGTTCTGGTGAGTGATTCTGCCAATAACCCAACTATTGCGGGCAGGATGGTTGCGAAGGCTCCAACTCCGGCTGACTTCAGTCGATACGAAGCGCTTGCTTTGTCAGACAAGGTGTCAGAGCTGAACGTTGCAGCTATGAAGGTATAATAATTTCATTTAACTTCGGTTCTCCTTTTTTGACTTGGTATTTTTACAGATGAAATTGGTCCCGAAGTACTGAAGTTCATTATGCCTATGTAGGTTGTCTCTGTTCTTGCTACACTTCCTGGAGGCATAGTGAACATGGCTCACAATGAAACGGCAACAATTGAAAGGGCTGAAGCAGCTGCCATGGCGAAGGCGAAAGCTGAAGCTGAGCTAGAGACATTTTGGGCCGAACTAACGGAGAGGACCGAAGCTCTAAATGCCGCTAACGCCAAGGAGCTCAAATACCGTAAGGAAAAATCCAGGCTGGAGGCTGAGGTCACTAGGCTTTCCCAAGCTGCTGAAGCTGAACGAGTAAAGGCTATTGCCAAAGGCAAGGCCCTCGGGGTTCAAGAGTTCAAAGCCTCTGATGAGTTCAAGTTAACTCTTCGTCAAGAAGGTTACTTCGGTGGTCGTGGTGCCTTTAAAATGGCCAGGAAGGCTCTAATTGAGGCTGGGCAAGATCCAAGTGTTCTTGATAAGCTTTGCCCAGTTTTGGTTGGAAAGGACGGACTGGAGGAGTCCAAAGAGGAGATATATGCTGAACTTGCTAAGGCTGAGGAAGAAGTTCATCGTCAGGCTGAAGATGACGAGAATTCTGAAGAAGATTTCGAGGATGGGGATGAACATCCTTCCACTGTTGATCTTACCGTAGTTACTTCGGATGAAGATCCCCCACATGTCATCCCTACCGAAGGTGATTCTCCCATTCACTCAGCCGAGCTTGGTGAAGTTCGTCCCTTTACGCCAGAGGGTATTCCTCCACCAAATCCTCCTGAACCGATCTTGCCCGAAGCTACCCTGCATGAACCTTCAGAGACCGAGCTGCCCCCTTCAACCGAAGACATTTAACTTTAGAAATTTTATTTTATTTTATTTTTTGTATGAACAGTTTAATACCATTTTGTAATAATATTTCTCTTTTTGGGATGCTCGAAGAGTATTATATTGCTTAACGTTAATTCTTTGACCGAAGTGGCTTCTTTTAATGAAGAACCTCACATGACCGAAGTGCTTTTCAGGCGTGGGGTACTTTTTGGTAGTTGAAGTGTTAGCTTCGGATGAAGTCCACTTCAAGACTTAAGCATAACATTTAAATACTTAGAAAATTTTATTATTCTTTGGGCCAAAGTGGCTGTTTGGACCGAGGGGTATCTGGGCTGAAGTGGCCTAATTTTGAGACTCAGAAAATTTTTCTAAGCTTTGGGCCAATGTGGCCTATTTGGACCGAAGGGTCTGATTGGGCCGAAGTGGCCTATTTTTGAGACTTAGAAAATTTTTCTAAGCTTTGGGCCGATGTGGCCTATTTGGACCGAAGGGTCTGTGGGCCGAAGTGGCCTATTTTTGGGACTTAGAAAATTCTTCTAAGTTTTGGGCCGATGTGGCCTATTTGGACCGAAGGGTCTGATTGGGCCGAAGTGGCCTATTTTTGAGACTTAGAAAATTCTTCTAAGTTTTGGGCCGATGTGGCCTATTTGGACCGAAGGGTCTGATTGGGCCGAAGTGGCCTATTTTTGGGACTTAGAAAATTCTTCTAAGTTTTGGGCCGATGTGGCCTATTTGGACCGAAGGGTCTGATTGGGCCGAAGTGGCCTATTTTTGAGACTTAGAAAATTCTTCTAAGTTTTGGGCCGATGTGGCCTATTTGGACCGAAGGGTCTGATTGGGCCGAAGTGGCCTATTTTTGGGACTTAGAAAATTCTTCTAAGTTTTGGGCCGATGTGGCCTATTTGGACCGAAGGGTCTGATTGGGCCGAAGTGGCCTATTTTTGAGACTTAGAAAATTCTTCTAAGTTTTGGGCCGATGTGGCCTATTTGGACCGAAGGGTCTGATTGGGCCGAAGTGGCCTATTTTTTGAGGCGAAGAGATTATGCAACAACTTCTGAACTGTTGTTTTATTAAGCTGATTAACAAGTAACAACTTCTTGAAAAATTATTGTTTAACTAAACAAAATATTTGCGTAAATTATCAGCATTCCAAGGACGCATCTTCCTCCCAGGTTGTTCTGGGTCTTCAATCCTGTAGGTTCCTTCCTTGAATACTTCAATTACTTTGAAAGGTCCTTCCCACGTCTCCCCTAGCTTCCCAGGGTGTTTTCCTGCGGCCTCCATCTTTCTTAAGACAAGATCCCCTGGGTTGAACTTTCTTTCTTTGACCCTTTGGTTGTAATACCGGGTCGTCCTCTGCTTGTATGCTGCAGTTCTGATTCGAGCCTCTTCTCTAACTTCCTCCACCAAGTCTAAATTATTCAGAAGTGCTTCATTATTTTCTTGGATATTGAAGTTAATGATCCTTGTAGACGGGATTCCAATTTCTACAGGTATCACGGCTTCGGAGCCAAATGCCAGGGAGAAGGGTGTTTCTCCTGTAGAAATCCGTGCTGTGGTTCGGTAGGACCATAACACACTCGGTAGTTCTTCTACCCATCTTCCTTTGGCACTATCTAATCTTGTCTTCAAACCTTGGAGGATCACTCGGTTTGTCACTTCAGCTTGCCCATTAGCTTGTGGGTGACTGACCGAAGTGATTCTGATATCAACCCCCAACTCTTCACATAGCTTCTTCATCTTTCCTCCGACAAATTGTCTGCCGTTATCAACAATTAGGGCTCTTGGTATCCCATATCTACAGACGACGGTTCTCCAGATGAAGTCTATTACCTTATTTTCAGAAATAGTTGCAAGTGGCTCTACTTCTACCCACTTAGTGAAGTAATCCACGGCTACTATCAGATATGTCCTTTGACCCGATGCTGGTGGGAATGGTCCAAGAATGTCCATACCCCACTGAGCAAATGGACAAGGACTCTGAATAGGCACCATCTGGCTAGGAGGAAGGTGGGGTACATTTGAATGCCTTTGGCACTTATCACATTTTTGAACAAGCTTTTTGGCGTCTGACACCATTGTAGGCCAGTAGTATCCACAACGTAGCACCTGATAACTTAATGTTCTTCCCCCTATGTGACTTCCACAAATCCCTTCATGCACTTCCCTTAGGGCATAATCGGCCTCTCTGGGGGCCAAACATCGCAGGTATGGAAGTGTGAAGGATCTTCTGTATAATTCTCCATCAATCAGAGTATATCTTGCTGCCCTTTTTCGGAGACTCCTTGCTTCATTCCTATCTTCAGGAAGTTTCCCTTCAAGTAGGAATTCTCTGATTGGGTCCTTCCAACTTGGTTCAGCTTCAACCGCAGCCACTTCTAGTTTAGCCGAAATACTTGGTTGAGGAAGTACTTCAATTCTGACCGAAGTAGGTCCTTTGGCTGAACAGGCTGAAGCTAATCGAGCAAGGACATCTGCTTTTGCATTTTCCTCCCTAGGTATTCGATTGATCTCTACCTTGGGAATCTTGGCCAGTAATTTCTTGACCGCGGCTAAGTACTTGACCATATTTGAGCCTCTCGCCTCATAGTCTCCCTTCATCTGTTCGGTTACTAACTGAGAGTCACTGTTGATCAACAAATACTTAACTTCAAGTTCGACAGCAAGTCTCAATCCAGCTAGTACCGCTTCGTATTCTGCTTCATTATTTGACGCTTTGAAGTGAAAATGAAGTGCATGTTCAATACATATGCCCCCCGGACCAAGGAGGAGTACTCCGGCTCCGCTACCCTCTTGGTTAGAAGAACCATCAACGTAAAGGTTCCATTTTGGGTAGTCCTCTTCGGTCAGTGTCACTAAGGTTGGGCGACGACATTCAACAACAAAATCTGCTAAGGCTTGAGCCTTAATCGCACGTCTTGGTTTGTATTGAATGTCGAACTCACTCAACTCAATGGACCACTTTATTAATCTTTCTGATGTGTCCGGCTTCTGAAGTATGTTCTTCAATGGTTGGTCAGTAAGAACTACTACAGTATGGGCTTGGAAGTAGGGTCTTAATTTTCGAGCCGCAGTAACCAATGCTAAAGCAAATTTCTCTGCTTCGGTATAACGAGTCTCAGCATCTATCATGACCTTACTGACATAATACACTGGCTTCTGAATTTTATCTTCTTCCCGGATAAGGACTGCACTTACTGCATGATCCGTCGTAGCAAGGTACAAGTACAATACCTCTCCCTCTTTTGGACATGTTAGTAGGGGAGGATGTCCGAGGTATTCCTTTAAACCCTCAAATGCCTTTTGACACTCTTCAGTCCATTGAAATTCCTTGGCCTTTTTTAAGGCCTGGAAGAAGTGTCTACATTTATCACCCGACCTAGCAAGGAATCTCCCAAGTGCCGCTGCTCTTCCCGTTAATCTCTGAACCTCTTTCGGAGACTTCGGAGGTTCCATCTGAAGAATGGCTTCAACCTTCTCTGGGTTTGCTTCGATTCCTCTACTAGTGACAAGGAAGCCTAGGAATTTTCCTGAGCTTACTCCAAAAGCGCATTTGTCTGGGTTCAATTTCATTTGAAACTTATCTAAAGTGTTAAACACTTTTTGAAGATCTGAAGGATGATCCTCCGCCCTTCTACTCTTCACGACCATATCATCTACATATGCTTCTACTGATTTTCCTATCTGATCAGCAAAGACATGGTTTATCAACCTTTGATAAGTGGCACCAGCATTCTTAAGTCCGAAGGGCATAACCTTATAGCAATATGTCCCTTCTAGAGTTATGAATGAGGTACTCTCCTCATCTCTTGGGTCCATCTTGATCTGGTGGTACCCCGAATAAGCATCCAAAAAGCTAAGGAGTTCGTGGCCTGAAGTTGCATCCACTAATTGATCAATCTTAGGAAGAGGATAGCAGTCCTTAGGACAAGCTTTGTTTAAATCTGTGAAGTCAACGCACATACGCCATTTTCCATTCGCCTTCTTTACCATGACCACATTGGCCAACCAATCTGGATACCGCACCTCTCGGATGAAACCAGCTTCAAGTAACTTCCCCACTTCTTCCTTGATAGCAACTTGTCTTTCTAGGGCGAAGTTACGCTTTTTCTGTTTGACCGGTTTAGTCCCCGGTATAATGCTCAAACTGTGGGAGATGACTTCCCTACTAATTCCTGGCATCTCATGCGCACTCCATGCAAAGTTTTTTATGTTAGAGAGGAGGAGCTTGGTTACCTCCTCAGCTAACTTTTTATTTAAAAGAGACCCTAGAAATAACTTCTTTTCAGTTCCTTTCTCCACAGTTATTGGAAGAAGTGCTTCAACCGGTGTTGGCTTCAGTATCTTCTCTTCTTCCCGAACATCTAAGCTTCCAACTGATATGGAGGTCTTCTTCTTGTCCTTCAAGTCCATATAGTACATCATTCGAGCTAACTTCTGATCCCCGCTCACTTCTCCTACCCCATTAGAAGTTGGAAACTTCATTTTGAGGTGGTAAGTAGAGACCACCGCCCGAACCTTGTGTAGTAATGGTCTGCCAATGATGGCATTGTAGGGGGACTGAACATCTACTACAAGAAGATCGATCATATGCATAACCGTCCTTGGATAGGTTCCCAGAGTAACAGGTAGGGATATGACTCCCTTGGGAACTATGGATTCCCCTGCGAACCCATATAAAGGAACCGAAAAGTTCTTCAATTTTTCTTCTGAGATATTGATCTCTTTGAAGGCGTGATAGAACAAGATATCTGCTGCACTTCCATTATCCACCAGAACCTTTTTCACTGTGAAATTTGCGATGACCGCTTCTATCACTAGGGCATCATCATGTGGATCCTGGATACCTTCAGCATCTTTTTCTGAGAAAATAATTTTTTCTTCATCCCTTCTCGGCTTCTTTCTTTCCTTACTTACTTCATTTATTCTAGCATAAGCCCTTCTTGCTGAGGAGCTTTCTCCTCCTGCGGCTATACCTCCTACAATAACTCCAATTGTTCCAGCAGTCCCCCTTTGGTGACGAGGAGACCTATCCCTTCTTCTTTGTCTCCTTCGGTCGTTATCCCTATCATCACCATCGGTTCTTCTTCTCTTTTCTTCTCTATCTGAAGTGAACTGCTTCAGGTAGCCTCGCCTTATGAGGCCTTCAATCTCATCCTTGAGATGCCTACATTCTTCAGTGTCATGACCGTGATCCCTATGGAACAAGCAATACTTATCTGAAGTACGCTTTTCTGCGGGGGCCCTCATTTTCTTAGGCCACTTCAGTATATCCCTGTTACTTATTTCAAGAAGGATATTATGCAATGAATTATTAAGAAGAGTATAGGAACTATACCGAGGTACTGGACCCTGGTCAGTCTTCCTACTAGATTGATCGTCCTTCTTTTTGTCATTCTTTCCTTCTACTCTTCCTTGCTTCTTGCTCGGAGGGGGTAAGTCTTTCTCCGTCTTTCCCAGGGCGCTCGAGCCTTTTTTGGCAGGGGCCGAGGAAGAAGAGAACTGAGAAATTTTCATCATGTCCTCTGACTGCATGAACTTATCTCCCCTAGCGTAGAGTTCTCCCATAGTCTTCGGGCGTTTTTTCGTTAATGAGCGTACATACGCTTCATCCCTTACTGTCCTTACCAGAGCCGAAATAGCTACTTCTACCTGGACATGTGGGATTTCCAAGCATGCTCTATTGAACCTTGCAAGAAATGATCGAAGTGATTCTCCATGCTCATGGTCAAGATTCATCAAATCCAAACTAGTCTTTGCCGTCCTTCGTGCGGCGGAGAAGTGAAGCGCAAGTTTCTCGGACAAATCTCCAAAACTAGTCACACTGTGTCTCGGTAATCGATTGAACCAAGTTCTTGCTGGTCCAAAAAGGGTTGATGGGAATATCTTACACATTATCAGGGCATTTGCCCCCCGACACTCCATCATTGATTTGAAACCCTGGATATGATCACAGGGGTCAGTTAACCCTTCATACTTCTCCAGCTTTGGAACAATAAGGTGACGCGGCATTTCAGCTTCAAGTATTTCAGGAGCTAAAGGGGTCAACGTACTGTCCCACACTCCCTCCATTGGGGACACTCCTTGTAGTGCTGCAATCTTCTTGTTCATCTCATCTAGGTGTCGGCCGACATCTTCATTGTAGGTAGTTCCCCTTCTAGTACTTTCTCCAATGGTACCATCGGGATTCACCCTTCGGCTTGGTTCTCTAGACCTACCTGAGTGTGAACTTCGCACCTCCTCATTGTGCGGGATTTCTTGATTCACTTGTGTCTGTTGGTTCATGATTAGTTCAGTCAACATTTGCACCTGCTGGGAAAGTTGTTGGAATTGTTTCTGAGTGCAAGGTACTTGAGACGGTCCAGCGTCCTGGTTATGCTGGTTGGTTTTGTCAACAACATCCTCCTGGTGTTCTACCTCCTCATGATGGGGGTGTTCACCCTGCCCCCGGTCGGGAGCATTAGGGTCATCTACTCGATGGCTTGTTTCTGAAGTAGAAGCGACATTCTTTCTCAATCTGACCATTGTGAGTTTCTTTAGGGAAGTGTACTTCTTTCCCACAGACGGCGCCAAACTGATGATGTCTAAAACAGGTCTACCCTATCAGACAAATCAGCCAAGTCAGACTGAGCTGGAATAACTAATTTCTCCTTTGCTGGTACGTGATCTCTTCTTTCCTTCCTGCACAAGAAGCGAACGTAAGCTTCGGTAGGGCCCCGAGGGTGTACTCGGGGGGACCTCTCCGACGCTCAAGTCAGTACAGTACTAAACTTGGGAGGATGGCTCGTTGCTTCGAGCGTTGCCTCTTGCTCAGTAAGTATTTTAGAGTGCAGGAGTTAGATAGCTTACCTGAGAGTAGAGGTTCCCCTTTTATATGAGTTTGAAGTGTTTAAGTTGTAGTAGGAGTCAGACTCTCTCTCATTGGCTTTCCAGAGGGTTTCTCGGATGGTAAATTCCATCCGTATCCCTCTCCAAAGGGGAGTAGGACTCTACCTAGAATTGGCGTCCTATGAGGACTCTTCATTAGTTGAAGCTTCGTGCGTACATGCTTCTGTAGTACGGTTACCGAAGTGTGGTCTTCGGTCTGATAGTGCAGAGGTATACACTTCGTTCAAGAACCGAAGTTTATCCTTCGGTACGTCACCCACATTGTACTCACTGGAACTTACTCTGCCACGTGGCCTTCTCCCATTAGAGGGGGTATTTTGGGAATATCAATATTTATTTTAGAATTCAAATTAGTTTTTAAATTGTATCTCTCACTTAACTCTAGAGTTCATGCTTTTCCGTTTTAAAATATAATTTTTCAAATTGTTAACGGATTGGGCTAATCCATTCTTCTGGGAGTCAAGGAGCACCGCTTGTAAGATTATCCACATGGAGCCAATAGTGGAATATCTACAATGGCAAGTACCAAGGAAAATGAAGAGAATAGTGAAATGCTCCAACAAAGTGAGGAAAACAATCTAATATAAAGAATATGAAAAAAAAAATGTTTATTCATATAATCTTGTATTAATATATTGCAGGAAAGGAAACAGAAAAGCTTGGGTCTTAATTGTGATACCCAGTAGACAACTTGCACATCAATATATTCTTATATTAGAGATCATATTAATTTAAAGTTCCTTCTCATAGTTGGTATTCGAAATAAAAAAAAATCTTATTATCAGTTGTAGTTTAAGTTATTACATGTTATCTCTAATGGTCCAGAAACAACGTATTGGGTTTTTAACCTTCTTATAGTGACAGGTTGAGTGCTCAAGTCAAGTATTGAAGAATAACTATTTATTATATCTGTGTGAGTGTGTTTTCTGTATGCAGCAATGTATCTCTCTACTGGACAGTTTCAAGTATCTTGATGTAGGTTTGGATCAGTTTTCACATAGGTCAAGTATTCCAACTCAGCAGTTATGGATTACTTTCCACATGGACTTTTGCGACTTTTGTCGAAGATTAATTTAGAGATATCTTTTATTAGAAACTCTCTGACTATCTTAGTTTTGAAGGAATACTTGTATTTTATCTTTCCTAGTTTTGGGTTAAGGAAACTCTTGCTAATCAGGTTGGTGATTGACTCCAATTTAGGAAACTAGAATCATGAGGGATTTGAAGTCTTACGCAATTAGGGTTCCTAAGAAGATATATATATATTTGCCGTCCAAGACTCTCAAATCTACCGAAGTATGAACTCAAAATACAAGGCATATTTGCTTAAGGTTTTGGAGTTTTTCGTTTCATATTTCTTTGTGATTGTTGGAGAACATATACTGAATAGTTGACGTACTGAGGTATCTTAGGTTAGATCCCTTGTATTCGTTATTCACACAGTGGATTGCTTTCAAGGTTGGTCGCTTGATAAACTCGAGGTTTTTCCCTGTTGAGTTTTTCTCGTTATTCTGGTGTGTTTTGATTGTTGTTTATTTATTCCACAAGTTTCATTAGTTTGACTAACTATTCTTCAACAAGAACGAACTTTCACAATATAATGAGATTTTTGGGCTTAGATCGATGTGACATGGAATTGGGAGTTCATTGGTTAATATGGCTAGATGATATCATTTGGACTATCAAAATATAGCGATATAGTTTGCATAATTAGATTGTCGATACTACTTTGAAGTACTTAAAATGTCAAATTTTTGGATTTGCTAAAGATGAGACTAAATTCTTTGGAGCTAATCATGATTTGTATAGAATACTAACAAAATAATGCTATTTTCTGGTTAATAGAAACTTTTGTGTGGACAAGACAGAAACGATACTTCTTTACTGAGATGGTTTGCATTTGTTAGTGCTTGAGTAGGATCACTAAGATTAATGGCTATTATTAATATTTTAGCTGAATATGTAATTTATATTATGAACCCGTTTGGTGCACCATATATTGTTCTTTGACAATTTATTGCATTGACTAATCAAACAACATTTTTTGGGCTCAAAAACGCAAGCAATTTTCTAACCATTTATTGCTCATTGCCAAATTGTCCCGATTTGGACCATTTCACTTCCCATTTACTTGAATACCCTCAATTATCATTGCTCTGGACGACAATGCCCCGATTTGGACCATTTCCTGAACTCGAAAATTGTGCAGTGCCCCAAGTTTGATACAAACGATGGAGTAAATATTAATTACTTTTTAATGGGCAGCAAAAATATTTAATTTGATTGAATTAAATTTTGCTTAAGAGTGAAGGTAAGATGCATACCAAATTAATCAGAACACATAAATGGTTATAGTTGGCAATTTCCTTGATATTACTAATAATTACTCCCTCCGTCCCGTTTTAATTGTGCTCTATTCTTTTTTGGGATGTCCCAAAATGTATGTCCATTTCAATTAATTAAAACTAATTTGATCAATTTTTCCTATCTTACCCTTATTTACCCTTAAATTGAAAAGTTGATGGAATGAATTTCCAAGGAGTCATTGACATCTTAATTGTCCTCTATAAATGAAGGTATAAATGTCAAATTGAAGGGGAGTAATGTAATTTCTTAAACTATGTGTAAAATTGAAGGGGACAATTAAAATGGGACGAAGGGAGTATTTTGTCAATATAATTTCTTTAAATAATTATTAATATTTAAGAAATTTTTTATTATTTATTTTACAATTTATTTGCATAAATAACAACTTTAATGCATAATACCCCCGCATGTAATTTACACAACAATTTTAACACCATTTATGCTACCAGCAAAAGTAACACCAAACACCTCCAGCATTTCAGGAACCATATATTCTACCATTTATTATCTGTAATATATGCTACAATATAGGTTACTGTCAAGATTGTCTATCAAACGGACCCTATAGGTGTGGGTTAACCTTAACTATATTGTTTACCGATTTAGTTTCAGACATGGGTTGAAGATTCAGAGCAGATTGTACAATGTAATAAAGGAGAATTATGAAGCCTTGTTGGGAGATGTGGTGAGAAGCTAGTATGCTCAAAGAAACTTGTCAAGTTCAATTCTGATTATAAAAATCATATTGGTTCAATAATTGTATCTTTTGATTGGTGAAAATTTGGAACGCTTCTTCATGTTAACTTTTATCGTTGATTGGAAAATTTTTGGTTTTACACGAGAATCAATTTTAATTTCATATTAGACTATCCTACTTGGTTTAAAGAATGGGTGATCCATATGACAATACTTTGCTTACCATGAAGAATAAAATTAGACGTAAGATATTTATGTAGAAGTGAATTGTTGTTTAGTTTATGAGAATTTGGAGGTTGAAAGTTATTAGAAACACGTTAAGATTTAATCGTAATCTGTATATGCTGCTAAACAGGTCATTGGTGTGTATTAACATTTTTAATTGTTGAAGACTTAATTTCAGAGTTGAATATATCAATATTGTTATAAGTAGTTGGATAAACTTGAAGAAGAATGACAAGTGTCACGAGTGTGAGATATTAAAGTAGTTGTAAGATGAGAAAGCTTTATATGAATAGGGAAGTATGTGAAATAGCTCGACATGTGTTAAAAGTATAGGGTATCAAGAAGTTACACATACAAGTTATTGAACACTTGTAAGTTTGTTGATTATGAATTTGAAAGGAATCATAAGAATTGGAGTAGTGGTAGATGTTTGGTTTTATGGGAATAAAGATAGGGCTGCATTTGGCGTCAATTTTTTGGTATAAATTGGCACTAAGGTAACAGTATGGAGTTCATAGCAGACAAGAATAAAAAAAACTTGGAATGGAAAGAGAACTCGTCATAGTGTCTAAGAGGATGATTTTGGAGGATGTGGCGGCCAAGCTAAATTTGTCTCCGCCAACTTATGTGCACATTAGTCTTTGAGATTCTATCAAATTGACATTGGAGGTAGTCGATTCACATCGAAATGCACTATTAACCCAAAGGGATTTGGCAATCAAAGATGATATAGGCTAGGTCACAGTTATTATGAAGAAAATGCAGTGTTAACCCAAGAACTTGAGAAAGTGCGAAAAAAGTATAGAAAGTTGAAGAACAACGTAGTTGGGTCGAGTACTGGATATCGTTAGGGATGGTTTTTCAGTTTAAAGGGGTTAATTGTAGATGTGAATATGTATTATATTGTTAATGGTTTCTTTTAGATTGTGAGGATGTGTAATGACCTTGAAAGTATAAGGGTTTGTAAATTTAAAATACGGAGAGGAAAGATATTATATGTGTATTAAGTTTTCTTCAACTTCAAAGTTAATCCTTAAGCTCTGAATAAGTTTATCGCGTTACTTTTACGGATATAAGCGTATAACAACTATGGTTTAAGGGATTTTTAGAACCATATCAAGCAATTGTCATTAGATATGATGATAATATGTCAGTTCTATAATGAATTGTCAAAAGGGTATGACTGCTGTCAAATCAATAGACGGTTATGGTTATACAAATGAAATGGTTTAATTCTATGGTGTATCTATTTGTGTAAAGGAGTAAACACAGTAAAACTATAACGTTTAAATTTTGAGGATGAAATTTCTTTAAGGTGGGGAGAATTGTAACACCCCGACCCCTGATTTTAAAGTTCGATTTAATTAAAATATAAGCCTAGGTTAATTAGATAAAATAAGGAGAGGGCTAATACCCATTGTCCAGAGGGAAATTTCGTTATTTATTAATATTTTATTTGAAACAAAACATAAATGAAAATAAAAGAAGATAAAAAGAAAAGAACATGATCAGACTTATTTTTCTTCTCGTTTCTTTTAGCGACAATCCAAGTATATCAGATAAAGCCTCTTTGACAAACCAACTCACTAGAATTCTTCCTCTTCGGGATTGTTCTCAAAAGAACAGAGAGGGCTCCAGAGAAAGTGACAATTGGGAGCTCATATAGCAAATTTTCAGTGCCAAAAATTGTTCTAGAAGAAGTAATCAGCGTTTGGGTTACAATCGATTAAGCCGAAATGTAAGCATCGCCTAGTGTTGGTGTATTTTAAAAGATAATTAATAATAAATCATATTTTTAATTTGGATCGACCCATTGCGCGTTCCTATGGATCTAGGTCGTGCATGTGCATCACACATGCGTGTGGATAACGGCATGGCCTGTTATGACTAATATGTTACTAGACATTAAGTGTGATTGTCTGTTACACTAACTGATGTATATTTATTCGGCGTAATTAATGTGCATTTATTGGGACGTTACGACTGTTAAAGTCCGTAACTGCTAATCTCATTAAATGCAGCCTAACCTATATAAAGCCCTCTATCTCAACTCTTTCAAAATACACACTTCACACAAGCTTTCTTCTCTCTACGAAAGTATCTCTAATATTCTCTAGGCAGAGTAAAAGAGTGTTCTTTGTGGGGCTTCGAGCTAACCATCCAATGCATGTCCGAGTTAGCTATACGATCGAGTCAGGCTGTTGTATCCCAGAGGAGTCGAACCAAGAGAATTCTAGTGCACCTGTTGTGAATGAAAGAACTAGAGAGGGCTCGAATCTCCTTGAAGAGAGCGAGATACTTGACCGGACCTCTATTTTGAGGTCCTAATACTATCTAATTAGGATGTTCTAGTGCTTATAGTAATTCATTTGTGTTTAAATAAAGTAATTTTACCCTTATACATGTTTCCCGTTGGTTCTGCAGGAAATCGGGCTTAAATGACTGAATTGGGCACTTTTTGTTGTGAGGTGTCGGGACTTAGATTATGAAGATATTCTTGAAGACTACAAGCTCCAACGGTACACTAATCTATGGCCGAGATTGAATTGTTTTATGAATGGATTAGATTACAACAAGACTTGAAGGGTTAAGATGATCATTTAAAGGTGAATCCAATGGTTGTGCATAAGACAACATTCTTGCTTGCAATTTTTGACTTAAAAGAATATCTTACTTGATTTTTGGAGTCAAAGATGGCTGCAAGTTGCCACACATTTAAAAGGAAATTGTTGGAGATACCAATGCCAAGATTTGGTGCAAGTTTGATCAAATGGTCAAAGATGACAAAATTGTTGGAGATACCAAGGTCAAGATTTGGTGCAAGTTTAATCAAATGGTCAAAGATGGCTGCAAGTGCACATGACAACTCAAATCTTGCAAAGCTAGACTTGGAAAATAATGCAAGTGCAACGGCTACATATTGCAAGGTTGAGATTTAATGAATTATTCATTGACTTCTCCAAGAGGAAGCCACCATAGGAGTAGTGTAGATCTAGTTTCTCTCTCTAAGTTTTCTTTGTTGTTTTTGGTGCTTTCTCTTGATTTTGTATAAACTCTGATTTAGATGACAATAGATTGGATGTTTATTGCAACAATCATGAGTGGGTAGTTCTCTTCTCTAGTTTCTAATCCCGAACGGTGGGTGCAAGGTTTCGATTACTCAAGGTATGCTCAAAGAATCGTAGCTTCGATTTCTCTCTTTTAATTTCGTGATAGTTGTGTGATTGGATCTATGGGAATGACATATTTGATTGTATTCTTGGATTGTCTAGTCTAGGGATTGCATCTAATGTGTTCGATTGAGAATTGTTAAACCCATTGCATGATTTCCTTAATTAATTGAGTTTTTCATTGCATAGCTATTAATTATGTGTATTGATGATGGGGTTTTGGGTTAATTTAGGAATGTGCATGGGAGAGTTATGGTTAATTGATCTTTGAGTGTGAAACTAGGGTGTTAGCCAAGCCGAGCCCCAAGGGGGAACATTAATCCATAATATTAGGTGCTTATCCCTTTGCGTTCATCGTAGATTAAGAGACCCGATGGCCTACATGTATGAATTGAAGTCTTATATCCCAATTCTCTTTGCATATACATGATTGATAGTATCACACAATGCATTGTGTATGGTTGTGTGTGTTTGCAATGATACCTTGAGTATGAGAACCGAGTAGCCACCGGGACGGACTAGAGACTAGGTTTTTAATTAATTGTTTTAAATCCACTTTGTGCTTACTTTGATTACAAAATCGCTCAAGCTACCGAGTCATTCGGCCCATTTCTTTTACTTGCTTTTATTTGATATTCATTGTGTTTATTAGTGTTAGCTAGTCATTTGCATATCATTCACTTCAAATTTGCATTGCTTCCTCGTGGATCGATACCGGACTCACCGGTTTATTACTTGACGATACCCTACACTTGGGGTAAGTACACACACACACTTTGGTGTCGGTCAATACTCGTGCCTCAGTCTACTATGGTTGAAGTTATTTTTTTGTATTATTTTGTACTCTTGCACCAACACCTAGGGATGGAATTGGAAAGCTTTATGAATGAATCCTTTAGCAGCTTGGGGTTTCACGTAAGAATTTTATATCTTTTGGGACGCTACTTAAGTTGAAATAAGGAATATGCATTGAATCTGGTACAATTTGATGGCATATGATAGTTAGGAATTTTACTTGATTGCGAGGATTGAAAGAAGGGTGTGTGATGATCTCTTCAATTAAGGGTTGTTGGTGTTCAATATAAGGATTGACAGTTTGGCAATCGTTTCCCAGACCTTCTTTGCTTGAGATGTTAGAATAATCACCCTATATACTCTACTTATAATGCGGAAATAACTTTAATAGGATCGATATCATGTACCGTTATTTGTCATATCGATGGATGAAGAAAGTGTTCCACAGATGCTCCAAGAATAACCTGCAAAACAAACTTAACACACTTCTTCTCTCTGTCTCTCTTTTAGCACTGAAACTTTAGCGATGGAAAAAACAGTACACTTAACGTATTGTATGTGCTCTTTTTAATAGAGGAGAGAAGAGGGTTAAGATAAGAGATAACCACTAAGAGTTACCACCCATCATGGCTCTTTGATTTTATCTTAGTGGTTATTATCTCATATTAAAACTCATCTTAATTGGTAATTTAATAATCAACCTTTCCTTAATGATAAGTCCAAGTTAAACTAAAACACTAAAAATAAAGGTTAGTGGACCATATTTAAATAAAAAGTTTATATTCTCCCACTTGGTCCACTAAACCGATTATGTTTAAATCAAAATAATTTTGACTCACTTGGACTTTATCAGAAAACTTTAGACACGTGATCACGAATTTGAAATTTAAAAATATAGCTGATAAACCAATCAAAATGATACTATAACATTGTAATTAGCTTAGGTTAACAATATGAGTCATAGCGGTTATACAACTTACATGTCATACTCCCTTCCATGTACTACAATATTGACAACCTTCACTAACACAATCTTTTATGATGTAACAACCCCTGTAATTCGTCTTGTTAAGACATTTTCTATCAATCAATGCAAAGATAATATGTACATTCATAATTGAATAACAGAAAAGACAGAAACATAAATAAATGCGCATGTGTCAACTTATAACCACTTTAAATTCAAGAAACGAATAACAATCACAGATTGCCTAAAAGACCCATCCTAATAACATGTTCCTTATAAGCCTTGGGAGGCAACCCCTTGGTCAATGGGTCAGCAATCATTAAAGTGGTGTGAATATTTTCAAGTGACACTTGTTGTTTCTGGACTCTTTCTCTAACAATCATGTACTTTAAATCTATATGCTTTGTACCTTTAGATTACTTTCCATTTTTAGAGAAGAAAACTACTGCGGTATTGTCACAAAATATCTTCAGTGGCTTGGCAATTGAGTCAACAACACCAAGTCCTGAGATAAAGTTCCGCAGCCACAAAGGATGACTCGTAGACTCAAAACATGCTATAAACTCAGCTTCCATTGTAGATGAAGCAGTGATTGATTGTTTGACACTCTTCCAAGAAATTGCTCCACCAGGTAGCATAAATACAAAACCTGATATAGATTTCATACTATCTTTACAGCCAGCAAGATCCGCATCTGAGTATCCAATCACTTCAAGTTGTTCTGATCTCCTATACGTGAGCATATAATCTTTTGTCCCTTGTAAATACCTCATAACCTTCTTTGCTGCCTGCCAGTGCTCAATTCCTGGATTACTTTGGTATCTACCTAGCATTCCCACAGCAAAACTAATATCCGGCCTCGTACAAGTCTGTGCATACATTAAACTCCCAACAGCAGATGCATAAGGAAATTTCTTCATATATTCAAGTTCCAAATCATTTTTCGGGCACTGTTTTTCATTGAATTTGTCACCTTTGGCAATAGGAGCATCGTTACCTGAACAAAATTGCATGTTGTATCTTTCCAAGACTCGATTAATATATCCTTTCTGAGACAATCCTAGCAATCCTTGAGATCGATCCCTAAAAATCTCTATGCCAATAACATAGGATGACTCACCCATATCAACCATCTTAAAATTCTTGGCAAGATAATCCTTAGTTTCATACAATAAACCGAGATCACTACTAGCTAACAAAATATCATCCACATATAAAACTAAAAAGATAAACTTACTCCCACTAAATTTCAGATATATACATTGATCAACAATGTTTTCCTTAAATCCGAAAGATGTAATGGTATCGTTAAACTTAATATACCATTGTCTGGAAGCTTGTTTAAGTCCATATATGGATTTCTTTAATTTGCAAGCCATGTGTTCAGCTCCTTCTTTTACAAATCCTTCAGGTTGTTTCATATAGATATCTTCATTTAAATTCCCATTCAGAAAAGCGGTTTTCACATCCATTTGATGTAACTCTAAATCATAATGAGCTACAATTGCCAAAATGATTCTAAGAGAATCTTTCTTAGAAACTGGAGAGAAAGTTTCCGTATAATCAACACCTTCCTTCTGAGTAAAACCTTTGGCAACGAGTCTGGCCTTATGTTGTTCGATATTGCCCTTTGCATCGCGTTTGGTCTTATAGACCCATTTACAACCGACTTTCTTGTATTTTATAGGCAATTCGACGATATCCCATACACCATTCTCTTCCATTGACTTTAACTCATCATTCATGGCATCAATCCATTTCTTAGAATCATCACTTTCCATGGCTTGTGAAAAAGTAACCGGATCCTTTTTAATCCCAATGTCATAATCAGATTCCAATAGATACACCACATAATCATTTGAAATGACAGTTTTTCTATCTCTCTGAGTTCTTCTCAGAACTGCCGGTTGTGGTGGTTCTACAATATTTTCATTGATGATATTTTCTTGAAGTGGTGGAACATTTACATTTTGTTGTTCAACTTCCTCAAATCGTTGAGTAGATTGAGGAGTAACCGAGATTAAAGGAACAACAATATTTTGAGAAGTAGAGGGTAATGGGATATTTTCCCTTACTTCTTCAAGATTTACTTTTCGTAGTTCACCACTCCCACTAATTTCACCATTTTCTAGGAATCTGGCATTTCCGGTTTCAACTATTCTCGTACTATGGTTTGGACAGTAAAATCTATACCCTTTAGACTTATCTGGATAACCAATGAAATAACCAGATATTGTTCTAGAGTCTAACTTCCTTTCATGTGGGTTATAAATTCTAGCTTCCGCTGGGCAACCCCAAATATGTAAGTGTCTTAAACTAGGTTTCCTACCAGTCCATAACTCGAAAGGAGTTAATGGAACTGCCTTACTAGGAACTCTGTTTAAGATATACATTGCGGTCTTTAACGCTTCTCCCCACAAAGAATTTGGTACCTTGGAGTAACTCATCATACTCCTAACCATGTCCATAAGTGTACGATTACGCCTTTCAGCAAAACCGTTCTGTTGTGGCGTTCCTGGCATTGTATACTGAGCAAGAATGCCACGCTTTTCTAAGAATTTGGCAAATGGGCCAGGATTTTGTCCCGACTCATCATATTTACCATAATACTCACCACCTCTATCTGATCTGATAAGTTTAACCTTTCTATCTAATTGTCTCTCGACCTCAGTTACGTACACCTCAAGGATGTCAACGGCCTGAGACTTTTCATGAATTAGATATACATAACCATAACGTGACAGATCATCTATAAAAGTGATAAAGTATTTTTCTCCAGAAAAACAGGGAATAGAGAAAGGTCCGCAGATATCTGTATGAATAAGTTCAAGAAGCTCATTACTTCTTATGGCACCTTTCTTATTGTGTTTAGTTTGCTTTCCTTTAATGCAATCTATACACAAGTCGAAATCATTGAAATCTAATTTTTCCAAAACTTCATTTTTCACTAATCTTTCGATTCTTTCCCTGGAGATATGCCCCAGTCGTCTATGCCACAAGATTGAAGATTTATCATTAATTCTACTATGTTTTGAACCAACATCTGAATGCAGGACCATTAATGATTGTGCAAACTCATGATTCAAATAAACTTTATATAAACCATCATATAAAGCACCAGAACCAACTGTTATTGAATTAAACATCAAATTGAGTTTTCCACAACCAAATGAAAAAGAATATCCAGAAATATCTAATCTAGATAATGAAATTAAATTCCTAGAAATAGAAGTGTCTTCAAGATTCATCTCATGAACCGTTTCTAGAAGTAGGCGATAAGTTCCAATAGCTATCACTTCCACCTTGAAACGGTTCCCCATATAGATAAATCGTTCACTTTGCCTCGGTTTCCGACTTGTAAGGAATCCCTGCATGGTGTTAGTAAGATGTGCCGTAGCACCAGAGTCAATTCACCAAGTATTCGAAGGAACTTCTGCAAGATTTGATTCATAACATACAAAAGAAAGATTCTTACCTTTCTTTTCGAACCAAGCTTTGCACTTGCTACAGTCCTTCTTCACATGTCCTTTCTTGCCACAGAAGTAGCATTTGACAATGAATTTTCCTTTCTGCTTCTGATTAACTTTCCCAGATGCATTATATTTCTTTGGTGGAATTGATTTACCTTTCCACTTCTTCTTAGTCACTTCTTGAGTTACCAATAATGCAAAATAATTTCCCTCCTGTTTCAACCTTAGCTCCTCTTGTTTGCACATGTTTGTAAGTTCATTCAAGCTCCCATTATCCTTATTGGTATTATAGTGGATCTTGAATGGACCAAATTGAGTGGGGAGTGAATTCAAAACAAATTGAACTAGAAAGGAATCACTTACATGCATTCCCAAGGAATTCAGTTTTGCAGCTTTGTCTTCCATCTCGATAATATGCTGCTGAACTCCCTTACTACCATCATACTTCATGGTAGTTAGCTCCGCCATAATTGTGCCCGCTAGCGACTTATCTGCTGATTTGAAACGATCCTCAACTGAAGTCAAAAATTCCTTAGCATTCTCTGTCTTCGGTAGAGAGGTTTTGATGTTCTTTGCTATAGTCATCCTCATAAACATCAAACCGAGCCTGTTAGATTTCTCCCAAGCCTTCATTTCAATCACTTCTTCCTCAGTACTTTCATCAGTGATTGCTTCAGGTTTGTCCATCAGAAGAGCCAAATCCAAATCCAACAAACCTAGTGTAAAGTTGACTTGTTCAAGCCAGTCAGAGAAATTTGTCCCATCGAGAACCGGAATGCTAGAAGCATGGGAATGCAACATGGTAGGAACGGAAACTGAAAACAAAATTATGCTCACAAATAAGGCTTTGAGTCGATCTTTAATATAGAATTAAATTCTAAAAGATGGATCATTTATATCACTTTGGTTTACCTTTGGGCAAAACCTTAGCATATATATTATCCACTCTTTAGGTGCAACACATTAATCACCTATTAGGTCTGATATAATTTTACTACCTTAAATTAGTTGTGTCACCTTTGGATGTACACTACAACCATTAAAATTATATCACCCTATCCAGTACATAACTAGTTAAAAGTAACTTCCTTTGGGATAGTCTCAATCTTCTAATTATGTAATGCCATTGAGAATATTATTGTCTTTCATGTCACCCTTAATGACTAACCTTTAATGTTGTTTTTATTTATAAAATTCATCAACATAGGTCACTTTGGCGACTACAAGTTAATAAACCATATAAAAATAAAACTAACCAACAGTATTCTCTAAATTTTATTTGAGTTATACCATAATACTCAAAATATACATAAATCGGTACATGTACATGCATAATTAAAACAAATAAATAATTATGCACTACCATAAATAATTGCAAATATTCATTTATGAACAAATCAACAATACCGAATATGAATTTTAACCAGGCATAAAAATGTAAACAACTAAAAGTCAAAATATTCAGTTAAAATTTTCTGATAATTCGATTAAGCTCAATCAAATAGAAGATATATATGAATAAATGAACCCAGAAATTAAATATTCCCAAAACATAATAACAGCCTTAAGAAATGAGCCCACACTTATATGACAGGATCAATAAACCGAAATATAATTGAACTGGGTCATTAACATGCATAGGCTTACCACTTTCGGCCGAAGAGAGACATTAAGAATACTTGCTATTAAATCCGAAACAAATTGTCCATACTTTAATTGAAAACAAAGCACAAATAGGCCAGCAACCATAATGTTTCAAAATTTTTAAGAAGGGTCTAGCATGCCAATATTTTCAATAGAAAGCTACGAATGATTATCATAACACATTATAATGATTAACTCAATAACAAGCTTTCAGCCCAAATTGCAAGTACACTTAAGGAATTAAAAATACCAATAGACTTGAAAGAGAACCATTTTACATGGATTATACTAAATATGGATCTAGAAAACATAATTGAATATACATCCATAAAATATAAGTGAATGACCCAAACTTAAAAGTTTGTTAAATTGATTTTAATTCACAATACCAAATACTTGATCCAAAATAAAATAGATAAAAAATTTACACCATTCTTATTCGGAATTTATGAGCAGATAAATCACTATGTGTCATTGTATGAGCAAAACCATGACCAAATAATACACAAGATCAAATACGATCACGGAACTCGGTATTTATTCGATCAAAGACAAACGGAAAACATCACAGATTCAAATCAAAAACCATTATTGAACAGTACATAGTAATCAAACAAATCTGATAATTATCAAAACCAAGTAGAAATCATGAATCGGTCATATCAGATATGCAAGATTAAATCGGCTAATAATGAGATTTTATGTTCATGTTAACAAGTCATACCGATCGAAACATGAAGCATATATAATATTGAAAAGAAGCCAAGATCTCATATGACCAACACCTTATATGAACATCATTCTGGATTAATCCACTTTGGATGTTATGGATCACGTAGTGCAGGTAACATAATAACCACAATGATTTCAATATCCCATGCCAAGATCATGAAACGAAACATATATATTACCCATATGTATATAGCGGCATGCATACTGAAGCATACATAGCTATTTCACATGTGAAATCCGAACATCCAGAGAATATAAAGTTGAACCGTACATCAAATATAATTGTTCTAAAACAATAAACATGTAATCGTTCAACATTCTAAGATCTAGCAATTCAAACCAGCTCCGATACTAATTGTTAGAATAATCACCCTATATACTCTACTTATAATGCGGAAATAACTTTAATAGGATCGATATCATGTACCGTTATTTGCCATATCGATGGATGAAGAAAATGTTCCACAGATGCTCCAAGAATAACCTGCAAAACAAACTTAACACACTTCTTCTCTCTGTCTCTCTTTTAGCACTGAAACTTTACTGATGGAAAAAACAGTACACTTAACGTATTGTATGTGCTCTTTTTAATAGAGGAGAGAAGAGGGTTAAGATAAGAGATAACCACTAAGAGTTACCACCCATCATGGCTCTTTGATTTTATCTTAATGGTTATTATCTCATATTAAAACTCATCTTAATTGGTAATTTAATAATCAGCCTTTCCTTAATGATAAGTCCAAGTTAAACTAAAACACCAAAAGAAATAAAGGTTAGTGGACCATATTTAAATAAAAAGTTTATATGAGAAGCTCTGATGATGTAGGGAAAGATGGTCGCAACAATCTCATTTTGCGGGCTGAACAAAGCCTTGGCATTGATCATCCTAGTGCTATCCAGTTTTTTCTTCCTTGTTGTATCCAAGGTGCTTTCATCCTCAGTTTCCTTGTACTCATTCATCACATATTCACAATGTTCTAGAGACCTTCCGACATTGAGGTTGTTTGCATTTTTACCTTCCACGAAGTGTAGTCCTCACCACTAAGAATAGGTATGATAGAATTATAACTTGAGGATGTCATTTCTCCAACTTTTTCTATAATCCCAGTTCCCAGTGACCTCCTTCGATACCACTATTGGATAAAGAAACGAGAACTAAACTTCATAAACTGCAGAAACAAAAGTTAATTTCATTGAAATCCACTAGATTACTCGATCTAGGGATTTGAGTTCTTCTTACATAGATAACTGCTTCTTCGAGAAGCTGAATACATATTTAAATTGGGTTCGTTTGGGAGTGCTTTATATTTTGGTGCTGTCAGGAAAAAAATTGTGGTGTTGTGAGGTGAGTTGATGTGTAGTTTAGTGTTTGAATGTACAAAATTGTGGTGAGATGAGGTGAGATAATAAAATATTAAAAATTTTCAAATATAATTATAAGTTGTAATAAATATGTACATCATATAAATTAAGTCCAAATACATATGTATTATACATTAATATCAAATACAATTGGTTCATTTTATGTTGCCCTATACATCATATAACTTCGCTGTAATCATATCACGTAAAGTGATCATCTCTAAATCTTCATTTAAATGTGAAGGCTCCCAATGTCCATTGGAGTACCAAAATCGTCGTTATTTGCAATGACCACAGATTCGTTACCATATACTAGAAAATCTTCATCTTCAATAACGTGCATTCGAATGAAGTTGTGCAAGGTCATGCACGCAACAACAATCTTCACTTGAGTATGAAATTTATATGACGAAATCCGAGTTAGGATCAATCATTTCTTCTTTAATACACCGAAAGTACGCTCAATGACACTTCGTAGAAAAGAATAAGCATGGTTGAATGCTTCTCGGGGGCTTGAGGCTTGTGGATCATTTCGAAATACCTCTAGGTGGTATCTCTGCCCTTTTATAGGGCACAAGGTATCCCCTCTGATTTGGATACCTGGCATCGACCAAGTAGTACTTCCCTACATTAAATAAAATATGAGTTAGTGGTATAATAATTTATAGAGAACTAAATAAGAAAAAACACATTGAATTATTACAAATGCATAGCCTTAGCATCCCCCTTGTGTGTCAAATATACGATAGTTCTATTACCTATAACCCATGTAAATAAAACCAACGAACAAAGAAATACAAAATAAAAGGCACAATAACTCAAACCAACCAACAAAAAGAGAAACCCAAAACCCATATAAATCAAACATTGGTTTCAGCACGATGAAGTTTAATTAGAAGAGAACTGTCACACTCTCTAAATCAAAGGATAAAATACCTGCAGTGATTGCTCACGATGAAATCAATCACAGTAGAAGAAGGAAGAATCCAAATTGAGAGAAAACGAGCTGCGCCTGGAGAGAATTCTTGTGATTTAGGTTAAAATGGACAGACGGACAAGGGTGTAATAACCAGATAAAATTGAGGGCAATTGTGTCAAGAGAGTAATATATTTGACGCCAAAAGTGTCGTTCCGTGTTTTTTTTTAAATGAAAAGTTGTTTTGGAAAAATGTCGGTACAACACGAATTTGTAGGTTCAGTTGCAAAGTAACACTTTGCCAAACACGCGAGTTGGCAAACGGAGGGCTACTACTAGAGAAAACGTCATTTTTTGGGTCCATAACAGAGCCCCAAACGGGCCAAAATAACTAAAGATGAGACCAAAATACTCCTCAACATAAGGGTAAACCAGACAATCATAACCATAACTTAACATAGTAAGTCAACCAACACACAATCCATTTGACTTAATTTGAAGGAAAAAATGTAAGGGCAAATGCAATGGTGAACTGGTATTGGGCCAACAAAGATGTTGTCTTTTGCTGATGTGGCTGTATTGTAAAATGTGTTTTGCTTATGTGGCTGTATTGGGATAAGTGTTTTGCTGATGTGGATGTATTGATATTTGATGTTTTGGTGTAGTTTTGTTGTGGATAATATGGAGGAATGGAATGTTGTTGGGTTGGGTGGAAAGAGAAAGTGTGTGGGAAGAAAAAGTGTATAGAAATTTGTGTTTTGCTGATGTGGCTGTATTAGAATACGTGTTTGACTTGACTTTTTATGTAATAGAGGTGGGACCGGGCCAATAAAAATGTTGGCCCAGTAAGTTGTTTCTCATTGCATTTGCCCTACGACTCAAAAGTGACTAAAACCTACTTGTTTTGTGTGCATTATAATTAGTGTTAGAAAAATTTTATTTGCACACCACTAAAGTACTAAGTTTACCTCACTAAATCAACCTTATTAGTTTGCTTCAAAATTTTATAAGTTTACACCAAAAAATTAATGAATAGACCAAAATGACCTTTTATTTGTAAAATATTAGATTAGAAATTGTTAAGTTTGAAGGACCTAGGCCACACAAGAGGGGGTGAATTGTGTCCCCAAATTCCTATTAGGAATCCTCTTCAATAAAATCGTTACACAAAACACAGACAAACAAGATTTGGTCTCTAAATCCTTCGCCTCTTGAATTGCCGTGACTTTGTCTTTCCAAGTCTTTGGCAAGCTCCTTAGCACCTTTTGCACCTTATCTGCATTTGAATAAGACTTTCCAAGACTTTGCAAATCATTACATATAGAGGTTAGTCATGAAAACATTTCAGCAATAGATTCACCTTGTTTCATCTTAAACAATTCAAATTCATGCACAAGCATATTAATTTTCGTATCTTTAACTTGACTAGTTCCTTCGTGTTTAAGCTCTAACATATTCCATATCTCCCTAGCATTTTCACATGTAGATATATGATCAAATTCAGCCCTAATTAACGCACAATGCAATATGTTGATTGCCTTATCATTTAAGCTAATCATCTTCTTATCATCAGACGTCCATTCACTCTTTTCTTTATCCACACTCGTTTCGCCTATCTTCTTCTTAGGAATATAAGGACCATTTTCAATGACATCCCATAAATCTAAATTAATTGATCTCATAAAAATTCTCATCCTAGTTTTCCAAAATCCGTAATCCTTTCCATTGAAAAATGGAGGTCTATTCATCGAAAGACCCTCAGCCTCACCGTAGGACGATGTGTAGGCCATTTAAGCTAGTAGGGTGTTAATCCTAATGTCTAGCTAGTCCAAGCTCCGATACCAATTGAAGGACCTAGGCCACACAAGAGGGGGGTGAATTGTGTCCCCAAATTCCTATTAGGAATCCTCTTCAATAAAATCGTTACACAAAACACAGACAAACAAGATTTGGTCTCTAAAAATCCTAATCAGATTCAAACTAGTACTAATATAAGTTTATCTCACATAGAATCACGGAGGTCAAATAGAAGCAAGTATATAAGATATAAAATCATATTAAAGCAATAAAACAAAACTATAAAAGAGTAGAGTTGAGAGAGATGCAAACAGTGATTTATAGTGGTTCGGAGACTTCACCAAGTCCTCCTACTCCACTCCCTAAGCACCCTTGCTTAGGAGTTCAATCCACTACGTAAATGGTGATTTTTCGGAGTTCACCACCGAAACTCAGAGGTTTTCACAAGTTCACCCTCCTAACTTTTACACACGTGGTTTTACAGGCAAACCACAAAACTCTCACAATCCTTACAAGGATGGTATACCCAATTAAAGGCTTTTACAAGTGTTTGGCTCAGGTTCTCTCTCAGTGTTTACAGTAGCAAACTAGGAGAACAAGGATGATAGCTCACGAGTAGGATATGTGAATGAAGTGTATAGGAGCTTTAAAGAAGAACAATCAAATACAAGTATGTGATACTCTTTGGTAGAAGAACTTAGAATAAGCTTGCTTGCACTTGGAGAGATTGAGAATAGAAAATCGGTTCAAGAGAATAGCATAAGTTCTTCGAATCTTCCACTTACTGAATATGTTGCATATATAGGTGTGCCACATAAGGTTTGAAAGCCCTCAAAAGTCTCCTCACGATTTCAACAACTTTTTCCTCTTGAATTTCACCAATCAAGCTTTGTAATATTGTCTCCATAAATTCAGCAATTTCATCCCACATTTGATGGATCGTACTTAACACAAGAGGGGGGGTGAATTGTGTCCCCAAATTCCGATAGGAATCTCTTTTTATAATTTAAAAAGAAATCAATGTCAATTAACAATTAGCACACAAATTTGAACTCTAATGATTATCCTAATCAACATTCATTTCAATGCAAGATGTGATACAATATGGTGAATGATCAATTATCAAATAATCAAGGAATTGCAAAAACAGTTTTTTTTAAACAACACACTGCGCACAGATTTTACAACTCAAATTTCACCTAGCAAATCAAGTCAGAATTCAATGAAATTTGGTATGCAGTATCACAACACCCTAATGAATACTATATCAAAAAATTCATATTAAAATTCAAAGTTTAGCTATGTGAACAGTGCACGGACAGACTAGTGGTTCAAAAAATTCTGCAATCAAAACACTTAATCAATCAACAAGCAAGCAATGCAATCAAGAAAGTCCACACAGCAATTTATAGTAGTTCGGAGACTCTTCTCCTACATCTACTACCTAGGTTCACCAACCCAGGATTTTCCAACCTCCACTAAGGATGTGGTTTTCTCAAGAGCTCCACAAAACTCACAAGGGTTTTTAGGTCACCCTCAAAACTGAAGATTTCAAGATAATCTTCAAACTTTACAACCAAGGGTTTCAAGCACTCCCTTAAACTCAACCTCAACAAGGTTTTTGCCCAATGAAGGGACTTTTACAAGTGTTCGGTATAAATGGTTCACTCAAGGTTTGCACTAAGCAAATGGGGTTGAGGAACACTCAAGAATCACAATATCACCTCACGGGTTGGATAGAAAATGAAGAATAATGAGGATTTTCGAATCTGAAAATATGAAGCCAAATGAGAAGCACTCCCTCTTTGCAAAAGCAAAATAGTGAGGAAGCCTTTAGAGTGGCTTGGGTAGAAGCTTGGATTCAATGGCACAAACTAGCTTGAAAGTTTTGAGAGTAAGAATTTCTTCAATGTAATTTTGGCTTCTCCAAGTTGGAATGAGGAAGAACCCCTCTTTATAATTTACCAAGCTCTTGTGATTTCCACCATTGGATCTTTTTCTATCTTCAAATCTCGACCTTCAATTACATGTGCAAATCTTGGCCATTGAATGAATAGATCATTAAATCTCAACCTTGCAATATGTAGCCGTTGCACTTGCATGATTTTCTAAGTCTAGCTTTCCAAGATTTGAGTTGTCATGTGCACTTGCAGCCATCTTTGACAATTTGATCAAACTTGCACCAAATCTTGACCTTGGTATCTCCAACAATTTTGTCATCTTTGACCATTTGATCAAACTTACATCAAATCTTGGCCTTGGTATCTCCAACGATTTCCTACAAAATGTGTAGCAACTTGCAGCCATCTTTGACTCCAAAAATCAAGTAAGATCTTCTTTTAAGTCAAAAATTGCAAGCAAGAATATGGTCTTATGCACAACCATTGGATTCACCTTTTAAATGGTCATCTTAACCCTTCAAGTCTTGTTGTAATCTGATCCATTCATAATTCAAAACAATTCAATCTCGGCCATAGATTAGTGTACCGTTGGAGCTTGTAGTCTTCAAGAATATCTTCATAATCTAAGTCTTGTCTAGTTGCAAAATATACTTTCTCATCTCTTACAAATTTCAACCATTGCATTTTTCCTTTAGCTTCATCAATTTTCTTCTCACAAAAATCTTATCATTGACCTCAATAAAGGAAGCATGTGCAAGATCTTGTTTGATGAAGATAAGAGATCCTTCACATGACCAAACATGTCCCTCCAATATTGACTTCAAACTCTGAATTTGGCAGCACCAATATATCCATATTATACAGCCCTAAGGCTAATTCCAAACATCAATCAAAATGCCTTAGTGGAAGGTTGATGAACATAGGTTTTTCTTGGTTTTCTAGAGATCCAAGCTCATACTTGAAAACCGGACTTCAATTCACTTGAGCAAACTGAATTCTGAGTGATATAACATCCTCATGATGATTAACCTACAAAGAAATAGGAGGTAGAACTTCCCAATTGCATGTAAGCTCAAAGAGCTTCATATAGAGCGCATAGGTTAATTACATTAGAAAAACAACCCAGAAAATTCGTATTACTTCATGATAAATCATTTTATATATATTAGAATGTCCACATAAAATTTCATAACAATCGGAAATCGTTTGGTCACTCAACCAAGCAAATAAGTCACTAATAGTGAAACCGATAAATTCTAAGTGTAAATTCAATGTTATTTTGCAAACTCAGTGTAAATGACATTTTCTCTTGAACTTTACTAAGTCAAATATGTTCATAGTGATGAAACTAAGATGCACACGAAATTTCATTTAAATCGGAGTTCATTTGGTTCACCACGTTCACAAAGAACACATATGCACAAAATTAGGTAAAACCTAGTTTTGGCGGAATTTAAGCATATGACCAAATATATATGTGATGCACTTAATTTATCATGATTATAGTCCTAGAACATATATTAGACCTTTATGTGCATTGGTTCAAGTTTCAAGTCATTTGACCTAAGTTGGTTAAGATAAATTATGATCATTAGAAGATTAATGCCCTAACTTAGTCCATGTATGTTTGTTTTCAAAACTGAATTTCCAGCACTATCTCAAAAATATATAGATATCAAATTCACATAGAGATATGCATAAGCCTTCATTTAAGTGTATATGCACAATTAAGATATTAAACAATTAACCAAATAACCATTTAAGCATGTTTTCTAGCATTTTAGGATATGTTCAAGTCAAGCATGCTCACACACATTTTAGTATACAATCATACACAATCATCAAAAACACAATGTTGACTAGACACTAAGTCTTGGTCCAACAACATTTACCTCTTCATAGATTGGGAAACTTGACTCCATTTTAGTTCGCATAAGATGAAAAAAAAAATCAGCTTTGACTTTGATGTAGACTAGCTAGGGATTTCTCTTTCATGAATATGGAAAGTATCTTCAGATTGCCTTGAATTTAATCTTCATGAAATAGGAAATAAAATCATCTCCTTTTGACTTGATATGATCGGCTGAATTCAAATCCCTTTCTTTAGTTAATTGGCTTCTCTTTGATAGATATGGAATGTAGCTTTAAACTTCCTCACTTGCCGTGTACTAATTTGTCTCAATGTAGAAAAGGAAAGTCTCACGATTTGATTCATTGCTTGGCTGGTCTTGACTTGCATCATCTTATTTGTTTCCTTCTTAGCCGACTTCATTCTTGCATCATATGGGAAGATCTCCTTTAAATGCTTCAGTGATTTATGCTTTCTTGAATATTTGACTGAGCTCTCATGAATTACTCTTCGAAATAGCTTCCTTGATTTCAGATTTTAAGTATGGAAAGTGGAACTTTCACGTAATCACAAAATATTCTCCACGTCAAGTACGCATAAGGATGGATATTGAATTTTCTTCATATGCTTGGTTCACATACCTTGAACAATAATTCAAACGTGCCATGTCATCTACACAAATATAGCATGCTTCGCCACCTCACTTGCCACTATGGCATTTTCCAAATTTACTCCAATTTGCATCTAGTGGATTGCCAAGGGTACTTAGGAATTTCTTAGCAAGCCCTAGGTCTTCCAAGACCATTCTTGGACTGCCGGATAGCTCACGTATTCATTGGAGTATTTAGACTTAACCTGAAATATTCTCAAAAATGCTTGTAAGCTCGTTTGAGCTTCATGCTTGAAACATAGGTTAGTTATGATCAAATAATTAAACTTCTAGCATATATAGCATTATAAGCATAAGCAATTCGCAGATAAATCATTTAGTTAAGATATAATCATAGTTCACGCTCAAGATCACGTATTCAACAAGTATTTTGGTGAACCATCAAAACATGTTTTTTCACATTTTAAAACATATTCAAGTCGATTATGCTCACACACATTTTGACACACAATCATCAAAAACACAATGTTGACCTAGACAATAAGTCTTGGTCCAACAAAGTTTACCCAGGTATCTTCGACCGGGTATATTAGATTTACTTGCCGATTCCATTGATGCAGCCATCTTCGACTAGGTATAGTCACTGAAACTTCAACTTTGCTCTCTCTATATTACCTATATACACAAATCAAACAAATTGACCTCCCCGACCATTTTGAATCCCTCATATTTTTCCCACAACTTTCATATAGAATGCCGGATATGATTAACCTGTATAAAACTGGATTACAACCCCAATTCCTTCTTGCAATCCCAATATAAATGTCTACATAGCTCTTTCCCTCGTTTTATTCAAATTTCAAGTCTATCTTGATGATCGAATTAGATTGCAAATTGTAAGAGAATTAAGGAGAATTGGAATGAATAGGGGTCTTGATTCAACCTTACTTGGGCAAATCTTTATTTATGAACTTTTCCACTGTTTATGTATATATCAGATTCCATAAAACAGATACATATGCTTGTATGGATTGGAAGACATAGAATGGTTTCACAAATTCACAAGAATCGCACAAGCGCTGGCTCGTGAAGCCTGAGTCCCACTGGAGATGTTGTACATGGGGAAGAGCAACTCGAGAGAAAAAGTTTGAAGAAACAACTTTATCATTCTAGCAGAGAAGCTGAGCCATGTATTGCAAGATACACTGGTCTAGTTCTTCTAGGCTAGGATTGGGAGCATGTGACACTCAAAGGTTCAACACGGAAAGAGTGTAGAGAACGATAAGATAATGCAGGAGATCAAGATCAAGGGCGGATGCACCTTGACACTAAGGGAGACAATTGCCCTCCATAGTTTTTTGAAAAATGCCCTTATAGTATCAAGATTTTCTACTTTGCCCCCTTGGGTTTTTTGAAAAATACCCTTGTAGTACTAAGATTTTCTACTTTGCCCCCTTATTTTTAAAAACTATCCTATAAGCTATCCATTTTTAATCTTGCCCCCTTCAAAAAAATACCTTTCCAAATCTATTCAATTAAACTTTCTTTTTATTCCAAAGTCATTAAACTTATCTTTAAAACTATAAGGCCAAAATCAAAATCTATTTTGACCTCTTTGCGAAATATCCAAAGTATGAAAGTTTAGACCCACTCAATTTGGTTCCCTTAAAACTACAACGTCAAAGCTTAACCCTACTTTTTTCTCTCTACAAAGTACACAATCAGACAAATTATATCACAGTTGGAAATTATTTTATCAAGAAAGTCAAATAACTATTATATGATTGAGAGATTGATTCGTTTAGTGTTAAACTCTTCATATTTCCACGACGATTATAGAACAAGCATTTTTAACTATGTTTTTTCTATAAATAGTCCCCAAAAAAATTCGGTGGCGCTACCCCCAAACCCCTGCAAGATTTTTTGCCCCCCTTTGTCTAAAATATTGGCTCCACCCATGATCACGATGATGCTTAGCTTCAATGAACGACCAAAATCGTCATGGGTTAAAGAAGAAATCGCGCAAGGTGAAATATTACATTTCATATCAATTAACTACCTCTAATGTTAAGTTTTAAAACCTTACACTTTAGATTGATGATTTTCTTTCATTCGTTTGCAGAAAGAAGAAAAGGATGAAGAGTTTGTTCTCAATGTTTCATAAAAGTTAGGTGACTATAAAAATTTCTGCTCTGTTGCCTTGTAATAATGGCACAATAATGAATCTTTTTATCATTCCTTCTGAAATTTCTGTTAATATCAATGAAGCTGATATGATTATTACAACGCTTTTTGTTTGTTTCCAGGCTATAAATATGTTGAAATGTAGACTAATTGTAAAGAAAAAAAATTTCTTCGTAGTGCAGCTCATGAAGAACAATGTTCATCTCATTCATCTATTAACACATTCTATCCATTTAAACCCTGATGATTAATTCCATGTATCACAATGGAACTTTTACTTTATTGTCTAAGGTCTGTAGCTCTAACATTAATATTATTCTGCAGTTTATCAGGCACATACCCTCTTTTTTTTCCTTTTTTTTGCTACTTATTTGATATGTGTTTCTAATATATATAATTGAATATTTGATGATCAATTCCATGTACTTCTGTTTTTGGTTACAGATTGTTATGACCCTTTGGATCATAATGGAAACATCACTATCACTTCAGAAGTTCAGGGAATGAACTTAGACTCAATAAGGGAATTCTCAATAGTTTTGGAGTTTAATTATGAATTTAATATAATGTTGACTACTATTATTTTAGAATTTAATTATGGATTAATGTTGATTGTTATTCTAGGCTTTTTTATTATTATTAATGATCAAGCGTTCAAACAAGCCGGGCTCAACAAGCCAAGCCCGAGCTCGACTTTTTGGAGCCCTATAGGGCTCGGGCCAAGCCTAGGGACTGTCAAAGCCCGGCTCGGCCCGGCTCATTTTCATCCCTAATCACAGGTGCTTTGCCATCACAATTGGGTCTTACAAACATGGCGTGTGTAGATTTTCTTTGGACAATTCTAGTGTAGACTCAATACTTTCTAATTCAATATATAAATATAAATTTACTTTCTGTTTTTATTTTAAGGGTTAATATGTCATTTTAAACAAGGATATTCATGTAAAATATAAAAATTTTAAAAATGGTGTAAGTTTAGTATTTTATTGGTGTGGAAATAAAATTTCTCTTAGTATTATTCCAAAAACCTAATCAAAGGGAAGATAATATTCAGAATATCAAATCAGAATTTGACAGATCATCATATCCTTGAAAGGTCCAATCATGCTACGCTAGCTAGCTATATGCTTAATGCATGCGAGTGCAACGTTGTTTTCGGGAAGAATCTAAGCTCTGTAAACAAAGGTCGACCTTTCTTATCTAATCGAAAGGCTAATTCGTGATAGACGAGTGAAATGGTGAAGTTACAGAGGAAATGGTGAAGAAAGGAGTCCTCATGTCAATCATATTCTCTGATGACGTCTGAAACAGGTCTACCCTATTAGACGGATCAGCCAAGTCAGACTGAGCAGGAATAACTGATCTCTCCTTCTTTGGTACGTAGTCTCTTCCTTCTTCCCTGCATAAGAAGCGAACGTAAGCTTCGGTAGGGCCCCGAGGATATACTCGGGGGACCTCTCCGGCGCTCAAGTCAGTACAGTACTAAACTTGGAAGGATGGCTCGTTGCTTCGAGCGCTGCCTCTTGCTCAGTAAGTATTTGAGAGTGCAGGAGTTAGATGATCTACCTGAGGGCAGAGGTTCCCCTTTTATATGAGTTTGAAGTGTTTGAGTTGTAGTAGGAGTCAGACTCTCTCTCATTGGTTTTTCAGAGGGTTTCTCGGATGGTAAATTCCATCTGTATCCCTCTCTAAAGGGGAGTAGGACTCTTCTGTAGCTGAACCTTGTTTACCGAAGTAGCCTCTTCTGTTGTGCACTAAGATGGGCACTTCGGTTGATAACCGAAGTACACCCTTCGGCTCTCCTTCATCCAGGGCCTTGCTGGCATTCTTTCCACCACGTGGCCTTCTCCTATTATGAGGGTTATTTTAGGAATATCAGTTGCCCCCTACACTTGTACCGAGGCATCTTAATGATGAACTGGGTATAAGTGTAATAATGCTTATGCGTTGGTTCATCTTTGCAGATGAGATCGAAGGATATGAAGCGTCACAAACTTTTGTCCATTAGATCGGATCCTTTACCTTGTATAAATACAAGATTTGTTGTTCTCTTCGACTTTTACTCGTCCTTTTCACTGCTTCAAGAGTCCTCCATCTGACCGATCAACCGAAGCATTTCTCCATTCGACCGAACATACTTTTTTCCAGTCCCTTCAATTTTCATCAGGTCAGTCCCTTCTTCCTTTTCATTTTAAAGTGATGTCTTTAAGTTCCACTTCCACCTCGTCCTCCTCTTCAGGGGCTACATCTTCTTCTTCCACTTCGAGTGAGCGGACTGCATCCGATTCTGAGGTGAACATTATTGATTCACCTCAGACTAGTCTTACTGAGGCTTCGATACTTCAGTCGACTCACCCAGAAATTGTTGCTTCAAACGAGATTCCTCTCAATCAACAGGAGGGGGGAGACGAGGTTGATTCTGAACCAACCTGTCTATCTGGTTCGGGATTAGATGATCATGGGGTGTCCAATATTAGGAAAGAGTACGGTATCCCCTGGCCATGCCGTTGTATCTTTCCAGACGAACACCCCCTTCATCCAAAGAAAGGGGAGTTCGCCGTCTCTTTACACTCTTTGAAATACGTTGCTAGGATTCCGTACCCCCTGCGTTGACCAGCTTCTTCCGTCTCTTCAGTATTTGTCCAACCCTTCTGACCCCGAACTCTTGGTTCTTCCTTAATACCATTATCAACCTTTGTGCTAAGTATAAGGTACCCTTCAATTCTTTTATCATTCAACACGTCCTTAGACTAAGTCGGCATGGTAGGGAGGCCGGGCTATACTACTTCCAGTTTCGGCCTCCAATTGAAGCCCCTCACTACCAAGCTTCCATTAAGGATTGGAAGAAGGGTTACTTCTTCGTGAAGGCCCCCCTTCATCCTGGAGAGAACCTTCCTTTCCGAACAACCTTCGGTATTCCTCACGTTCTTCAGTTCAATAATCCTCTTGATCTCAGGCTTGAGACTGATAGAGAGATGCTAGATTGATTGAAGTCTTACCTTCCTCCCAATCCTTCGGTCCCTCTATCATTCAGCAGAATTGATTCGGCTTATGCCTATTCTTTGGTTATTCTCCAGAGAGGTGTGCTACAGTTAGCCTTTTCAGACTTACGAAAATCCACTTGTATATATTGCTTCTTTACTAATAGTTTCGGTTATCCTTTTTGCAGATATGGCGAGCATGGAGGATTACGTCAATATGTTCAATGCCAGGGCTTCCAAGGGCAAGAAGCATGGCATTGGTAAAGGAAACAGAAGGAAGCCGAACCCGAAGCGTTCAAGGAAGAACACTACGGGAGAGACTTCGGCTGCGGCCACCGTGCTTAACGCCCCCACTATCGTCCGTTCGTCGGTCAGGGTAACACAACTAGGCTCAAACCCTTCCCGAACCCCAGAGTTCGCCAACATCCCTGTTCCAGTGACCCAACCACCCCGAAGGATGGATATTGAAGACCTCACCATTCATACACCGAACTGGGATGTTCTGGTGAGTGACTCAGCCAATAACCCGACCATTGCGGGTAGGATGGGTGCGAAGGCACCAACTCCCGTTGACTTTAGCAAATACGAAGCACTTGCTCTATCAGACAAAGTGTCAGAGCTGAACGTTGCTGCTATGAAGGTATAATAATTTAATTTAGCTCCGGTTCTGATTTTTTAACTTGCGCTATTTTTTCAAATGAAATTGGTCCCGAAGTACTGAAGTCAATCTTCATGTCTGTGTAGGTTGTTTTTGTTCTTGCCACGTTGCCTGGAGGCATTACAAACATGGCTCACAAAGAAACAGCGGCAATTGAGAGGGCTGAAGCGGCTACCTTGGCTAAAGCGAAGGCTGAAGCTGAGCTAGAGACTTTTCGGGCCGAACTAACTGAGAGGACCGAAGCTCTGAATGCTGCCAATGCCAGGGAGTTGAAGTACCGTAAAGACAAATCGAGGCTAGAAGCTGAGGTAACTAGGCTTTCACAAGCCGCTGAAGCTGAACGAGTGAAGGCGATTGGCGAAGGCAAGGTACTGGGGGTTCAGGAATTTAAAGCTTCAGAGGAGTTCAAATTGACTCTTCGTCAAGAAGGGTACTTCGGTGGTCGAGGTGCCTTTAAGATGGCCAGGAAGGCTCTAATTGAGGCTGGGCAGGATCCAAGTGTTCTTGACAAGCTTTGTCCAGTTTTGGTTGGAAAGGACGGACTGGAGGAGTCCAAAGAGGAAATATATGCTGAACTTGCTAGGGCTGAGGATGAAGTTCGTCGCCAGGCTGAAGATGAGGAGAATTCTGAAGAAGATTTCGAGGATGTGGATGAACATCCTTCCACTGTTGATCTTACCGTAGTCACTTCAGATGAAGATCACCCTCATGTCATCCCTACCGAGGGTGATTCTCCCATTCAATCAGCCGAGCTTGGCGAGGTCCATCCCTTTACTCCAGAGGGTATTCCTCCTCCAAATCCTCCTGAACCTATCCTGCCAGAAGCTACCCTACATGAGCCTGCAGAGACCGAGCTGCCCCCCTCAATGGAAGACACTTAACTTTCAAAAAAAAAAATATATATATATATATATTTTCATGTATGAACGATTTAGTACGATTTTGTAATAATATTTCTCTTTTTAGTTCTTTGCATTCTGACTTGTAAAAATTTTTGGGAATATTCAAAGAGTATTTTATTGCCTAACGTTACTCCTTTGACTGAAGTAGCTTCTGTTGATGAAGCACCTTACACGACCGAAGGGTACTTCGGGCATGAGGTACTTTTTGTAGCCGAAGGGTTGGCTCGGATGAAGTCCACTTCAAGACTTAAGCATACCATTTAAAAATTCTCCCAAGTTTTCGGGTCGAGGTGCCCTTGTTGAACCGAAGGGTCTAAGAGGACCGAAGGGTGTATTTTTGGGACCTAGAAATTTTTCTAAGTTTTTGGGCTGAAGTAGCCTTGTTGGACCGAAGGGTCTATTTTTAGGACTTAGAAATTTTTTCTAAGTTCTTGGGCCGAAGTAGCCTGGTTGGACCGAAGAGTCTATTTTTGGGACTTAGAAATTTTTCTAAGTTTTTGGGCTGAAGTAGCCTTGTTGGACCGAAGGGTCTATTTTTGGGACTTAGAAATTTTTTCTAAGTTCTTGGGCCGAAGTAGCCTGGTTGGACCGAAGGGTCTATTTTTAGGACTTAGAAATTTTTCTAAGTTTTTGGGCGGAAGTAGCCTTGTTGGGCCGAAGGGTCTATTTTTAGGACTTAGAAATTTTTCTGAGTTTTTGGGCTGGAGTAGCCTTGTTAGACCAAAGGGTCTATTTTTAGGACTTAGAAATTTTTTCTAAGTTTTTGGGTCAGAGGGGCCTCGTTGGACCGAAGGGTCTATTGTGAAGATTTATATGAGACCTTCTAAACTGTTGTTTTATTAAGATAAAATAATAACAACTCTATAAAAAATTATTGTTTAACTAAATAAAATATCTACGTAAGTTATCAGCATTCCAAGGACGCATCTTCTTCCCAGGGTTTTCTGGGTCTTCAATCCTGTAAGTTCCCTCCTTGAATGCTTTAATTACTTTGAAAGGTCCATCCCACGTCTCCCCTAGCTTTCCGGGGTGCTTTCCTGCGGCCTCGTTCTTTCTTAAGACAAGATCCCCTGGGTGGAACTTTCTCTCTTTGACCTTTCGGTTGTAATACCGGGCAGTCCTCTGCTTATACGCAGCAGTTCTGATTCGAGCCTCTTCTCTAACTTCCTCCACCAAGTCTAAATTATTCAGAAGTGCTTCATTATTTTCCTGGATATTGAAGTTAATGATCCTTGTAGTTGGGATTCCAATTTCTACAGGTATCACGGCTTCGGAGCCAAATGCCAGGGAGAAGGGTGTTTCTCCTGTAGAAGTCAGTGTTGTTGTTCGGTAGGACCATAGCACACTAGGTAGTTCTTCAACCCATCTTCCTTTTGCACTATCTAGTCTTGTCTTCAAGCTTTGGAAGATCACTCGGTTTGTCACTTCGGCTTGCCCATTAGCTTGTGGGTGGCTAACTGAAGTGACTCTGAGATCAACCCCCAAGTCTTCACATAGCTTCTTCATCTTTCCTCCGACAAATTGTCTGTCGTTATCAACAATAAGGGCTCTTGGTATCCCATATCTACAGACAATGGTTCTCCAGATGAAGTCTATTACCTTATTCTCAGAAATAGTTGCAAGTGGCTCCACTTCTACCCACTTAGTGAAGTAGTCCACGGCTACTATTAGATATGTCCTTTGACCCAATGCTGGTGTTATTGGACCAAGAAGATCCATACCCCACTGAGCAAATGGACAAGGACTCTGAACAGGCACCATCTGACTAGGAGGAAGGTAGGGTATGTTAGAATGCCTTTGACACTTATCACATTTTTGAACAAGTTTTTTGGCATCTGATACCATCGTAGGCCAGCAGTATCCACAACGTAGCACTTGATAGCTCAGTGTTCTTCCTCCTATATGACTTCCACAAATTCCTTCATACACTTCCCTTAGAGCATAATAAGCTTCTCTAGGTGCCAAACATCGCAGGTATGGAAGTGTGAAGGACCTTCTGTATAACTCTCCGTCAATCAAAGTATATCTTGCTACCCTTTTCCGCAGACTCTTCGCTTCATTCCTATCTTTAGGAAGTTTCCCTTCAAGTAGGAATTCTCTGATCGGGTCCTTCCAGCTTGGTTCAGCTTCAACCGGAGCAACTTCTAGTTCAGCCAAAATACTCGATTGAGGAAGTACTTCAATTCTGACCGAAGTAGGCCCTTTGGCTGAACAAGCTGAAGCTAATCGAGCAAGGACATCTGCTTTTGAATTTTCCTCCCTTGGTATTCGATTGATCTCTACCTTGGGAATCTTGGCCAGTAATTTCTTGACTGCAGCTAAGTACTTGGCCATGTTTGGGCCTCTCGCCTCATAGTCTCCCTTCATTTGTTCGGTCACTAGCTGAGAGTCACTATTGATCAACAAATTTTTAACTTAAAGTTCAACGGCAAGTTTCAATCCAGCTAGGATCACCTCATATTCTGCTTCATTATTTGACGCTTTGAAGTGAAAATGAAGTGCATGTTCAATATATATGCCCCCCGGACCGAAGAGGAGTACTCCAGCTCCACTACCTTCCTGATTAGAAGAACCATCGACGAAAAGGTTCCATTTTGGGTAGTCCTCTTCGGTGAGGGTTACTAAGGTTGGTCGAAGACATTCAACAACAAAATCTGCTAAGGCTTGAGCCTTAATCGCCTGTCTTGGTTTGTATTGAATGTTGAACTCACTCAACTCAATGGACCACTTTATCAATCTTCCTGATGTATCCAGCTTCTGAAGTATGTTCTTCAGTGGTTGATCTGTAAGAACTACTACAGTATGGGCTTGGAAGTAGGGCCTTAATTTTCGAGCAGCAGTAACCAAGGCTAAAGCAAACTTTTCTGCTTTAGTATAACGAGTTTCTGCGTCAATCATGACCTTACTGACATAATATACCGGTTTCTGCATTTTATCTTCTTCCCGGATAAGAACTGCACTTACTGCATGATCTGTCGTAGCAAGGTACAAGAACAATACCTCTCCTTCTTTTGGACATGTTAGTAAGGAAGGGTGTCCGAGGTATTCTTTCAAATCCTCAAATGCCTTCTGACACTCTTCAGTCCATTGAAACTCCTTGGCCTTTTTTAAAGCTTGGAAGAAATGTCTACACCTGTCTCCTAACCTAGCAAGGAATCGCCCAAGTGCCGCTGCCCTTCCAGTTAATCTCTGAACCTCCTTCGGAGACTTTGGAGGCTCCATCTGAAGTATGGCTTCTACCTTCTCTGGGTTCGCTTCGATTCCTCTACTAGTGACAAGGAAGCCAAGGAATTTTCCGGAGCTTACTCCAAATGCGCATTTGTCTGGGTTCAATTTCATTTGAAATTTTGCCAAAGTGTTGAAGACTTTCTGAAGATCTGAAGGATGATCTTCAGCCCTTTTACTCTTCACGACCATGTCATCTACATATGCTTCTACTGTTTTCCCTATCTGATCAGCCAAGACATGATTTACCAACCTCTGATAAGTGGCACCAGCATTCTTAAGTCCGAAAGGCATAACTTTATAGCAATATGTCCCTTCTGGAGTTATGAATGAGGTACTCTACTCATCTTTTGGGTTCATCTTGATTTGGTGGTACCCTGAATAAGCATCCAAGAAGCTAAGGAGTTCCTGGCCTGAAGTTGCATCCACCAATTGATCAATCTTGGGAAGAGGATAACTGTCTTTAGGACAGGCCTTGTTTAGATCTGTGAAATCAACACACATACGCCATTTTCCATTCACCTTCTTCACCATGACCACATTGGCCAACCAATCTGGGTACTGCACTTCTCGGATGAACCCAGCTTCAAGTAATTTTCCTACTTCTTCCTTGATAGCGATTTGTCTCTCTGGGGTGAAATTACGTTTCTTCTACTTAACCAGCTTGGTTCCTGGTATGATACTCAAACTGTGGGAGATAACTTCTCTACTAATACCCGGCATCTCGTGCGCACTCCATGCAAATTTTCTAATGTTAAATAGGAGGAGCTTGGTTACCTCTTCAGCTAACTTTTTATTTAACTGAGTCCCTAAGAATAGTCTCTTTTCAGTTCCTTCTTCCGCGGTTATGGGAAGAAGCGCTTCAGCTGGAGTGGGCTTTAGTATCTTCTCTTCCTCCCTAACATCTAAGCTTCCCACTGATATGGAGGTCTTCTTCTTATCTTTCAAATCAGTATAGTACCTCATTCAAGCTAATCTCTGGTCCCTCTTCACTTCTCCTACCCCATTAGAAGCTGGGAACTTCATTCTGAGGTGATAAGTGGAGACCACTGCCCGAACCTTGTGCAACAATGGCCTGCCAATGATGGCGTTATAGGGAGATTGAACATCTACCACAAGAAGATCGATCATATGCATAATTGTTCTTGGGTATGTTCCTAGAGTAACTGGTAAGGATATGACTCCATTGGGTATTATGGATTCCCCAGCGAATCCATATAGAGGAACCAAAAAAATCTTCAATTTATCTTCTGAGATCTTCATTTCTCTGAAGGCATGATAAAGTAAAATATCTGCCGCACTACCATTATCTACCAGGACCTTTTTCACTGTGAAGTTGGCGATGACTGCTTCTACTACTAGGGCATCATCATGTGGATCCTGGATATCTTCAGCATCTTTTTCTGAAAAAGTAATTTTTTCTTCATCCCTTCTTGGCTTCTTTCTTTCCTTACTTACTTCATTAATTCGAGCATAAGCCCTTCTTGCTGAAGAGCTTTCTCCTCCTGTAGCTAAACCTCCTACAATTACTCCAATTGTTCTAGCAGTCTCCCTTTGGTGACGAGGAGACCTATCCCTTCTTCTTTGTCTTCTTCGGTCGTCATCCTTATCGTCACCCTTGGTTCTTCTCCTCTTTTCTTCTCTATCTGAAGTGAACTGCTTTAGGTAGCCTCTCCTAATGAGACCTTCAATCTCATCCTTGAGATGCCTACATTCTTCAGTGTCATGGCCATGATCCTTATGGAACAGACAGTACTTATCCGAAGTACGCTTTTCGGTCGGGGCCCTCATTTTCTTAGGCCACTTCAATATATCCATATGGCTTACTTCAAGGAGGATATTATGCAATGAACTATTAAGAGGAGTGTAGGAACTATACAGTGGGATTGGACCCTGGTTTCCTTCTACTCTTCCTTGCTTCTTGCTTGGAGGGAGTAAGTCTTTCTCAGTCTTTCCCAAGGCGCTCGAGACTTTTTTGGCAGGGGCCGAGGAAGAAGAGAACTGGGAAATTTTCATCATGTCCTCAGACTGCATGAATTTATCCCCCCTAGCGTAGAGTTCTCCCATGCTCTTCTGGCGCTTCTTCGTCAATGAACGTACATATGCTTCATCCGTTACTGTTCTTACTAGGGCCGAAATAGCTACCTCTACTTGGACATATGGGATCTCCAAGCATGCTCTGTTGAACCTAGCAAGAAATGATCGAAGTGATTCTCCTGGCTCATGGTCTAGATTCATCAGGTCTAAACTTGTCTTTGATGTCCTTCGTGCGGCGAAGAAGTGAAGGGCAAGTTTCTCGGACAAGTCCCCAAAACTGGTTATACTATGTCTTGGTAATTGATTGAACCATGTTCTTGCTGGCCCGAAAAGGGTTGATGGGAAGATCTTACACATTATGAGGGCATTTGCCCCCTGACACTCCATCATTGATTTGAAACCCTGGATATGGTCACAGGGGTCAGTCAACCCTTCATACTTCTCCAGTTTTGGAACAATAAGGTGACGTGGCATTTCAGCTTCAAGTATCTCCGAAGCTAAGGGTGTTAACGTACTGTCCCACACTCCCTCCATTAGGGACACTCCTTGTAGTGCTGCAATCTTTTTGTTCATCTCATCTAGGTGTCGGCCGACATCTTCATTGTAGGTTGTTCCCCTTCTAGTACTTTCTCCAACAGTACCCTCGGGTTCACTCTCCTGGTTGTTTCTTTAGATTTACCGGAGTGCGAACTTCTTATTTCCTCATTATCCCGAATTTCTTGGTTTTGTGGGGGAACTTCTTGTTAACCTCCAGGCTGATTCGCTTGTGACTGCTGGTTCATGATTAGTTCGGTCAACATTTACACCTGATGAGAGAGTTGTTGGAACTGTTCCTGAGTGCAAGGTACTTGGGACGGTCCGGCTTCCCAGTTATGCCGGTTGGTTCGGTCAGTAGCATCCCCCTGGTGTTCTACCTCCTCCTGACGGGGGTGATCACCTTGTTCCCTATCGGGATCATTAGGGTCAGTAACTCGACGGCTTGTTTCTGAAGTAGTAGCGACGTTCCTTCTCGATCTGACCATTGTGAGTTTCTTTGGGAAAGTGTACTTTCTTCCCACAGACGGCGCCAAACTGATGACGTCTGAAACAGGTCTACCCTATTAGATGGATCAGCCAAGTCAGACTGAGCAGGAATAACTGATCTCTCCTTCTTTGGTACGTAGTCTCTTCCTTCTTCCTTGCACAAGAAGCGAACGTAAGCTTCGGTGGGGCCCCGAGGATATACTAGGGGGGACCTCTCCGATGCTCAAGTCAGTATAGTACTAAACTTGGGAGGATGGCTCGTTGCTTCGAGCGCTGCCTCTTGCTCAATAAGTATTTTAGAGTGCGGGAGTTAGATGATCTACCTGAGGGCAGAGGTTCCCCTTTTATATGAGTTTGAAGTGTTTGAGTTGTAGTAGGAGTCAGGCTCTCTCTCATTGGTTTTCCAGAGGGTTTCTAGATTGGTAAATTCCATATGTATTCCTCTCCAAAGGGGAGTAAGACTCTTCTGTAGCTGAACCTTGTTTACCGAAGTAGCATCTTCTGTTGTGCACTGAGATGGGCACTTCGGTTGAACCGAAGTGCCTTATTCCTTGTTGCATCAAGGTGCATACTTCGGTTAATAACCGAAGTACACCCTTCGGCTCTCCTTCATCCAGGGCCTTGCTGGCAGTCTTTCCGCCACGTGGCCTTCTCCTATTATGAGGGTTATTTTAGGAATATCATTCTCAAAACTGAATTACACAGTAATCTAGAAAACTAATATAACCACCTAATCGACTTAAGTCTGTTAAGAGTTAACAGACTAATTAACGGAACTAACCAACAATAAAATGGATATTAAAAGACAATTGTGCCCTTCATAATCGGGCTCATATCAGATACAACTTTAAAGGTTTTCTCATCAAGTTCTTCAGAGTGTGTTTTGGATTGAGGGATTGGGGGTGGGAAGAGAAGGAAAAGCGAAGGAAGAGAATGGAAGGGAGAATACATTTCTCTCTCATATTTGGATAGATAAAAACAGAAAGGAAATAAGGGTTGTTTAATTTACTAATCTATCCTTACTTTTTATGTTTAAGTATTATGTACAATGGTAAAATAGGTTTTTACTTATAAACAACTTAATTAGTGATCCATTTAGGGGCGGATCTAGAAAATTATTTAAGGGTGGGCTTAGTTAATGGTGGTGTTCGGAATTTATAGGACTATTTGTTGGAATGTTGTGACGGGTTCGACCAATGTGGGCTTGAGCCGACAATTGACATCGATGCAATATACAATATAAATGGATAAGAGAAAGAATCCTAACTAGATAAGAGGTATGGATTAAGGTAGTCCTTTTCTATAAAAACTTGTAAAGACTATTCCAATTCTTATAGATATTGGAAACTCAGTTCTAAATAAACTGGAACTCTTCTAATAGTTCTTGTAGGACTCTCAATCTCTCCACTATGAATAGGGGGTGTAGAGATATAGAGAGATACACTGAAAAATTGATTATTCTTTGTCTTTTCTCTTCTCTTACGAATATTCTAATCTTGGTGTTACTCTTGTGAATTATTGAGGTATTTGTGCTATAGATATTTCGGATCCAGTCTAGTACCGTATCCGAGACCTGAACGATATTATTATACAAGAAGATCAATTCCGCCGACGGATCTCTTGTTATTCGGCTTTCTCTATTTTTTCAAACACTATTTATTGACACGCCAACAAAAAATAATAAAAAGATCAACAAATTAATATGAGGATCTTGCGATCTAATTTCCAAGTCCAAAAAATCAAATCTCTTAAACTCCAACTATATATGTACAAAAGAACTACTAAATAAATTTTTTTAAAAAAATTATTAGGATTTTATTAAAAATAAATGGTCTTATTTTGAAATTTGAAACATTTAGTAGTCCCTAATATATGGATTTTTTTCATTAATATATAGATTTTTCATTAATATATGGATTTTTTGTCAAAAGTTGAGGATGGGCTCAAGGCATGCATTGCATTTTTCATTGGATTCACTCCCTTCAAATAACTCCATTTTGGAAGGAATAATTTTGACAAAAAATTAATGAAATTTTCCTCCTAAATCCTCTTAAATCTCTCCTCTTAATTTTGAGAAATTTTATTTCCACACCATTAAAATACTAAGTTTACAGCATTTTTATTTTTTTTATTTTACATAAATATCTTTGTTTTGGAATGACATATTAATCCTTAACTAAAAATAAAAATAAATTTATATTTACATATTGAATCAAAAAAATATTAAGTTTACACCAGAGTTTTGAATTAGGTTTTTTTTTTCGTTGTTGGTTGTGCAGAAGGAGTTTGAAGAACTATTACTGGTTTGAGTGAGCTATGACGGCAGAGAGGGCCGCTGCTAACAATAGAGATTGCCGGGTTGGTGAATGTGCCATCGTGAAGGTTGGAGAGACCCTTGTAAAGATGGTTGTTGTGGGATCTCACGGTCCGAGTTCTGATACTCCTGAATTTGATCTTCATCAGAATGAAAATAATGTTTCTGCTTCCGAGCAGAACAAAACTAGTATCGATGGTGTCCTATCCACTCCTGCTGTTCGGCACTTTGCAAAGAAGGAAGGGTATTGAAAGAAGACATTGCACTTAGTATAATTTAGAAAGTTCCTCAATTTGGAGATGACAGAAACGTGTACCCTGTTTCAATCATTAGCAGAGTTTTGGATGGAGCAACTGTTGCAAAATTTTGCTACGAGTGGAAGCAGTTAATTGAAAAACCAGAGCTGCTTGTGTTGCACTTGAGATGATCTAAGAAATGAATGAATGAGAAAAATAAGAGAGATGGCTAGACTTGTCTCAAGGAACTTCTATTATAATTTCAACACAAGATGTTGGAGATGAACTTCTATTATAGTATATGTTTTTTTTTTTTTAACCAAATTAGCAGGTTGAATTATTCTTATCAGTAATCATGCGTTGAGCCTTATCAAAAAAAAAAAATTACAGGCAGTGTTAGTTTCTTCAATAGGTGTTAGAAACTTAGAATTATCAATCTTAACTATGTCGATTTATTCTTAAACTTGAAAGCCCTGGGGAGGGACAATTGTGGGTTTTAGTTAAAATGTGTGTAAACTTAACATCATAATATCTAATTTTTACAAGTTAAGGATATTTTGGTATATTCATTAAATTTGATGTGTAAACTTATAAAATTTCAGTGTAAACTTAGTGTTTTAGGGCTTGCCCGTTTTGTGAGGTGTTGGGTTGGGAGGGGTTGGAAGGTGTTGGGTTGGGAGGTGTTGGGATTTTTATATATAACCGTATAGAGAGGTTTTGTCCCAACAATCCCGAACGCCTGAAACGGTCAAGGGTTGGGAGTTCCGAACACCTCCCAACCCAACATCCCTGAACACCTCAAACGTGCAAGCCCTTAGTGGTGTGCAAATAAAATCTCTCCTTAATTTTTTTATAAAGTATCCAAACAAGAGAATTGGAAGGAAAACTCTCTTTCCGCTCTCTTCCCTTCCTATAAATCCCTCAATCCAATTTAGAAATAAATTGTTTTACGAATAGCGGAGCGCGTAGCCTCAGCCCAACCAGCTGTGTTCAAATGGAAATTCGAATGAGACTGCTGAGCGAGATTGGTCAAATTGGGGAAAACCAAAGTGTTCGAGGAAATTCTTGTTGCGAATCTACTGTCCTTGGAGGCGTTAGTGGAGAATGACTTGTTGATGGACCTTTGTGGAGAAGGGGAGGCGGTGATGAGGAGGTTGCAGGAGGCTTTGGGCATTGCTAAGGAGGACAACAAGGAGAAAGAGGCGAGATAATGTCACAAAAGAAGAATGTAAATGGTGCCTTGAAAAGTCATCAAGAGTTGGCTAGAAATATGGAGGCCAAAGAGCAGTTTGCAAAATATCGTGAGCTTTAGAGTTTAGGGTTTATGATTTAAGTGGAGGGCTATTTTGAGGACATCATTGTCGAGGATGAAGGTGTTTGAGACGAATGAAGGTATCGTGCCTTTGGGGCTTAAGTCTCACACATAATTATTTCAAGATAGATCTAAACCCTAAATAGATCATGCCTCCCACTCGAACCCATTAGGTGGGAGAGTGAAAGCCTAGGTGACCAACTAATCTATTTGTATTCATATATTTTGAGAAAGAGTTGCTGAGTAACCTAGACTCCTCAAATTATGTCGTCCTCTCGGCTAATTATTTCCATGTCATTGTCATGCCCGTGGAAATTAGTAGCACATTTTCCATTTCACTGAATTCTCAACTTATTACCAAAGCATGATAACATATCTGTCATGAAAAATCTCCATAATAATCAAAATTTTCTATAGCTTGACAAGTATCATTCATCATGAAGATCATCATTGGCCTATATAGCTCAAAATATTCAAAATCAATCGTACATAAGAATCCCGATATGGGGAGCATCTCGTTTGATCACAATATATATATATATTGTAACTCAAAGCAAACAATTTTCTTGACATCTGTTCATCTGCATGATGCTTTACAACAATCTACACAAAATGATAATACTTTCAAGAATCTCAAGGTTTGTACTGATCCATGACAGATACAAAGAGGAGAGAAAGGCAACTAGGATAATATGTACTTGTCCATTTTCTTGGGTTTGTGAGCTACTTGTTTTTCCTGCCTCCTTTTCCCTTATTCTTTTTCTTTTTGTTCGCCTTCTTCTTATCGGTTTTCTGCTTATCACCTGGGTTTTCAGTCTCATCAACAACAGCCTTTTGAGCCGTCCCTGTACTCTTTCCAGAAACGCTAGGTTCTTCAGCCTTGCTGTTACCTTCCTCGTCACCCTGGCCACCAGAAGCGTCGTGCGCTTCCAATGCCCCATCACATGTTTTTCCATCTTGCTGCAATAGACCATCACCTGGTTTTCTAGTGTCACCGGACTCCAAAGCCTTCATTATACTATCATCAGAATTGCTAGGTACCTCAGCCTTGAAGTTACCTTTCATTATACTATCATCAGAATTGCTAGGTACCTCAGCCTTGAAGTTACCTTTCTCGTCACAATTCAGTGCCTGTAGCAGCTTCAGAAATGGCTCAACCTTTTGCTTCATAGACAGCAACCTATTGTAGGTTTCCCTGATCGTCGAAATGTTGTCCCCAATTTCCATCTCACTGAAAGAATATTGGATATGTCAAGAATAAACCCAGTTTCGGTTTTATAATTGTGTATACCAACTAATTTATGAATTGGAAACCCAAGCAAGAAACTTCTTATGTTTTATCCATGCAAATTAATGTGTTTACAAGATCTCAAAATTGAAATTAGGAAATAAACTGCAAGAGCATGCAAGGCAAAAGTGAACATTTAACTAACATCAAATACGCAGCAAGAAGTAGTCTTAGTTCGTCAAGACAGCAGTCAATTCCAGCCAATAACTGCTTATCTTTGTTATAAACAGTGCTTTGCAAGCATACGCTCCTCATAGCAGCGAAAAGGTCCGTAAGTTCCTCCACATTTACCTGAAAAACAGTCCACAATATTATATGATCATGCGCTATGAACTGTTGTAGCAATATGAAACAATTTGACAAATTACCTTGATTACCGCAAATGATTCTGCACTTGGTCCAGATTTTTCAGTATCCGCTCTAAAAGCTTCCAACATCTTCCATGCTCGGTCAAAGTTCATTTGGAGCTTAAGCTCGTTATGATCCTGAGCTTCTGCAACAGAAGAAACAATCTCTGAAGATGGAAGCGTAGAATGCTTTCCTTGATCACAACTTTCTGCACAGAGTCCTCCTCTGCTTGAATTAGGGTGTTCATTATCAACCGCTCCAGTATGACTTTCGGAGATTTTTATTTTCTTCGGGAACAAGATTCTTATTACATCCTCCCTGCATGGATTGGCCCTCAGGTCCACAAAAATGGCATCACGGCAGACAAACTTTGAACAATCCTTCCCAGTACTCACAATTACAAGGGGATTTCCAATCTTTTGTAGGGCTTCAGCAAGCACATTTACATCAACATTCTTCCGTTTCCTTCTTGGCCAGAGGACATCGAAAAACTCTCGAGGCAGTTGTTCAGTAATATAATTCCTACCTGGCAAGTCAACAATCAAATTCAAAAGATGCCCAAAGTTTACATGAAGCAAACACAACATAACCACCAATCTCAACACAAGGGCTCGATATCCCTTCGCATCTATATTAGACTTTCTGATCCAGGCAATTGTATCATTCTTGTTTTGAAGAAGTTGCATAATAACATCTACCGCAAACTTAAAGATTCTTTCTCGAGGAATTTTCACATCACGCTCTACAATAAAATATTGCTTGGTATTGTCTCGTTGCCACATAAACCATTCAACAAAAGAAGACTTTGTAGAGAAGAAATAACCCTGGTAGTAGCTCAACATAAGCAGAAGGCTCTCAAGGAGATACATGAAACAAGGTGGTGAAATATAGTCATCTTCGCTTCTCCAATTGGCCCCATAGGTCTCCATCAAAGCTCCACAGAATCTAAACAGGAGAGAAATATTGCTCTGGACTTCATTATTTGTGCCAGGCAAGGAACCATGGGGTACATCTGATATTACATTCCCAAAAAGAGTGTCCATGAATGCCTTCCATTGTGAATCTCCATCAAATCTTCTTGATACTTTCTCACGTACATCACTATTTAGCGTAACAGATCCAAGACTGACCACTGCAACTCTTCCAATTTGCCCATAGGTTAGCTTGATCCCCGAGGCAATGTTCTCAAGAACAATTTCACTAAGAAGACTCCTAGAAGCCTCAGTTGCTCTCAAGGAAAACATATTTTCATTCAAAGACTCTTGCCAGTCTAAAGGAAATATGTAGCCAAAGAAGTTATCAGTTGACAGCGTCAGAAATTTTTGCAGCACCTTCTTGTCATGGTACCTGCGATTCAGAACCTCGGATTCCAAAAGAAATTTGGCAACCTCATAAATATGAGCAAGACATCTGCTTCGATGGAAAATAAGCATGGCATTCTTGACTGACAAATCATGGAGTGCACCAAGATGTTCCAAAACCTTAATCCCAGTAGAAAGTAGCTCCGAACACCAATAATTCCGAGCAGTCGAGACCAAATGACGGACATCAATAAAAGTCAACTTCCCACTTCTCTGAAGAATCCTATCATCCAATTCTCTCACCCAAAAGGCATCAGGGTTTAGTAAAAGATACTTGGTATGGAGATTTTCAATTTGCTTTCTGACACCCAGGTAACTCAAACAGAATTCTCCATAGTTTCTATATTTAGTCTCTTGCATTTCAATACATCCAAGAAAATTGAAAATGCAGATAATTCTATCCTTCCAGTGATTCCAAAAGTAAACCAGTGTCTCCACTGAAATGGAATTTTCAGAGATTCTGTCTTCTGCATGCTTGACAAGATCCAACACGAATTCATTGTCCCACGAATATTTCGAGGAATTGGAATGAAGATGAGCATCCAGAATCTTACGAGCACATAGTATTTCACCAGTCACATTATTTTGGATCCTAGAAGCAATCAAATGCTGATTTAACAAATGTAAATTACTTTCACATGCAAATATGTCAGCCTCTGTACAAACAAACTCATAAATATGGCTTGGCTCATTCTTAGCAATTGATTTGGCTTTTGCTAACAAGTCCCTCTTCTGAGAAACATCCTTCAGGGGCCAGCCTTTGCTGCCAGACGACCAAAGTGAGTTTGCAAGAACATAGCTAAGAATAAGTGTTGATGCTTTCTTAAAACACCCAGCCTTTCCTTGAAGATCGGCCTCAAGAAGAATATTACCTGTAAATTTTGCAATATTTGCAGCCTCCAAAAAGTTGCCAGATTCTTCTTCCAAAGACAAAAGCTCATCAAGGCAACCTAACGACCTCAAAAAGTCACGTATCAAATCCATGGAAAGAAAAGCTTTGACAAATTTCATCATGGATTTGTTATCTTTGAGCTGATGATAGAGACGAGCAGAATGCTCTAAAAACTCTTGTTCCATATTTTCAATTTCTTTAGTCCTTAGTTTGAGACTATAAACTGCAGCTGCATTTTGTTTCCAGTAATGGATGTATTGCAAACCCCTGTCAAACAGTTTTCCTTTGGTGCAGGCAGATAGACATTCTGCAAGAAAATTGCCTCTAGCATATACATCAGCTGCAAGCTCATAGCAGCCAGCTAGAGAAAAACATTCTGCAGCTCTTTCCAGCTCAGATTCCCCACATTTTTCCAGATAAATTTTCCCTGGAGCAATAAAAGAAAGGAAATTCAAACATAAAAACTTACAAGCACTAAAATGTTTCTTGCAATCTCAAATAAAAAAAAAAAGAGATATGTGTGTGTGCGTGTATGTACCAAATTCTTGCTACTAAGAGTGCATAATTACATGTATCAAATCCCTCCTCAAAAGAGAAGAAAAAACCCAAAAAACAAAACAACAGGTGTTCAAATTTGTAAAGTTGTAATTTATACTAGTAATTTAAGCTATAAGGCATGGAATTTTGGTGCCCGACATCAGATGAAAGTTCAAATTTATAGCATTAGAGCAAAAACAAAAATTTAATGGCATATATTCCTTTAAACAAATCATCAGATAGATTTTAACTTGTCATGTTATTCATTAAATGGTTAGAAAAACTACAACTTTATTCTTTGCACAATATAACAAAAGAAAGGGCAGCTTAAAAAATTTTCATCATAGAAAATAAATGCATACCGGCTCTTTCATACTCCCCCAACTCAGAAAAGCATTTGGCAGCAGAATCTGCTCGACCTATGTCTTCAAATATTTCGGCAGCTTCCCTGAGCATCTTATTTGCCTCTAGAGGATTTGAACCACGCATACGGTCAGCGTTGGCTTTGAGGCTGGCAGCTTTAGACCTCCTTTCCCAAATGGTGTCTCCAGCTTTTTCAAAGCACATTGTCGCCATCTCATAGTTATGCTCAAAAAATAACTGCAAAGAAAACAACACACGTATCAAGTAAATGATATGCTACACTTCGAAACCTTGAATCATTTTCTTCTGTGTTTTCAGTCAATAAAAAAAAGAATGACTTGCCAGAATAGGGTATTACAACTAGCATAATGATTATGAAGATGACAATTAATGTTATGGTATTTAAATGAAAAAAAATTCAACCTTGATTCCTGTTGACTTCCACTCCTCTGGGCTGCTTCCAGCTTGCATTGCCTGTGCAAGTGAATCATCTAGCTGTCTAACTTGAATGAGACACTTTTTCTTCCAATAGTCAAACATAGGTTTGGAGTGATCCTCTACATTCTCACAAATCCATAACCGCTGTCTTGTACGAGTGATGGCTACGTATAACTGCTTCAGTTCTGAGCACAGGACATTGTGTTTAGCCTCAGTGAAGCTAGGGAAGGAATGAGATGAAGTTGAGTCAAGTAAATTTTGCTCTCTCATATACCCGTATATTACTCTCCATTGATTTTTCAGAGGTGAGCATCCAAAAAAGTTGTACAACAATACATCCTACAAAAGGAGAGCACAAAGTATTAATGTAAAGAACTATAGAACTTTCAGCAAAAGTAAAGCAAACTTGTCTGTTAGGAAATGATAAATTTAGGCAACATAATGTACGTATGCATTTTTCTTTCTCTTATGAATATGCAGTGGAAGCCCCACCCAAAAATTACCAGACCACAAGTTAGACTACTGCTTGGATATGCACATTTGTTCCTGTGCAACACGAACACTCAAGACTTTAGATAAGAGCTCAAGAAATGTTGTCTACTTGAAACTCCCTAACTGGTTGAGAGATTACCCATGCCAAGCACTAATATTATGTATACCAGATGAGTTCTACAAGAAGGATCCCATCATCCAATCAATACATTAAAGAAAAAGTTTTGAATGTTAAATACATTGATATGAAGAAAAACTGTGTAGTTAGACTTTCTTCTCACCTGAAACTCAAGGCCCTTGCACTCCAATATAGTCAGTACTAGTGCTTGCTTGCCAACGAGGCTATATATTTCCTTCCTAGAAACATCATCCCTTACCAGTATTACCTGCTCTGCTCCAAAGCCAGCCATATGTCCAATGTTTCCACTACTTCCAAAAATACTGATGATCGCATTTTCATTGTTCTCAGATTCAAGCAAAACTGGAGGCTCCCCATATATAAGACTAGTCTCAGGGTTCAAAACATCAACAGAATTAGGAAAGAAATGATAAAGAAGTTCCATGATGCTTTGAGATAACTTTAAAACACCAGCATGAGTACGGAAGTTATGGCTCAGATTGAAAATGTCTGAGAGTTGTCCCTTTTCTTTTCTTCCATCCTTTATGCTGCTTCTTGATTCCAGCAAAAATTTATTGTAGAATAAGGATCGTATTTCTTGGAACCTGAAGTCAATGCCCCTTGCAATTGTCTGTGCGGTATCACCCGAAAATATAAAACCCTCTTCAACATTTCTACAAATATATTTGAATAGAGCAATTTGACTCATGGTAAGATCCTGCACCTCATCAATATACACAAAATCAACTTTATCACCCTTGTACCTTTCTTCCTGGAGTCTAAGATGAAGATCAATAACCAGATCAGCCAGGTCAAATTCACCATTTTCTGTCTTCATTTTTTCATAATTTAGGAAGATATCATAGACTTTCTCACTCTTCTGCGTGCTTAACCTGGATACACGGCGTTCCGAAAACTGAATATAATCCTCTCGACTGAGTTTACCATCACTTGCCTCCATGGCTCGTGGGCCACCTTTTATGTAAGATATGATTTCCGTGAAAACTCTGGAAGAATCAAGTTTCTTTGTTAGCTGTGTATTGAAATGGGGCCAGTACAATGAGCTGAACTTGTCATAAGTAACTTCGTTATTCCTTATGAAGGTCTCTAAGATAACTGATTTTAAACTTCGAATTTCACCACCATAAAGTTTCCTCGCTTCATGAAATCTCTCAAAGTATGATTCACCCAGCGTTCCATCAAGCATCATCAAGAACTTATGAAATGTTATAACAAGGGGGTAAGCCTTGGATGGAACGTCAACAAAGGAATCTGGGATATCCTTGAATTGCACTGTATCATCAATATCTTCCACATCAATAGAACTGCTTTCTGTTGAAGAATTTTCACCATACAGAGACCTGCACACATAGCAAATCTTAACATTAATTTAATTTTTTCTAAGACAGATGTGAGTGACCAATCAATCAGAGACATCATATCATCCAACAAATGCAAGTCATAAAATAGGGAAGGCAGCTAATGCACTTCTGATGAGGAATAATTGTAATAAAATAAAAAATAAAAAAAAACAACGATGCGTAGAAATCTAAAACAAAATTCTGAGAACAGTTTATAACACAACATATGAAAATTATTTCAAGAAGCTTCTAAAATAAGTGATTTTCTGGAACAAATTTGTCGACACTGAACTTATCAAGTGGTCAATATGATGATTCCATCCAAAACACATTTAAATAACATGACCAAGATTAAGTTGGCTGAAAACTCATTTTCTCCCACATGTAATTTTCACTTATGATGGTTACATTCAAGTGTATAAGCTACCTAAGTAAAGCCTAGCGGTAAAGTAAACACTTGGCCTACAGGTAAGGTTACTTCACCAATCGCCACAACCTTGAGGTCACATGCAGTAACAATTGTTACTTCAATCAAACGAGAAGCATGAACATGTCAAATGTAATGGAATTTTAACGGAATTTTAACTTAGCTTGTAGAGAGTTCTTATCAACTCAGACATTTTTGCATGATCACTGAACAAGGTAAAATTTGTGGCACCAAAGTCGAGTTCTATTTACTGGTAAGATATTTATGGAGCTTTGATTTTCTGTAACATTAAGAAAAAAAATTCAAAACATAAACAACTCTTAAAAATAACAAAAGGAAAAATAGAACGAAACAACTATATCATTTAACAGAATTGAGAAATACACCTTTTCAAGTTAGATATATGTTGCTTGACTGCATGACAGAGTTTAGGACTGACAGTCACAAAAAGTTGCCGCAAGGTTTCCCTTTTAGTCTCTTCAACATCCTCACCAACCCCACTTTTCTGTTTACCATGCAGAAGCGAATCGTTTTGGACACCATGTAATCTTTCCATCAACATGAGGTGCAGCCTTTCTCTTTCAAATAACTTCATGGTCAAAACAGTTGTTTTACCTGTACCTGAACGACCTAGTACAAAGGTGCTTCTAGGAAAAAGAATTATCTGTAATTCTTCATCAGTCACTTCAAATGGGAGGTCTAATTCTTTACCATCACGGTTCGAGAGCAAATAGTTAACTACGCTGGATGACAAGGAATAGAACTTCATCAGCAATAGACTCTCACTGACCTTTGAATTTTCAACATAACTTCTAGCTTCAGAAGCAGCACCAGTTAAATCCTCCTCAGTATCATTGTCAGTAAGATTCTTGAACCGAACAATATTAGAGGATGTTAACCACGTCTTCGGAATTTCCAAATCCCTGAGCAGGAAAAAAAAAATCAAAAGCAGTTTTTGCGATTACTTGGGACAAAAGCAAATAAGAAAAAGGAGCAAAAGAGATTTTTCACTTGTCCTACACTAGTCAGCAGCTAAAGTCCAATAATAAGTAATGGTTACCCAAATCCAACAATAAAACATACCCCTCAAGACTTTTCTCTTTGCAGCGATTGATAAAATCATCAGTATATTTTGCAAAGATATCATGAAGCCGTTTTTCAAGTTTTGGAATGTCCTCTAGAGGCAATACATCCCAGACCCTTAGTACTTGGAGAAACCTCGATTCCTTTATTATGTCAATTGAGCAAACAACATAGAGACCTTCAACCTTGAACTGCTTTAAAGTCTGTGAAGAGCCTCCACATAGAGAGTCTACCTTTCTCTTCTTGGGTCGCCACCCACTAGCAAGTTTCAATAGAAGGCTCAAAACTGACTTCTTTGTCCGGATTGAAGCCAGTCTTTTAAATGATTTGAAGAAGATATCACTGAATAGAACCTGATAAAACAAGGGGCAGAATGGAAAAAAATGTAAAACCCAGTTAGCCCAATCCATAAACACTAGTTAAAATTAAAAATCCCTCAAGTATAAATAAATAGTTGGGAGTAAATGTAGAAAACTGTTAGCTATACACCTTCCACCTCGCATTTTTGAAAAGTGTGTTGTCCCCATTAAGCAAGTCATCTAACTGATCGAACTCTTTCTTAACCTCTAATATGGCTTTTGCCAAATCCTTGTCGTCATCGGCATTATAGAAACATCGACGGTTCTTAGCATCACGAACTAAAGCTTCCCAAACAGATTCGCTACTAAGAAGAATTCTTTCATTCCCCAATATCCAGAGACAATGTCTGGAAGGCATAAAACATGTACTAGTTAATTGTTATTCATTATTTTGATAACCAGTCTCCGAATATAAATTCCATATGTATACATAAGATGACACAAAATGGTACCTGGCCCTTGTAAGAGCAACATTAGTTCTCTGTTGATTGGATATGAACTCAAACGACCCACCACTATTAGACCTTACTGTGGATAGTATTATAATATCTTCCTCCCCACCCTGAAAACCATCAATTGACTTCACCTTTACTGCAAAGCCATCACTGTTTTCATACTTATGCCCAAGCTTCTCCTGAATTGCAACTACTTGAGCAGAATAAGGTGAAATAACACCAACACTGAGATTCTGTTTTGACCGAATCCATGCTGCATACAAGAAAGATTATCAATAATATTAACATGATTGAAAAAGAGAAGTACTAATCCTCCACAAAACAATATTTTTTGCAGAAATGATTTAACAGCTTTTATAAAGGCATTAAGTAATTATATCATGCAAATGGTAAAGATTTGAAAGAAGGAAGGAAAAGAAAAGATGAAAATGACTATTACAATAAATTAAATAGCTTCAGCTTTCATTTTCTTCTGGTCCTTTCCTTTCTTCCGTAACAGGGGGAAAAAAAGAGTGTATTATGGAAACTAAACCATAAACGTTAAACCCTAAGTGAAACTAAAACTTAAGAAAACATGTTACCAGTAGGTAAAACCACGTTAAAAGTCGAGCAATCCATAGTAGGGAGAAAAGAGAAAAAAAAATAGAATTTGTTCGAGAGCCTCTTAAATGTCAAAAACTAATAATCATAAACTCAAATTTTGGAAGTAAAGTTATAAGGGCAAGAGTACGACCATAAGTTAGAAGAAACTTCTTTCTTCTTATTTGTAGGTTACTTTTCAATTTTCTAGCTGTTGTATTTTTCTTCTTTGTAGGTCAGTTTCCATGTAGTTTGTTAGGTCTCTCTGCATAATCCTTGGGATATATATCTCAATAAATCCCTATCCTTGTATGTGTACTTCATTTGGCTAATATAATGAATATCTGTTCAAAAATATTATTTTTTCTTGTTTTTCTTTTTTGGAATGCGAAGAGGACTATACCAAAGGGCACTAAGGAATGCACAACAAAATAGCATATTGAGCATTTATGTAACATATAAAAAACGTGGGCCAACGATACGTACCACTGTGCAAGTTCTGCAGTAGTTTCAACACAAGAGCTACCTCAATCATGTTCTTGCGACTACGTCCCATATCATCAAATTCTTCTCTTCCAAAGAGTACGTTGATGAATGAATAGGGACCAAACATTTTCCCAGGAAGATACTGCCTTTCATAGTTTTTCATTTTGACATTTGGGGCATCTAAGATCTGATTGTGATAAAAATTTGCATTTGGGAAGAAACTTATCGATGGATGCATTCTGTACTGCATATTGAGCAGGTTTTTGGAGTGACCCAATGAACTCAACCTCTCGAATAAACTTCTCCCCAAACCAGCTTCATCAGAAGCCTAAAATTAAACAAACCACAGATGTAGATAAGAAAATCAAAAAATAAAAATATTCAAGCATACACACAACAGGACCGAAATGTAACAATAAAACAATAATTAAAACGACCAAATAGCATAAATTTACCTTGCTCTCAACCATTGCAGGCAATTGACACACATCACCAATAAGAACAGCATGCCTTATACCAGGCAGTTGTAATGGTATTGTCGACTCACACTCCTTCAACTGTGCGGCCTCGTCGACAACTAAAATGCTTAGTGGTTTCATTGGAATCGAATGCAGCTTATATGAACTAGAAGCAGTGCAAAAAATTAGAGAGGCTGTCTGAAAACAGAAGTCCTTTATCGCTCCATAGTTCATAACACTTGGAAGTTTTAGTTGAGAGAGGGAATTCCAGAGAATTCTCAAAACTGATAGGCATTCACTTCTTCTCTCATGCAACATGTATCTTATACCCTCAAGTGACCCAGGAAAATCTTCACCTACTACATCAGAAAAAAGCTCCTCTAATTCATCAGAAGACACATTCACATCTTCCAACAAGGCTCCAAAAGAGTTGAGGGAACTAATAAGGTATACCATTTTCTCAAAATTGTGTTCCAGAATGTAACTTTTTGGTATGTGAGTACAAAAGTTGGAAACACAGTTTCTTAATGGTGACACAGTAGCGCGAAATCTTTCCCTGACAAACTTAATAAATGATTTGGGAAAATTCATATCCTTTGTGCTCAGGCATTCAATCCCCTTGGTTTCATTCTCATCATTTTTTTCTTTTATTTTAATCAATTCATTTTCCACAAAAATGTGGTATTGAGAAACACAATTCTCGAGAAAATCTATCATAGAGGAAAAACAATGCCTCCAACCAGTCAAGGGCCCGAAGCACCCAGCAAGCTGTCGGACACGATAGTCCAAATAAATCTCTTCAAGTTCTGCACCGACTTTGAGCCGTTCCTTGTTCCCAAACAAGAGAATGTCTCCCAATGAACAAAAGGAATCATTTGTTTCACATTCTGCTTGAAATGAATCTTTCAGCATCCTTAGCACCTTGGACGCCACTTGTGTAATTGCAACATTTGTTGGCGCACAGGTAAGGATCCTGCACTCCATTCTGAAGAGTGTAAAGAGCATCACACTAACGGTTTTGGTCTTCCCTGTCCCTGGTGGACCCCATATAAGCTTGACTACAGACTTGTGATTACAATGCATCAGACGAAGACAAGCCACAACTGCCTGTGTTTGGGATTCATTCAAAGTAGACGATCTGATCACAGCACAATTTTCATCCCAGAGATATTCACTCTCTACAGAGCAGAGGTCACAAGCTTTCTCTATCTGTTGATTTAACACAAATATTTTAAAAAGGAAAAAAAGAAAGAAATGAAAACACTAGTTGAAACTTAAATTCATTGATGTCTCGTTTAAGAATAAACTTAAGGAAATTGATGGCGCACGATAAATTGGAAAATTGAAAGCATATTGATCACCTTAAATAGATATAGATGCAGGAGACAAAATGAGAGACAATAAGAACCTAACACTTGACAATGGGGATCCAACTTCTTACAGATGTAAAGAATGCATTCCTCTTGCTTTAAAATATCTCAAAACACTGCTTTAAAATAACAATTATAAAGAATGTCTCAAAACTTATTTATTTGCAAGTCGTTCTAAAATGATATATGAATTTTGTCACTTCCTTCTAACCTGCCAAAGGAAAATTTCAATGCTCTCCACAAAGAGGATCAGGGAGAAAAAAATTAAAATCAGAGGTGAGTATCATGATTGTGCATTTGGATCAAGTCTTCCATGCATAAGAAATGGGACACAGAAATATATGTAATCCTAGTTCATGGTAAAAAAAAATTGAAATTAAGACTTCTCTGGATACTTTACCACAGAATCAGCGCATAAAATTTCCTGGATGACCTTCGTATTTCCATACTTGTGTAATGATCTCCATATTCTTTTGCTGGGAGTTACATTTATCAGGAAAACCACAAAAAGTGATTTCCGCAAGCCATCACCAACGTCAGGATCCACTGAAGCCTTGACTTTGAAAGAGGTAGAGCTACTGTCATCCTCATTCTCATCATCTACAATTGAAGTGACTGTTGCAAACGTCCATGTCCTTCCCATCCTTTGCAAATCAGAGACAGTTTCAGGCTTGCTATCCGCCAAAACCAAAATATCTCCAGGCAACGTTTTGTAGGATTCCTTGCTGCGACAGCTATATCTGCTCCTCCAGTAGTCAATCTTAATATCGTATAGCTTTTCTCCATATGGCTTGGATTCATCAAAAGCAATCACTTCACCGTATGGTGCCCTCGAAATAACTTCCATACTTGAGCACAACTGTGCCCGTGTTTCTTCTAGGAAAGGGAATATATAAGAATTGAAGTACCGAACAACTGATTCAAATGTGTCTGGAATCTTTTCCACCTAACAAGAATGTAATAATGGCCCAATCACATACTGTCTATCAAAGAAATTCCTCAAACACTGCTATGAAATTCAAGAAAAGAACAGAACAGAAACAACATTTCGTATATATCATTCAGTACAAAATTCATAGCAGACAACCAGAGTCAACAGCTAAATAAGTGGATGTACAAGAGGCGAGAACATGATCAATGTAGAAGCACAAATAAGGACGTATGAGTTATAAACGAACATGCACAATGCAGCCTTCATGCATGCAATGTATCGGGAGAACTTTCAGTGTGGAAACATAGAGTTACTTTTATTCACATCAAATCGTCATGAATAGTAAGAAGTATCTAAGTTATATGATTGATGAGGAAAAAGACTCAAAGTTTAGTACAACTTACAAGACTTTAATTAAATTATTAAGTTTTAACCATCACAATTTTACCAGCTTAAAAAGAAGAAAAAGTGCCTTTCAATCTATCATAAAAGAGTTATTCTGCAGAACTATGCCTCAATGCTGCCTCCATCAAACATCAAACAATGCCAATGTGTCCTTAAAAAATTCATCAGAGAAATATAGGAAGCAATAGCAGGCATTTAAAAAGAAGGCTGGCTTCAGAATTTCTATGAAATTGCCTAGCATCTCAAAGTCGACATCAGGACCACAAATTAAAGGCAGAAACATAAGCTGACAATGTAAGACAATTAAGTAAGTGCTTTGTTCACAGTACTACTCCATATAAACTATAGAGATAGCCAGTTACATTAGTTTGAACAACACAATAAATTTAAAAAATTAGAAAAAGAAATTAAAGGGGGATTTTGGTTGTGCCATTCATCATAAAAAGGACTGGAGTGGTCATAATCAGTTTTACCAAGGGAAAAACAAGAAGAGAAAAATAAAATAAAAATAGGGCAGCCAATAAAACTAATTTCAAACCAACAGTCAATAGGAATAAATTCACACATAAACACCAAATAAAGGGAAACTGCTGACCACCAATGTTGAAGAATGGGATAACTAGTAGTTCATCTTCATTCAGCACTAGCTTGGCTAAATCAACATCTATCAAATAATATATAATCTATTGGAGCTCAAATAACGTATGATAGATATAATATAGAAATAACTTCAAATATATCTCAGTGGGTACTCTACTGAGTCAGGGTGGTTGGAGAGTAAACTCCCCACACCCATCCAGTTCCAGGTGGGATTACATAAAATTCTCATATCCATCAGAGAGGTCTAAATTCCCTCTCCAATGGGAGGGGGATAAAATTGTCATTTCAATACATTTTATGTGCACTTAGATGCATGAATACATATATAATACCATTTAAAATTTACAAACATAGCGCAGGGCAAGCCGGTTGCGATGGTAACACTAAGACTGCTTTCATTAACCCCCTTCAATCATACATAGACACGGAATAGAGCATTGACTAATGGAACAAGATATTATTGAATGTACCAACTGTTAATGTGTTCATGTAACTGGGAAATGATGCAATTACAGTATTCTAACGAACATGGCATAAACAATGATGATAACAGAGTTTGAAGAAAACCTTGTCTCTGTAAAGATTTTCATTAAAAATTTGCTCCAGAGACCAAGAAAACACAACATCAGTGAAGCCACAGTCATGACGGGTTGTTCTGTTCTCTCTTGATCCTTTCCCTTCCATCATTTACTCCACAAAAGCTACAATCTTTTCAAGTTCCTCTATTTCTCTGGACCAAAATATCAAAAACCCATGTTTCAGTTTTAACCCCAAAAACCCACAAACACAAGTAGAGAAATGGAGTTAAAAGAGAGAAAGCAGTCACCTTTCTTGGCTACAAAGAAAGGAAACGTAAGAAAAGCAACAGAGTAAGGAATCCTAGTACATGGATGATTAAAAGAAAGAGAGAAGCATCTTCACATTCCTTCATAAAAGCTTTTATCGGAAGAGCAAATGAACTAAGTCCGTTTTTCTTCTTTTGTCTTTTGGCGAGAAAAATGAACTACTTCCTTCGTAAGGCAAAAACAGTCCCCTTGAAAAGAGAGAAAAAGAGAGTTTGCTTTGCTCCACCTTCCTCTTCTTCCGTACAACTCTTGACCTTATAAACCTCGTCTTCTTTGGTGATTCGAAGAAAACAAACACACATTTTCTTCTTTCATACGATTTATCTATCTAATAATGATTGTCCTTTCTATACTGTTTTCTATCTTTATAATGTTAGTCACAAAGACTTGCAACAAAGGAAAAGTGATTATCACAATGCATGATAAAGATTGTGTCTTGACTTGCATAGACTATAAAATAAAAGACTCACATAAACTAAAGAAAAGAGTTTCAATTATTGAAAGTCATATGTGGCTGTGTAACTAATTAATCTACTTTTTTTATCTTGTGAACTTGCTTTAATTAGTAGTTGATGATTGATTATGCCAACAAAAATTAAGATATGAACTTGGTATTGTTAATTAAACAAACAAGTTGTTAAATATAGTTAAGAGAAACTCCCCCAATTAATTATCCTTCAATTATTTTCCGTACCCAAAATCCCATATCTATCAATCAAAAAATCCTATAATTATTTTTAGTTAATTTTCCTTCAATTAACCCAACATCTTCCTCACATGAATAGGCGCTGGCTCAGTTGATAGAGCCCCCATATGTACGATGAACCACCTTCCTGTTTACCCATTAAATGTTTTGTCTGAAATCCAGGATTAGGAAACTGGAAATCAAATTAGGATGTCTGAGAAACGCATTCTCCAATAATATACTTATGAAAATATGAGTTCAACATTATGAATATAGAAAATATTTGGGCAACATATAACTCAAATTTTGTGCTTTTTTTTTATAAAACATAAAACATTTACACAAATATCATTAATTTTTTCCAAAAACATATACCGCCTGTTTGGTGCTTCCGGTTCCGCTGTCGAAGCCGCCGCTGCACCAAATAGGGTGCAGATGCCAACAGATCTGCTGGTATGATGCCAGCGGATCCCAGAAGCTCCAGATCAGAGCTTCTGGGGCGGTTTCACTTCAATTTATATATATTTTAAAAAAAGTTAACGTGGGCCCACACTGACCCCACTGATTGTACCTGAAATATATATATATATATATATATATATATATATATATATAATTTTTTTAAAAGTTAAATATTGGCCCCACTGTTTGTATTAGATATATTGTTAGTACTTTTAATTTTATATTGTTTAACATCTATTTTATTACTTTTAATATTAGCAAGTGAGCCGTTGGTTGAACGACAATTACATTGCATGTAAGGAATCACCTACCCATTAAGTCGTGTGTTCGAATCATACCCCCTCCCCAAATCCCTGTTTTAAAAAAAACTTTTAATATTATATTGTTTACTTTTAATACTTAATGATAAATTGTAGAAATACAATAAATGTAATAAGTTTACATTTAACAATATATATATATATATATATATATTTGAAATGACATTTTATATTATTACTAATTTACTAATTCACTAATAATATATAAATATAAAATATTTCTAACATAATTATATTTTATACTTAAAATTAATTTTAATTATAAATTATATTTGTTAAATTAAATTTAAGATTAAAAATAATATTCTAATAATAAAATTTATTATAAAAATCTTAAAATCTAATATTTTAAAGTTTAACATAATACTTTAATTCAATAGCTTTTCCGCTAACGTCAGCTTTTAGTTCACCAAACACCTCACAGTATATTAGACAGCTTTAAGCTCAGCTTTTTTTTTCACAACTTTTCCGCTAGCATTGAAAATCAATCTTTCCGCTCTACCAAACGACTTATAATGTCACGCCCCGATCCACGGAGCGTGAAGAAAATGACAACATAAACGAGCACCTCACGTGCTATATCACAAACCATTATGATTTCACTAGAAATTTCGACAATATTTCCCCATAAATTGGGGAATCCAATTTGTAAATAGATCACACAACAAACTAAATAGCATCTGACGCTATCAAGGTCAACCGACCCTCAGGGTCCATAGTCAAACATAAATCCCATCATCTTCATCAGACACAAAGTAGTCACGGGACACCTCCCTGTTTACCCATTAAATGTTTTGTCTGAAATCCAAGATTAGGCGACTGGAATCAAATCAAGATGTCTAAAGATGAATTTTCTAATAATATACTTACGAAAATATGAGCTCAACATTATAAATATACAAAATATTTGGGCAACATATAACTCAAATTTTGTGTTTATTTTTATAAAACATAAAACATTTACACAAATATCATTAATTTTTTCCAAAAACATATAAGATATGTTTCCTATTTTTAGTGATCAAGGAACAATAAAGTTATTTTCTATTTTCAAGAACAATTAAATAAAAAGAGCTAAACAAATATGTTTTCATGTTTTGAAAAACAAAAAATAGTTTATAAAACAAATAGGTTAAATTTCAACAAAATCCAAATCACTTCTTGAAAAGTTGAAGTTATTCTTTCTCTTCGACAAGTTCGATCATCAAGCCAACAATCCCTCAACCGAGATGGTTAAGGTATATACTTGAATTAGTTCGGTTTTTTCATTTTTGGGTCGGTTATGGTTTAAGGTTTATATGTTTTTCAGTGTTCAGTTTGCTGTTCGTTGTCAAAACAAACTTTTCCGTTTCAAATCGAAAAAACCAAACGCGCAAGTACGCATTGTGGAGTTGAACTTGCCACCAAAGGGCTAGAATTCTAGCAATCTTAGATATAAGTAATAGATAATAGATAGATACATGTATTAATATTACTTATACTTAGTTTACTTGTTTGCATAAAGTAATAGTACATTATTGATAGTTCTGACACAGGTTTCATACCATGATATATATTATTGGCTTATTTTATTATTTAGTTTACTTTACCCTTTTAGTTTTAGACTTAGATTAGGATTCTACTATCTAGTCTCTACTACCGTAGCTCTACCTCTACCAACACCTTAAAGATTTGAGATTTGAGATTTGAGATGACCTAGACAAAGAAGACTAAAGACCGAGAGGCTGCTGCCCCTTGTGGCTTCTGGTGATCTCTCAAACTCTCCGTTTATCTCCGTCTCATCTCTCATCTCTCCATCTCTGATCTCTCCTACCCTATACAACATTTTTTTCATGCTTAGAGTGGATTTTTTGTGTTTGTTGGGTTCGATACTTTTCTTTGACAATGACACTTTATGTCTGGATTTAATCTGTAAATAGTCGTGTAGATGAGGGGCTCATGTTTCATCTTTGCCACTTTTGGTTTATATAGAATCGAACCAAACCAGTTTTTCAGTCTGGTTTGGTTCGGTTTTCTATGCATATACGATTTGGTTCGGTTTGCCTAAAAATGGGACCGAAAGTTTTTGATTTTACAAAAACCAAAACCGGAACGTTGAACTGAATAAACACCCCTAGGTGTTGGATATGCTCTTACTAGACACATGTATTTTCATGAGAGTTTTGTGGTTTTTTTATAGGGAGGTGAAAGGATGTGACATCTTATGCTGTGGATAATAATGGTCCGCTTGATGGGTCTTCGAAGGGGCTTAGAGCTGGTAAAAAAATGTGCTTGGATGTCAGAGTCGATGAAAGTACTTCTTTTCTTGACGAGGCCATTATCCAAGAACGTTATGACAAGATTGCCAGGCTACGTGTTAAGATAAAAGAAAAGTCACGACTTGTGGAAGAGGCTAGTGTCGTGTAAAAAAACTATAATACTCTGTTTCGTTTTAGAAGATGATGTTGTCGTGTTGAAGGTTGGATTTCTCGTCGGATTACCTTCTCTTCTTGTTATGTGTTTTTGTAGCTTTTTTTAGGTCAAAGGATTGAGCTTGATAAATGAAGAATGGATTAGGTCAATCTCAAAAGTGATAGCAATAATGTTTGAAGGGTTTGTTGTTGAACTAGGAAAGCACAAGTACTATTAAAAATAATAAAGCGTTGGATGTCGTCATAGATGATGGTATGATGATAGAAGGATTCTTGTGAATATTCTTAGAGGGGTCGTTTATTGTAAAACTACTTTTATTTTTTGTCAAAACATATTTATTTTTAAATACAAACTATATATATTTTGATATTTGTTTGATAAGAATGTTGGACATATGGTATTATTTTTCAAAGATAAGAAGGAAGCTGTTTGAGATTCAAATGGTTTAGAATAATTCGAAATGCCATGATGGAATATAATTGAGTTTGTGTAACCTATTTGCGATGTTGTAATCTTCTCAATCAAGTTTCAAACAAAATTTGAGCAAGTCAGGTAATCAAATAAAATTTGTTGGGCAAATGATGTCGATTATTTCGAACAGAAAATCAAACATAACAAATAGTTTTGAAAGTACGACACTTATGTTTTTATTCAATTTTAGCTGAGATTTTGGCTTAACTAGCTTAAGCAAGGTGTTAGCATACAAAGACAATCAATCTAGGTATGAGATAATAAGTATGATTGAAAGTATATGAAATCGATTAGTTCATATATCTGACTTTTGTGTTTGTACTTTCTCTATTAATTTGAACAAAATTTAACACTTTTAGATAGAATTTTGAAAATATTAAAAGTAGTTAGGCTGGATATGAGATAGTAGGTATTTATTGGAAATACATTGGACCGAGATCATAGAAAACTGAAACAAGACTTAAAAAATGATATGGGTATGAGGTAAGTGTATAGTTGCATTTTCCTCTCAGTTGACATTCAATATGTCGTAGTTGTTGAGTTTGAATAAAGATATGGTGGAAAGGCTTTGCTGCCTAGGGATTGAGGATGCTCATGCTATTAAGCTTTCCCGTGATAGTGATTGTCTTTTGTTACGCGCAAAATAGAGAAGTCGTTGACCCTCTAACGCTCAAGTTAGTTTTGTTATCAAAAGGGGAATTGAGGTTAAAAAACTTTACAGTAGTACGAAGACTTGGTCATCGGGATTGATTGGTTGTAGCGGATTGGTTCTTGGGATGCTACTCGTCTACCAAGCTTGCTATGTACGTATCTTGGGAACTTAGCTATGGCATCTTTAGAAGACTTGTGTGCTTCTCTGTGTTGTTTCCTTAGGAGATTTTAAGTGGGGGTCTTTGGGATTTGTATGAGTGTCAACCTCATTCTTGGAGCTATCTGCTTTGGAGCCATGATGATTGATCAAAGGCTTTGCATAGCTGGTCGAAAGCCCATGCCATCTTTTTTCCATGTCATTGTGAAGGACGTTCTCCTGAGTCGGAGTCGGAGTCGGAGGTCTTGGTAGCTCAAGCAAATGAGAGAAGTTTGAGAGGATTTTGAAAACTTTTTATAGATACGTTTATCGAGGTTTAGAGGGTTTAGTCTTGAAATATGTAAAATCAACTTAAAATATTATTTAATATCTATAAGTTTGAATTTTAAAATTATACAATCAACATGTCCAATCAACTGCTACATCATTATGATCTTTATGTACATAAATCCTATATATGTATATCACTACCCTTTTTGGATAAATTTAAGATCTGTTTGGTATCACTTTTGTTTTTTGTTTTAGTTTTCAAAAAATAAAAAACAAAAACAAAAAATATTGTTTCCAAAACTTTTAAAAACTTTTTTTTTTTCAAAAGTTTTGAAAACCTGTTTTTGGTCATAAAACCAAAATAGAAAATACAAGCAAACAATATTATTTTGTTTTTGTTTTCTATTTTTTAAAAACTAAAACAAAAAATAAGAAATCAAACATATCCTTAATTTTTCTTTTAGAAAAAAAATACTGCTCAATTTCGTAAAGATAGTTGAAATAAATAGCGTGATTTTTATTTTTAATCAAAAGAAAATTTTGCCGTAGCCCACTGCTACGGCCTACGGGGATGCCACAGCAGAGACAACTCCGGTTACTAGACGAGTTCAATCGCTGACCTGGCCATCTCGAAGCTGATCTTTGCTATCCTTACCTTCTTGCTCCCGACTTATTGCACACCTCGACTCTGCATCACTGTGTCTCAGGTACCCTCCCCTCTCTCTGTTCTGCTGTTTGATTGTTGAGAAATTGTAGAGAAGTGAAGGATAAATACTGGGCCTTAGATATTCTCGCTTTGTGCATTCCATTGCTTCTTCTTTTTTTATTTATTTATTCTCTCGCCCTAGATTTGAATAGGTATAATGTTGCTACGCGTGGATCTTTTCGGATTGGAATTTGAATTCCAATTCCGTCCTTAACTTCTTATTTGTTGTGTTGATTCCGCCAGATCGAGTTAGTTCTGGTTTCCTCGCCATAGATTTCTGTAGTTATGTCGAATTTGAAATCCAATTCGGTCTTTAACCTTTTTTTTTTTTTTTTGTGTTGATTTCTTAAGTTCATTGTGTTGTGATGCAGCAAAGCTGACAAGTACCTGAAGATCAAAACAATGATTTCCTTTGAAATGAACGACCGAAAGAGTGAGTGATTTCGTTCTGTTGTTTATGATATGTGGATTTTTTTAAAGCCCTATAATAGTTTTGTAGACAGAAATTGCCTGTTATTTTCAGAGAGTGAGCTGTTGTGGACCATTTAGATCCTAATAAATCTGTAGACATGTGTATCTATATGTTTTTGAAACTGCAGTGTTTTAAGGAAGTCTGTTTTAGTTATTTGCATATCTTGTCTGATGCTAGATGGAAATTGTTGGCGCTGATAATCTGTTCGGGATGTAGAAGAAAAAAATCAAAGGATTATGTTTATTATCACCGAAAGACTGTTGTAAATATATCACTTTCACTTGTGTTCTTTACAAGGAAAGGAGTGGTGTGAAATTATAATGACACAATCTTTAACTTGAATTCGTTTCCTGAAATCTTACCCTATTTGACAGAACTCCTGTGAAGATATACCTAATTTAGTTTAGAATCTAAACTTTAGATTAACACTTCTTCCAAATAATTTGGCAGGAATCAACTAGAAATCATTTGTCACTGCAAATACGATTGACTGATGAAAAATTTAGAAATAATTTGTTCCTCATACTTCTCCCCTTTTACTTTTACTACTTGATGCACTAGAGTGCATAGTATGAAGAATCCTTGGCTTTGGTAGCTTAAGTGTTCTGTTGTTTGAAAGCATGAATGTACTAAACTCCTCTATTTTAGGGTACCTCAATAATCTATTATCTGCTATTTGGGCAAGGCCATTCTATTTTAGTGATGAATATCGGTCCTGGGATTTTGGCATATTCTATGGTGGATTCGTTTGAGAAATGATCATCAACGATTAAAGCATTCAGATTCATTTTGAGAAACGATAATGAATAATTAAAGCTTATCTTCTTTATTGACTCCTTATTAATTTCCGCTTGATTTTATGCACTGGTGGAAGGTTTTTGTGCACTTGTTTTTCCTCATTTTTAAATATTTCGTTTAAATCTCAAATTCAGTTTTTTTTTTAATCGAACTCAGCTTATTTGCTTGTCCCCAGTGTGTCGACCTTATTGTGCTGGATGATAGTCTCTTTTTTTCCTTTTGTCCACCCTCCCCCCCCACGCACTCACTATTTTGAGAGCTGGCAATTTGTTTCAACTACTTTGTTTCATTTGTTGTTCCTTCCATTTTGGAAATTTTTAGTATCTTTTGGCAGACATTGGCCTTTATTTCGGGTTTGTTACTGAGTTCTTTTTTTTATAAAAAAAAAATGACTAGTGAGAAAAAAATTTCAAGTTTGGCAACGTACGCACCTGTTGTATTCCTTTTGTTTTATGATGATCTAATCAGGGTTGTGATTTGGAATATTAGATCTCAGAACCAATTAATTACTGGTTCTTGAGTTACATTCATGATTCTGTTAACTCTTTGTCTTTGTTAATACAAGCAAATGCTCTCAAATATTAGTAATAGTATCCTTTAAATATTACAGTGGCAAATGCTCTGTGCTCACTCTTAGACCTAATTTCTTTTGTTGCCTCTATAATTTGGGCACATCCCAGTGTTGTATATTCTTGAATAATCTGATGGGGAACATTGCGTACTCCCTTTTTAGTTTAGAAAATTTTGAAAGTTGAAACATTTATTATGATTATTTATGAAATGAAACAGAGATCGGACTGGGATTGACGGGGTTTGGCATTCTGTTCACTTTCCTTGGGGTTATATTTTTCTTCGACAAGGGATTGCTCGCGATGGGGAATGTAAGCTTCTTATTCTTATCACTTATACTATAAGCAAAAGGAAACATTAGTGTCTTGCACATCTTTTTCTTGCTTATATTCACATTTAAAGTCATCCTTTTAGCTTTTGGCAGAAAGATGTCTATTCTGCCTATTGCTGATTTCTCCTATTATTAATGCTTGCTTATTTTCTGTTATTTATCAGATCCTTTTCTTATCGGGTGTGACTCTAACTATTGGACTGAAGTCTACCATGCAATTTTTTGTGAAACGTCAAAACTACAAGGTCATTTTTGTTTGATGACTATGTCATTATAATTTATGTTTCATCCTTTGCAGCTAGATCTGCATTTTTAAATTCATCGTTTTACTTGCTCTATGCTTCTTTTTTCCTTTGCTATAGGGAACTATATCTTTTGGTGCTGGCTTCTTCGTTGTTGTAATAGGATGGCCTATTCTGGGCATGATTTTGGAATCATATGGATTTATTGTTCTCTTCAGGTTGATTGGAATTGGAAGTTCTTGATTTCATTGTTATGTTGTAAGGTTTACTTCTGAGATTGCTAATTGAATTTTTTGTGCAGTGGCTTCTGGCCTACACTGGCTGTTTTTCTGCAAAGGATTCCAATTCTTGGTTGGGTGTTTCAACAACCATATATCAGATCGGTATGTTCAGTTTGAGACTTTGAGTGTAAATAATAGTTAACACCTTTAAAAATAAATAATTCTATGGATAAGAATTAAGAAGATAAAATGAATAAAAGGTAAGCATAAGGCTTAAGGCTCCTGCAGTGGGCAGGGTCAGAGACGGTCAAGATGTACACAAACTTCCTGGCTTACTCCAACATAATATGTGGAGAGACTGTTTTCAAGAATTGAACCTATGACCTATATAGGTTGCACCCCTACAATTCTATTACTAGGCCATATGTTCACCTGTCAGAAGAGTATATAAACAAACAGAATGAAAAAAAGAATAAGAAGATGTTCAGTTAGATTTATGCATTTTGAGAAGCCATCTTCGTGTTTGGTGATTGGGTGATATGCTGTGCATGACTCAAATTAAGTACTTAGTGCTGGTGTTATTCTCGTCATTTGAGATCGTAGGCAATTGTAGAATTCACAGTGTACCTAATTGTTATAATTATTTTTCAATTTGTGTAAAACAAATGACTGGAGCATTCTGAAATAAATCAGTAAACAATCTGGGCATTTTTCATGGATCGTTAAATTGAATAGCTTAATGAACTATGATTGCCAAATTTCTAATACTTTCTGGTATGTGCTAAGGAGATTGTGTTTCTTTCCGGTCAGTATCATTGCTGATGAAGTGGAACTTCTCTAGTTACTTTTCTGATTAGCTTGGGTACTACTCTTAAGATATCTTGGATTTTTGCCAAAAGTGTTCACTGGTATAACTTTCATGATGAGGAGGGATGGAGGTGAGAAAGACGGGAGACAAAAGAATAACCACAATTTTTATCAGAAAATATTCATGGAATGTACAGGTTCTATGAGCTATTTTTATTAGAAAGTCATCGTAGTGACAATAATTGAGTTGTACAAATGTGTATGATAAACTTCTGTTGAGGTGAGACAAATTGGAGGTCAATGCAATACATTAAATTTAGTGATGACTAGTTCAGTCAAAGGAATTTTTGTAGGAATGTTTCTAGATCAATAAGAGAATTTTGGAAAATAATGCATTTATATGTAGGTACTACTTGCTTAACAAAACAAGGGGAGGTTATACAATGATTGTGTGAGAATTTAGTTACAACCAGGATAAAGTTCAACAGAAAGTGTCTAGAATTTGATGTTTTAACGGGAGCCTCACAAGAGGAAAATAATGAGGGCAGTCTTGCTTTTTGACAAATCAAAGAATAATTCACATTTATCTGGGAAAAACTGCCTAGTGCTGCCTGCTTATAGTGCCTTCATATTAGGCAAAGTATAACTGGTTGATAGGATGAAGAAAAGTGCATTGAAGTTTTCTAGTTTGATTATCCTAGACCACCGCTTTAGCTGATTGACCATGTTTTGAGTACGTTTGGTCATACTTTTGAAAGGAAGCTTGGCAATGACAAAATGGAGGGTCTATAAAGAAGAGATAACCAACTTAGAAAAGACTATTGAGCATAAAATTATCGCTCTTGGATCCTCTACCTAATATAGAACATTTTCCGGAAAAATATTTTTCCTGTAAGACAATTTTGTTGTGTCTGTGTGTGTGAAAAACGACTTGGGTGATAACCTAGTAGTGAATCTCTCTGGGGTCAAACCGTATGAACTTGGAAGGTTCTGAGTTCGATTTTCACTGAGAGCAATACATTTATGGCTATGTGTTGGGTTTTGGCCTAAGTTACCTTGTCGTCAGGTGAGAAACTTATGCGTGCGAGCCTGGCGGCCTGAGTTTAGGATTATATTGGATGTCCAAAGGCAAACTTTTATGGTATCATTCTCAGTTAAAAAAAAAGAACGAGAGAGGGTGTTGCATAATTTTGATGTGTTCCGATTCTGGTTGCTGCTGCATAATTTTGATGTGTTCCAATTCTGGCCGCTGTTCATTCTTGCAAGCAGAATGAGCTATACCTTTGTTCTGTTTATTAATATTTCTTTTTTTAACTGAACAAATGTGCAGCTTTTTGACCGATATCGAGGCAAAAGGGTTCCTGTATAACCAGATATCGAAAGGAAGTGTGACAACTGTGACAAACACTTTGCAAGTCCATGTAAATACAATCGGATGAAGTGCCCAGTGATCTTGGCTGGTCTGGAGTGCCCAGTATCACATTTGTTTCCCCTAGCACTAACAGGATCATTTCAAGTCTCAAATGATTCTGTATTGTGGATGTTATTAAAAATAATGATATTATAGATCAAGGTATTCCTGAGTTTGAGTTTATGTTGCTTTGCTCTGTTGTTTCCAGACAGACAGACACTAGTGATGTACAAAAGAAAAAGACCACTGATGAATGGATTGATAGCTTTCTACTTTCTAGCATGAGGATTTACAAAAGAAGAAAAACTTCATTTGATTACACACATATATATAGCTTCTGTTTTTTCTGGCCTTTTTTTTTTTTTTTGTTTCATATGAAATAACAAATACCCTAACCCTAATTTACAGGGGGTTGTTGCTCGATGCATAGCTAAGAGAGCACAAGACTTCGGGAGTTGATGCACAATAGACTAGTTGTGATTATACCAGCACGAATGAACTAGATACTATTGAATTCTGCAGTTGAACTTGCTAATGCTAAAATAATACCATTTGTTGATTACCAATTAGCAAAGTTTGGAGTTCATTTCTTGGAACAGCCACATAAATCTAATAGACCACTGCGTGCGTGCGTGTGTATATATATATATATATATCGAATATCATTTTGTTTACTTATATCACGAGTATATTGATAAGGGTTTGATTCCCCCTCTTTTTTTTAAAAAAAAAAAAAGACTGACCGATAAATACACAGTCGCTAATGTGAAGTATTTCTAATAGGCCGAAACTGTCAAGACTCAAAAAGTATTATTATTGGGAACATAAATTACAAGCAAAAAAAATCACAATTGATGAATTCCTGTATTTCGTTTGTTAATTTAAAGTAAATCCAACAAATGAAATAAAGAAACAATTGTTTGATCAGATGTTAATAAACATAATTCATGACTACTAAAGAAAGCTAAGATGACATTTACTGCAACCTTCAGGCCTCGCACATCGGTTATCTACATAAAATAAACTTATCCATGGCTCCGCAATTCATTCCTCCCGAAGAACAACAATAAACTGCATGTGAAAAAAAAGAAAACCGAGTCATGAGAGATTAAGAACAAAAATTCAATATATTTTTTTCTCGCCTGTTTTACTGCTGAATGAGTCGTGAAGTACGTACCTAATGGTGTAATTCTCATTCCCAAGTAACCAAGACCATAGAATTGTCCAGGCCTGATTGTCCGAAGGTCAACTTACTCTCGTAATCTAGAGATTTGGCACCTGGAATTGCCTGTGTCAGGCGGAATTGTCTCGTCTCAGCTTCCCCAAGTTGAGAGTAGCAGAATGACCACAGCAGCTGCATATAACAAGCATGCCAAGTAACAATCCTTGTGCCAAACTTCTGGCCCGGATGATAATAATTTCTAGCTAAGGATACTTCTCTCTAAAGACAATATGCCTTGAGGAAATAACATGCTTGATCGTGGTCTCAATGCAATTAAGAAGAAAATAAACCTATTTGTATGTCACTCTATAGCGGCAGTCCATAAAAATGACATGTTCTATTCTCAAGGAAAGATGAGACATGCAAGTGAGAACATAATTCCTCGCTCAGTCACTAAACATCCGAGGAAAGCAACCATCAAACTCATAAGATGTAAAAGGTTTGCAGTTAGCAGATTCCAAAACTAATTATTCCATCAAGACATTTACAAAAATTCACAATTTAGCAGAGCATTATATTAACCCCAACCCCAATGTATTGGCAACAACCATGTACCACATAAAATGTCTACAGCCAAAAGGTGTCAAAAGAACAAAGGCAAAAATAAAATGGCTTACCTGTATTGGATCAATATGCAAGAAATTTCTCTGAACCCTGCGTCCATCTGGAAGACGAACACCCACTCTACATAGGAGCTTCCTATCACCCTTGGCTTCTTCGGGAAGAGGTGGATAGGCAGGGCTCTTTTTTGGACAGGTTTCTAGCTCATTGTCAATAGTAGTTACCTCTTTCTCACCAATATCTGCATCTTTAACCCTTTCCATAGAAGCAGCTAATGCTCGTTGCAATTCCTTATCTTCATCATGAGTTTCACTTGAGGACACTGGAGATTAACTTGGTTTTATTTCTTATAGATACTAGGAACATATCTATTCAAATGTACTTAAAAACATCACTTAAATAAAAATCATGGTAAACATCATATTAGACATGCTCGAAAATATCAGCTCACTATAAGCAATTTACATTCAAGCACAAAAAAAAATTACATCATAGGAGAATAAAGCTTCGAAAAAGTAACTTCAATTGAAGATCTAACCAGGTAAGTTTCTCCCAAAGCTAGTCAACATGTAGAACTATTCTATTCAACTTCTGCATAAGGCATCAAAGTGAAGTTTTATCTGATTGAAAAGTGGTTCAATCAAAGATAGCTACTTTTTTTTTTTTGTTCTTCCCTGGATCATCGGATAAAATATTTATCAATTTTGAAGGTCTAGCTTCTATATGAATTATCTTCTGTAGACTCTTTTATGTTTACATTTTTTCCATTAATACCAACATGCCTTTTTAGTTTCTAATATTCTGCCACAATCACTTGGAAGAAGATGTCCCTATCCAAAATGAGACAACAATTGTCTGGGACACAATCACTGTTGATTGGTTTTAAGTTCAAACTTCTCTACCACAAATAATTATTTAATACAGCAGATAAGGAAGAAAAATAATTTACCTTTGGCATTATGAGGTCGAATAGTAGCACTTTCCCTTGGACGCTTATGGGAAAGAGTTACATGATGATCTCGTGGGCCACCATCCATGAAGGGTACGAGATCCTGCAGTTCAAGACATGCCTCAAATCAGCAAGCTAAAATTTCAGAATACGAAGGTGAATTCATAATGCACAACAAACAAAACAAAATTCCTTAGTTTCCTTCATTGGAAGATTTTTCTCTATAATACTGCACAAATATTTAAAAGAAAAGGTCAACAACTTCCGTGCACAAGGCTCTTACAGTGGGCCGGGACAGGCTGGATATATGCACACCTTACCCCCACTGTTCTAGGAATTAAACGTGTAACCTCTAGGTTGCACCCCTGCAACTCTACCACAGGCAAACATGTGGCCCAGTGGTAGAATTGCAGGGGTGCAATCTAGAGGTCATAGGCTGGAAACAACCTCTCCATATAATCATATTATATGAGGGTAAGGTCTACATACATCTTGTATGTCTCCGACCCTGCCCACTGTGGGAGCCTTGAGCATTGATGTTGTTTACCTACTACACAAATATATAAAAGGAAAAAAATGAACAAAATACCTCTAGAAAACTCTCCGGTTGAACCATCCCAACCCATGAACGCATCTTTTGCCCAGTGATTGGGTCAATGACCAGCACAACAGGAATAGAATCCAACTTGTAGTAAGTGCAAACCTTCTTGCCCTCACTTGTATCATCATAAACCTAATTTTACAAAGGGAACTTGATAATGATAAATATATCAACAAACTGAATAAATAATGCGAAGGAACAACAATAATATAAAAATCCAAGTCCATGATACACCTAATATCACAAAATTCCAATAAACATTGTCATGGGTAGGATCCCATTGCAGAGAGGTTACATCTTTCAACTTTAACATCCTACAATAATCATGTATGTGTGAGCCTCAACAGGAGTACGATTTTAACCATTCAAAAAAACAAAGGAGTCAATAACTACAATTGTGGTGTCAGAGGACATTAATTCAAGTTTGCCTAACTAATTTAATAACCATGTTACAGTAACTCCAACAAAAAATTCACAAATATAATTTTTTCCTTTGTGAGTGCAAAAGAAGAATTTTACTATGGCGCACAAAGATAGTGCAACCCAAAGATAAGGATTACAAAAAGAACCAACATAACCCGGGGGGGGGGGGGGGGGGACAACACTAGTTATGTTGTATACTTGTATCAACTATAAAGGGTAAAATTTTCTAAAAGGTTACTGCATTGCCTAGATAATCGACAACCAGAATAACACCTAATAAGTAACTCGCCAACAGTTTTATATGCCAACTGGAATTTAAAGTTTCCCTATTAAATGCATTTTTTTATCATCAGAATCTTGCCGTAGATATTGCAATGTCTGATCCTTTTCCTCTAAAAAATATGGACAGGATTGATTAAGATATATATATATGTGGCAGGGATGATTCTAGTTGTCCCGTGTTGCCTACTCATCTCAGCACTAACATTAACTGCTGGCAGGGACAGCATTCGAGCTTCCTATATACCTTTGTATCCTAAAGTTTACAGTTGAGACCATCGTAGATATCATGACATTTCTCCTTTAAAAAAATTGGTGCTTCCTCAAAAGAAGAGCTTCTTGTCACTCCCATAAAAAGAAAATGAGAGAAAAATAAAGAAGAAAAAAAAAAGATGCCTGAGAAAAGAAAATGACTGATATGTGAATATTTTATAATTGAGATAACTCATGAATTCTTGCAGTACAATGCTGAACTCATTACATCATCTTCTGCACAAGACTACAATGCTGAACTTTCATTGTCTCATCTTTTTGTTTTTTTAAATTTTTTTGGGCAAAAGACCTCCCGGTTTTGGCTAAATTTTTCGGACCCATAGCATCAGCCTTTTAAAAATATCTCAGTATTGTTAAGATATCCACAATCTAAACTGAACATATATCCCTTACATGATTCCCAAAAAAGATATAAATACCAGGATACCAATGTAAGTGGTACACAGGGCAACTGCCTAGAAAGGATCATATGACAACTCTATCAATATCAATATAGACCAACGCTAGAAGCAACATAACCTTTTATTAGATAGCATCAAGGTCGCCAGATTTGAAAAAAGTATCTAAACTCTGAAGCACATGGCAAAAATCAACCAAAAATAAAAAATTAGACAAGCAACACAGATAGGATTAAAAAATGCTATCATAGGCATAGCAAGTCAATTACCTGCCAGAAGACGAAATTGGTTGTGATGGTTTGAGCAACTGCTTCATTTGCCCATGTATCCCGATTAAGCTTTAAAAAATAGGCATACAAAACACCAAAAATTAGAATTGAAATCTAAACATAAAAACTGTCCAAATCAGGAGTAGATAAATAAACAATCATATGGTACCATGTGTGAGCTGAACTCTTTCGTGGATTGTAAGTTCACAAGGAGCCATTTGTCCTGCATAGAAGCAACTGCTTTTGCCTGGAGTTGCACGTAACTTAATTTTCAGTTATATGAGCTTATATATGGTTATATTCAAAAATGAAGCTAACAATAAACAAATTATGTAGCCCTACTCATTAGAACCCTATCTACCTTTTCAAATGAGCCTTGGAACATCAAATGGAAAGGAGGACGATATAAAGAAGCCAAATTATCTCTTGGATTCTCCGTCGTTGATGCTGATGCAGCACTTTGATCAGATTCCCAAACACCAGCACGCCTCACTTCCTCGCCAAAATTACGAAATGCGACCAAGGAACTTGGTTCATGTGGAATAAATCCTGCCCTGGATGATCTAAAGGAAGCAAACAAATGTAAAGTGACGGAAAATAAATTTGCTTTTGGAAAACAAGGGAAAAAAGAAAATGAAGACAAGCTATAATTTAGTAAGGCAGAAAGGGAAAATATCAAAACAAATTATCTTAGCTAAAGCTTCAACAAAGCTGGCAAATAGGGAACATACCCATACAGCATAGCATCATCATAAAGAGTCTCCCTAACAACTGGTAAAGGAGGCCGTACTTCATCTCCACCTTCTTGACCATGATTGTCACTCACAACATTGCTTGATGTGCTTAGCCAATTGGTTGAAATTGACAAAAAAATAAATTGAAGAGCACAGAAAAAATAATAAATTAAAAAATACATATATTTTGGAATGATTAAACAACTTAAATATGAAAATCTAAATAAATATCTGCAGTACCTTGGATTTTGGTTAGGATTTTCAGTTGATGAAGTTGATGCAATTACCCCACCATCACCACCCACAAAATAAAGTTGGATAGCTTCCTCAAGCTGCCAACTTGTAGCCTACGACAATATCACATTTATGCATACATGACTCAAATGTATAACAATTATGGATGTCTAGCCCACATACTAATAGTAAATCCAGGTGAAAAACAGAACTCAAAAGTTTGTACAGACCATCAATGTAAAACAAAAAAGATTTTGATATTGGAATCACTAAATTCCAGAAAGTAGACAATGATGCTTGCACTTCCTTGCTAGCTTTAGTACACACCGAAACCACATAAAGGCACAAACTTTAATATTTTGTGGAGGGAAATATTGCTCCCACTGGCATATACATACATAATACACACATACATGTGTGGGAAGAGCTTAAGAGCCAGCCATAGAAAACATCTCACATTAACTCATCTATGCAACATATAACAGCCAACTTTAGGCAGTCATATTCTCCACAGAAACGCAATGAAAGGATTACCTTGTCAGAAACTAGTAAGACTTCAGACCCATGTTATTGAAATTGGATTCATTATCACATTGAACATGCTCAAACCTCCAACTCATCACAGATTAAGTCCAGCCTTTCAACAATTAATTCACTAAATTTTGAAAGTTTGGAATAAATCGAACACAATTTCGAAGAAAACAATCAGTAAAGACCATCAGAAATCCATACATCATTTAAGCAACAATAATAACTAAACCCTCATAAAACTCCCAACAAACCAAAGATTTGCTTCGTCAAGAGGCAAAAATCGAGCTCAGAAAAATTAGCAGAACAAGCAATCGAAAGAAGTACCTGTAAGAACTGTCGGGCAGTATCCGCCGTTTGGCCAACGGCGATCTCCAGAAAGGACGAGACTAGCGTCTGCTGATCAGTGGCAGACAACAGTCCTTCCATGGCTGCTTATTCAGTTTCGATTGCTAGAATTAAAAAATGAGTGATCTTTTCACCAGCGATTTAAAGCATCTCCAAATGCAAATCCAAATCCAAATCAAAATCCCAACCCATGTAGGATTTTTTTTCCTTTGTACATTTTTATACCCAATCAAGGTTTACCCTTTCTTAGGGTTGCGCTTTTCATGAATGTTTGAGAGCTCGTGAGGTAAACCGTAAATGTCCTCCTAGTCCTTTAGGAAAGTTGGGCCATCAAGTGTGGGCGGGCTGAACCTATCATATGGGCTACTAAGTAACAAGATTACTTCGTTTTGGGAAATTAGGGCTTTGTAACAAAAGAAATTTTATTTTCGTGTCCATAAAAATATATTTATAAATTAAAGGCATTTGACTTATGTCTTTTGGACGGTTAAATTAATGTGATTTTAGTCAACTTGTAAAAGGAAATTATTGTCCAAAAGTAAAAATAAAAAATAAAAAATAAAAAATTTAAGGTGTTGTAATTGTTTTTTTTTTAATAGAAAGACAATTGAAAAAATAGAAAACTAAACACTCTCCCTTAACAATAAGGGAGACAAACGTGGAGAACTCTCCAACCAAATAGTCATGTCAACCAAATGCATAGCCATTATAGCAAGAGAATGTTCAGCTCCATTAGCAGCTCTGTTGACATGGTGATAACCCAACTGATATGAAATTTAAGACCTACTAAAAATATAGCGATTTCAAACCCAAATTATACTCGCAAGTGCACGAATCAATTGTAGTATAGAAGTGGTAAATACGAGTGTCGTACCCACAAGAACTGAATATTAAATATATGCAATTCCAACTCTTCGTAATTATCAGGAGAAACAAAATGAATAAAGATTAACACAACTAGACAAACACTAGAGATCCGATTTCACCAACTCTATTGTATTTAAATTATTTAGCCAATAATTCTCATTTCATTCATGCATGTCAAAGATCAAGTCCCCTAATTTACGTAATAGTCATGGGCATCTGACTTACCACGTCTATTCTCAACTGCAACCATCCGTGGGCATATGGATTGGCTAGGACAATAAAAAATGCATTAGGACCTATGGTAACTTATGTAGCAATCACAGAGATCCTAGCATATGGCATTTATGCCTAAGTAACAACGGTGTTAACTGCAAGAAGCTGGTCTCAAATTGGACATGGGCATATGTCTCAAGTTGCATCATGGTAATCAACCCTAGATGATAGCTAAGCATCAGGATTTAATTATCAATAAAGAATAACTAATTAACACTTGACATAGCATAAATAAACTAACAATTAATCAAACCAAATTTATTTAAACATAATAGAGTGGAGCCATCATCACCCTAGTAAGAGGATTAGTTCCTCATACTAGGTTACACAACCAGCAATTTATCTCACAAAATTCTAGAAAGAATATGTGATAGAATTGCTATAAAAGAGAAAATGAAACTCCAGAACTCTCTCTATGATTCTAGCTCACTCTCTGATATTTTTTCTTCTCTTCCTCTTTTCTTTCTCCAGAGAGACTCCTCCCTTTTTGTCTCAGTGTCTGGTCCTTTCATAAAAGTGAAAAGTTACAGATAAGCTTTACGAATGCCGTATTTTGCAGACTTTAGAGGAAAGTTGAGTTGCATACATGAAATATCAATACAAAGATCATTTATTAATGTCAGACACTTATATACATATACATATATATCTATACGTATAACTATTACGTTGGACTTTTGCATATATATATATACACACATACATATATATATCTATATATATAACTATGACTTTCGTACCACACACACACATATATATACAACTATATATATAGACTTATATATGTATATATCTACCTATAACACTGTTTATATATAGACTTTTATACATTTATCACAACCCCCAACCAGCTTATTGCTAGTCCCTAGTAATTCAAGCGTTCGGAAAATTCATGCAAAAACTGTAAATAATCCAAGTATCTCGATAATATGAATATATTCAAGAATCCATCAACCACTATCACTAGAACAAATCATTCTGACTAAATTTCATACCACCCATTCTTTCTTAGCGTGAGGTGACTAGCGTAGCGAATTTAACATAAATATGTGGCTTTAATTTAAGCTTAACACAAACACTGCAATATCACAAGAATCATCAGACTCAATGAACAGTTAATATCAAGGGATTTTTTTTTCAATAATATATATATTTTTTATGTGACTTGTGCAATGCTCAGTTTTATTAAGCTTTCTAGTTGACCCTTGTAACAAGCGTTCAACCAATGACTCCCAATCCAGTTGGCTCAGGGCATTAGGTGTAAAGACACCCCAACAAGTTTAATAACTCGAGTCAAAAAGGCTACAAAACTTCGCTTGTCACATAGGTTGATGTCTTTATTTTTCTACCTTTTTACGTGAACACTCACTGCTTACTGAGGCAAGAGGCCCGGTTACTCAGCAGAGAAACTGATAGACACGCCTGTTATTTATAATTACTTTATATATATATATATATATATATATATATATATCCCAAGATATAAATATTCAAAGAATTCCAAATCAACTCTAGAAAATCACAATATTCATAATTAATCTCAAATATCATACCCCACAAATACGTAATTCTGTGCAATTGATCCAATTATTAAATAGAATAGGTGAGACAAAACTAAAGTCAGAATAATCCACAAGTGGTTATGGGTTTTCAACTCAAATTATTATCCATACTTCAGAGATATTTAGACCAATTCAGAAATACGGTAAAATCATAACTTCCAAATCACAAACAATATATATATATTTCAAATAACTAAACGGAATAAACATTTAACAACAAACGGTTCTAAGACTCAATATTCCCAAAGCACCGCAAACAAACGGAATTTGTCTCAACACCAGGATCCTTGAGACTGGATGCTAGGTTACTATCAACCTAACTAAAGAAATGTACCCCGTAGCAAAGGGTAAAAGGCTAACAAGGCCTTACAATAGGTTGTCATTCTCTAAGAGTTTCTGGTCGGCTCAATGGAACCCAAGCCAAGGTCAACAGTCCTTTGTATCTCTACTTTGGGGCTTTACAATTATGGACACTTCTTCTAGTCCATGCTTAGGACTCCCAAATACCTTATCGGTGGTTGTTTCCTGGACAAACTACTAATTACTTAGCTGGTTGAGTTGGCATCCCTCCAAGAGATCAACTACAAGTGTTTCAAGCTTGCACCTAAGGTAGCACAACACTTGCCTCCTCTAGCTACATTTTTTTTTTATATCTAACAATCATTTCCTCCCCCACTTAAAATTTCGCATTGTCCTCAATGGGAAAAAAAAAAAACTAAATATGAAAATTAAATATGCTAAACTGTGGTTCAGAGAAATACAACCTGATGCAAAAAATTTGGACCATTGGATTGCTATGTTTTCAATGCCGTATCATATCCATGAGCACGGTCAACATGTGCTCCAGCCTCTGTTGTCCAGCCTCTAATGTTTGTAGCCCCATCTCGAGCCGGGCTATCGCTACACTCACACGATCTGGTTGTTGAGACACTGCAACTGCTGAGGAGGACTCTTCAAGTGGTGATGTTAAGGGTTCTTCCTGGGGCTGCTTCTTTCTAGAAGAAGATGTTTTCAAATGGTTAATGCTTTGACGCCATGTCTTTTTTTCCAGCATGGTGACCTGATATCCCAAAGATGCCTGAGGCAAAGGAGGTCGAATGCTTTTGTATGAAAGCAACCTTGTGATAAGCCGTGGGAAAAATAACTTTCCTGCCTTTGTTGGCTTCTTCTCGACGAAAGATTTGGCTGTGAAAATTATGGCCAGATAGATCTTCCCAATGTCAAACCAATACCCTTTATACATAGAGTATAAAACTGACAAGAATTTTCCCCGTCGTTCTTGCTCATGGCCAATAGGACATAGATTTTCCCTGATAGCATCATCCAACAACCACAACTTTGGTGGCAAGTAGGCTCGGCGTGTAGCATTGGTGTGTTTATTCCTCTTTCCGTTACTCATATCATCAATCATTTCCTGCTTTGATGCAAAGACCGGTTGTCGAAATCCAATGGTCTTATCATATGCTAGTGGATACCCTAAGCAACAACATAGATATGTTGTTGTGAATTGAACAGTCACACCAGCTATAACAACCTGGTAAACAGGATGATTCCCAGTCCGCTCACTTCGTGGTAGCTCGATGAGAGTGTGATAGAAAGAACGAATGATTTGAGGATACACTAGTAAATTATCTTCTGGATCTGGATCTACGAGAAACAACAAGGAATGCTCCCTCAGGTAGTGTATCGCCCATCTGTTGATGACGTCTCGCTGTATCTTTTCATCAATTCTACACTCAAGAATGATTTCAGCTTCGTTGAATAATGCAAACCTGGACTGGAATTTTGATAAGATGGTGCGTGGGCGTCTCGACATATTTTCTGATCTTTGCTAGAGAGAAAAAAAAACACACTCCAAAAAAAATTGATTTGAGATTTCGATGAATCAAGAATAATAAAGAAAAACGTACTACAAGTATGGAAGAAATTTGGGGTGCCTGTCACATCACCAGTCTATTTACCATCACGCTCCGCTGTTCAGTTCAACGCTCAATGAAGACCAAAATACTTTTGTTTTTCAAATAAATAATAATAATATTAAAAAAAAAACAAAAATAAGACAGAAATATGGGTTGCCTCCCATAAGCGCTGTATTTATCATCTGGGCAAGACGAAGTGTTCCCAACACTCAATTACCTGGGTCTTGGAGAGTAATGCTGGACACTGTTGTGTCATAATTAACTTCCAAATAATGTTTGAGGTGATGACCGTTAACCTTGAATTCATTTCCCGTCTCCAAGTTTTTAATGTCAACAGCTCCATAGGGATATGCTCGAACAACTTGAAATGGGCCATACCATCTTGAACGTAACTTCCCTGGAAAAAGTTTTAGATGAGAGTTAAACAAAAGTACCTTTTGACCAGGAAAAAATTCTTTCATTGTGATGCGCTGATCATGATATCTTTTTGTCTTTTCCTTATAAATCCTCGCATTTTCGTATGCCTCGTCACGTAGCTCGGCAAGTTCATTGAGTTGCAGTTTCCTCTTCTCACTAGCTGCATCGTAATCAAAATTAAACCTTTTTATTGCCCAGAATGCCTTATGCTCGAGCTCTACAAGAAGATGACAAGCCTTGCCAAAAATCAAACGATACGGAGACATGCCAATTGGAGTTTTATATGCAGTGCGATATGCCCAAAGAGCATCATTCAATTTTATACTCCAATAAGTTCTTTTGATATTCACAGTCTTCTCCAAAATTCGTTTAATTTCTCGGTTAGAAATCTCTGCTTGTCCACTGGTTTGAGGATGATAAGCAGTGGCAATCTTATGCGTGATATTATACTTGGCATGAAGTGTAGACACACTCCTGTTCAGAAAATGCTTCCCTTCATCGCTGATTATAGCACGTGGAGTGCCATATCTTGGAAATATTACACCTTGAAGTAACCGGATTACCACCTCACTTTTGTTGGTTGGGCTTGCAACAGCTTCAACCCACTTGGACACGTAGTCTACTGCCACTAGTATATATTCATTCCCATGAGACTTGGGAAATGACCCCATGAAATCTATTCCCCAAACATCAAAGATTTCAACCACCAAAATATTGTTGAGTGGCATTTCATCCCTGCGAGAAATGTTGCCAAGTTTCTGACAATTTCCACAGGTGGAACAAAAAATGTGGGCATCCTTATGAAGAGTTGGCCAATAGAACCCTGATTGTAAAATCTTTGCAGAAGTTCTCTGGGTACCAAAATGACCACCACAGGCGAATGTATGACAGAATTGTAAAATACTCCGTTGTTCTTCCTGTGGCACACACCTCCGAATGATTTGATCAGAACAATGCTTGTATAAGTAAGGCTCATCCTAGAAATAATGCTTGGCTGTGGAGAAAAATTTCTTCCGTTGTTGGTGAGTCCAGTTTTTGGGAATAACACCTTTTGCAAGGTAATTGGCAATATCAGCATACCACGGTATCTTAATTTGTACGGAGAAAAGCTGTTCATCCGGAAAAGTTTCATTCAATGGAAGCTCCGCCTTCTCACCATCATTTGCTTGGACAATACCAGAAAGATGATCTGCTACAACATTTTCTGCTCCTTTTTTATCTCTTATCTCCAAATCAAATTCTTGGAGTAATAACACCCAACGAATCAACCTCGGCTTTGAATCTTTCTTAGACAGCAAATATTTGAGAGCCGCGTGATCACTATAAACAATCACCTTGGATCCAATCAAGTACGATCGGAATTTCTCCAATGCAAAAACTACCGCCAACAATTCTTTTTCTGTTGTTGAGTAATTGAGTTGGGCATCATTGAGAGTACGACTTGCATAATAAATGACATGTGGTAGCTTGTTGACTCTTTGCCCCAATACCGTTCCAATTGCATAGTCACTGGCATCACACATGAGCTCGAATGGTAAACTCCAATCTGGTGCCATCATGATAGGTGCAGATGTAAGTAATTGCTTCAATTTGCGGAATGCTTGCAAACACTCATCATCAAAGTGGAAAGTGGCATCCTTGGATAGCAAATTGCACAATGGCCTGGAAATCTTCGAGAAGTCTTTGATGAAACGACGATAGAACCCCGCATGTCCGAGAAAAGATCGCACACCTCTTACAGAAGTCGGAAGTGGCAATCTAGAAATAACTTCAATTTTTGCTTTATCAACGGCAATCCCCTTCTCGAAAATAAGATGACCAAGAACAATACCTTCGTGAACCATAAAATGACATTTCTCCCAATTAAGCACCAAATTAGTCTTCTGGCATCTCTCCAGAACCAAGGCAAGATTGCACAAGCAAGTATCAAAAGATGATCCGAACACAGAGAAATCATCCATAAATACTTCAATAATGTGGCCCACCATGTCAGAAAATATACTTGTCATGCACCGTTGAAAAGTAGCTGGTGCATTGCAAAGCCCAAATGGCATTCTTCTGTACGCAAATGTCCCAAAAGGACATGTAAAAGTTGTTTTCTCTTGATCCTCCGGTGCGATCACAATTTGATTATAGCCAGAGTAGCCATCAAGAAAGCAATAATGGGAATGACCTGCCAGTCTTTCCAGCACCTGATCAAGAAATGGTAAAGGGAAGTGATCCTTTCTTGTGGCAGAATTCGGCTTTCGATAATCAATACAAACACGCCACCCTGTCTGTTTTCTTGTTGGAATGAGCTCATTGTTGTCATTAGTAATCACCGTGATTCCCGATTTCTTGGGAACCACTTGAACAGGACTGACCCATTGACTGTCGGAAATAGGATAGATGACTCCTACATCCAACAACTTCAATATTTCAGATCGAACTACCTCCTTCATCGCTGGATTGAGGCGTCTTTGTGCTTCACGTGAGGATTTTGAATCATCTCCCAGTAAAATTCGGTGCATGCACATAGTAGGGCTGATGCCTTTGATGTCAGCAATGGACCAGCCAATAACACTTTTGTATTACCGTAGCACCAGCAAGAGACTTTCTTCCTCCGAATTGGTAAGATTAGCGGCTACAATGACAGGTAACGCTTCTTCAGCACCAAGATAAACATACTTCAAATGCTCTGGAAGTTGCTTCAAATCTAACTTTGGTGGATTTGCAATTGAAGGAACCACTTTCGGAAGTGGAGGACCGAGAGATTCAAATGTATGGATCCACCTATGATTCACTGGTTGGTGTGCTTGCAAATATACACAAAATTCTGCAACTTCACCATCTTCTTCAACTTGCAGTTCAGGAAACGCAAGGCATGTTGCCAAATGGTCAGTAGATTGATGCTCCAAAAATGATTCATAAATTGAGCCATCAAAAACTTCAATGCTAAAACACTCCCCTATATCTGAAGGATGTCGAGTAGCTTCGAACAGAATAAATTCCATCGTTTGTCCTTGCACAGTCATGGACAAACAACCCTTTTGTACATCCACAATAGTTCCCGCAGTGGCCAAGAAAGGCCCCCCCAAAATGATTGGTATGTTTCTGTCTTCCTCCATATCAAGGATAATAAAATCTGTTGGAAGGAGAAATGTGTCAACTTTGACAAGAACATCTTCTATGATACCTTGTGAAAATTTTATTGACCGATCCGCCAATTGCAAAGTGATCGAAGTTGGTTGTAATTCCTTTTCGAGACCAAGTTGCACAAAAACTGAATATGGCATCAGGTTGATGCTAGCACCCAGGTCTAGAAAAGCTTTCTCGAAAGAAACTTGCCCAACAGCACAAGGGATAGTGAAACTCCCTGGATCCTTCAGCTTTGGTGGTAGCTTCTTGTTTAGAACGGCAATGCATTGTTCAGACAGCATAACCTTCTCGTATGGTGCCAGTTTCTTCTTTCTGGTGCAGAAGTCTTTGAGAAATTTTGCATAGGAAGGAATTTGTTGAACTGCGTCAAGGAGAGGAATGTTGATCTCCACCTTTCTGAATATATCCATTATTCACCGCATCTGGTCAATCTTCTTCTCATTCACCAACCGGCTAGGGAAGGGCACATGAGATTCATTCATTTTATGCTTTGACAAGTCAGCCGGCTTGGGCTGAGTTGCATCATCAGGCTTTTGTTCATCAGTTTTTGTTTTCTTCTTGGCCTCTTCACCATCATTCTCTAAAAATCCCACAGTTGTTCCGCGTCTGGTGGTAATGGCGTTGATTTGTTCCTTGCCTTTTGGATTGACTTCTGGTTGACTCGGCAATTTGCCCAGCTCTCTTTCACTTAATCGCTCAGCAATTTGACCAACTTGAACTTCAAGTTTCTGAATAGATCCATGTATGTTGCTAAATTATTGGTCGTACTTGCTATTTTGCTCAGTCGTTTTCTGAATAAAATTGTTGGTGTTGAAAGCTAGAAAAGCCATTTGCTCCTCCAAAGAAAACTTCTTTGGTTCGGCAGGGACTTGTTGCGTCATCTTCTGATTGTATTGCTTACTCTGGCCTTGTCCTCCCCAACTGAAATTTGGGTGATTTCTCCATCCTGGATTGTATGTATTTGAAAATGGATTGTTGTTGGGTTGGAAACCACCTTGCCCCACATAATTGGTATGTTCTTGTTCAGAGTTGGAAGATATGGGACATGTTTCCATGGTGTGGTTAGGTTGAGAACAAATGGCACACATCTCAACTTGGCCTGCCTGTTGGGAAGATGAAATTGCATTCATTATCATGTCAATCTTCTTCTCCATGGCTTGCAACTGAGGTTGATTTTCTACTCTGGTGTGAACTTCGTACACACCTTTTGGAAGCTTTACCCCTTGCTTTACTCTAGATGAAAATTGTAGATGAAAATTGTTGAGAATTTTCATTTAAAGTTTCAAATAGTTCAAAAGCTTCTTCACTGCTTTTCTCCATTAATATGCCTCCACAAGCTGAATCTACAATGCTTGTGTTTGTTGCGTCGAGTCCTTCATAAAAAGCTTGAACTTGATCATCTTGTGACAAGTTGTGGTGTGGACACTTGAGCAGTAGCTGTTTAAAGTTATCCCAAGCTTCATAAAATAAGTCCCCATCTTTTTGCTGCCATGTTTGAATTTCCCTTCTTAATTGCTTCGTCTTCTGGGCTGGGAAAAACTTCTTCAAAAATTTTGTTGCCATTTCCTCCCATGTAGTGATCGATCCTGGGGTCAAAGAATTGAACCACAGTTTTGCATTGTCTTTGAGAGAAAATGGAAACAATATGAGTCGTACTTCTTCCGATGTCAAACCTTGAACAGATTGTGTCTTACAAAGTTCAAAGAATTCTCTGATGTGTAGGTAAGGGTCATCAAATGTTGTGCCTCGAAATTATGGGACTGCATTGAGTAGAACTGGAGAGAATGTGACATTGCCTTGAACATTGGGTTGAAATGCTATGCTGGATGGTTGCTCCATATTCTGAGGTACAAATGAATTCTTCATTGGCCTCCGAGCAGGTTCATTGATTGGTGGATTTGCAATTCTAGCAAGAGCATTCTCAGGATTCTCTTCTGCCATTTTTCCTCTTACTTCTCTTCTCAGCTGTGCAAGAGTTTGTTCAATCTCTGGATTGTATTTAAGAAGATTTGAACTTTGAGATCGACGTCCTTGCATAAAAGAAAATGTAAGCAATAATAATCCTTTTTTTTTCTTTTTTTTTAACAAAATTAAAAGAGTGAATATACACAAAATAAGAAATTAATATAAAAAACAATAAAATGGGGCATAAAGGCCAACCATAAGTATTAACAGAAATAAAAAGTTATATTGGGCGGCTCAGCCGACCACATAAGCATATATATATATATAAAGGTGGGGCAGTGTAAAGCCAACCACAAATATAAATAATACTGTAAAAGAAATAAATAAATAAACGTTACTGTTAGTGGCAGAAATTTAAATGTTAGTAAGTTAGTAAGTGTTAGTGACAGTTATTATAAACAGATATAGGCGGTAGCAGTAGAACCAGCCAATAATATATAGTTCGATGGGGCGGTTAAGCCATCCACAAAAAAAAAAAAAAAAAACTGAAAAACCTTCCATTAAGGAGGTGTAGGATACTAATATTAATATATATATATATATATATATATATATATATATATACATATATATACACAAAAGTTAGATAACAATATATTAAATCAGGCCCCGGCAACGGCGTCAAAAACTTGATATGAAATTTAAGACCTACTAAAAATATAGCGATTTCAAACCCAAATTATACTCGCAAGTGCACGAATCAATTGTAGTATAGAAGTGGTAAATACGAGTGTCGTACCCACAAGAACTGAATATTAAATATATGCAATTCCAACTCTTCGTAATTATCAGTAGAAACAAAATGAATAAAGATTAACACAACTAGACAAACACTAGGGATCCGATTTCACCAACTCTATTGTATTTAAATTATTTAGCCAATAATTCTCATTTCATTCATGCATGTCAAAAATCAAGTCCCCTAATTTACGTAATAGTCATGGGCATCTGACTTACCACGTCTATTCTCAACTTCAACCATCCATGGGTATATGGATTGGCTAGGACAATAAAAAATGCATTAGGACATATGGTAACTTATGTAGCGATTACAGAGATCCTAGCATATGGCATTTATGCCTAAGTAACTCCGGTGTCAACTGCAAGAAGCTGGTCTCAAATTGGACATGGGCATATGTCTCAAGTTGCATCATGGTAATCAACCCTAGATGATAGCTAAGCATCAGGATTTAATTATCAATAAAGAATAGCTAATTAACACTTGACATAGCATAAATAAACTAACAATTAATCAAACCAAATTTATTTAAACATAATAGAGTGGATCCATCATCACCCTCGTAAGAGGATTAGTTCCTCATACTAGGTTACACAACCGCAATTTATCTCACAAAATTCTAGAAAGAATATGTGATAGAATTGTTGTAAAAGAGAAAATGAAACTCCAGAACTCTCTCTATGATTCTAGCTCACTCTCTGATATTTTTTCTTCTCTTCCTCTTTTCTTTCTCCAGAGAGACTCCTCCCTTTTTGTCTCAGTGTCTGGTCCTTTTATAGAAGTGAAAAGTTATTGATAAGCTTCACTAATGCCGTATTTTGAAGACTTTAGAGGAAAGTTGGGCTGTATACATGAAATATCAATACAAAGATCATTTATTAATGTCAGACACTTATATACATATACATATATATCTATACGTATAACTATTAGGTTGGACTTTTGCATATATATATACACACATACATATATATATATATATATATCTATATATATAACTATTACTTTGACTTTCGTACCACACGCACACATATATATATATACAACTATATATATAGACTTATATATGTATATATCTACCTAAAACACTGTTTATATATAGACTTTTATACATTTATCACCAACCCGCTGGAATCCTGTCAAATTTGCTTATTGGCCACAATAAAAGGACCCAAGTCAGCCATATTGCAAGAGGAAGACTTCATAGCAGAGACAATATTTGTAGAGTCTGTTTCAATTAGAAAACCATAAAAACCCAACTCTTGCGTTGTCTAGACCCCTTTTTAGCGGAGTTGTAGCTTCAACAATAATATGATCAACCAAACCTGAAAACTTCTCCGAGAGAGCAAACTTGGCAGCTCCTCTATCATCACGCATAATTGCTCCAATCCCATGACATCCTTGATCTTTAAACAAAGCTCCATCGATATTTAACTTAAACCCATTAGTCCGAGGAGGACGCCAAGAAGGAGAGGCAGGGATAACCTGAGTAGCACTAGGAACAGGCGGGTCTTTAAGATGCTGCAACTCCCAAATGTATTCAGTGATTTGTTCAGTTATTCTGTCCGGGCCACGAGCTTGCCCATGAAAAATAGCATTGTTTCGGGCAATCCACAAGGACCAGGCAGCTACAAAAGTTATAAGAGCATCCTCTACCCTGCCATTGTCCAAGACCATCGCCACCCATTCCTTAAAATAGCCCCACCTAGAAGCCATGGAAGGGGATTTAACAAAAATAGCTTGTATACTCTTGTTTAACCACCCTCTTGACTTTAACCATCTTTTTAAGATGCCCAAATTTAACATTTTTTATTTGATTTTGTATATTTATGTACAAGTTTATACAAAAAATAGAAATATTTATAACCGGTGTACAAAGTTGTATATAAAAGGTACATGTTTTTGTAAATTATGTACATGTGTTTTAACCATATGTATAAGTTTGCATGACTAAATGTTCATGTGAAGATTAGTATTGCGTATACATGTGCAACAGCCACGTCGCAATCAATAAATAATAAAGATCACTAATTCATAAATATATTTTTGAGCTACTAAACTGACATTATTATTGATACAGGTCATCAGACCCTAATTTTCCTTTCAAGTTTTTTCACATTGAATCTGATGATGTGTAAATCTACCTTGACTCACTAGACGTCTCAGATAGATCAAATCAGACGGAGCACGATTGACTTTGAGGCTGAGAAGATAAACAAACATAAGCTAAGAAATCAAAAGCAAGGCGTTTTTCTTGGAAAAGACCCTCCGATGCTTAAGTCAAAAATCAAGACCAAGAACTTGGGGATTCAAAACTCTTAGAACGAAAGTATGCAAAATTGTGAATGAATCAATTACCTTGTGAAAATACCTTTTTTTTATAGTGTTGGAGTAGTCTTACTTAGATTAGGAGTCGAACTTTTGTTGCCCATATAACTCATGAGACGTACTGTGTTTGTTCTCCTTGTTATAATAGAAGTCTTATCATAATGACTCATTACTGAAATACATTAAGGTATAAAATATCTCGGTAATGAGATAATGCTCATCTCGGGACTGAGGTGGGCATGGTCATCTTTAAGTTAGGCACCAAGTCTGTTTTCATATGGTAATTCCGCTTAGCTGAGATGATTATCTCGGTCCGAAAATTATTCATCGGAGACGAGGTGATTCTCGATTCTGACAAGAACTGCATAACATAATCTAGTTGATTTCCAAGTATGAACATCTTCAAGTGGTTCGCTCGCTCATGCCACGTGTTACGTTTGGATTGGTTACTTGCATACAGTGTCATCATATACCCCCCACACCTATGTTGAGTCGAATTTATTTGGCCGGTTTGGAGGTCTGTACTTATTACTTGTCATTAAATACATGTAACTTTTCGACTGTTGAGATTACGGCTCAGATGAAAGGATATGAGGAGTCTCTTGATCTCAGCTGTTGGCCCCACTATAAATAGTGGCGGAGTTGCCATTTCCTGCACTTTCTTGTTTTGAGAAGTTGAAGAGCAAGCAACGTGTGTTATGGCTGGAGCAATATTCCCTTATTTTACATAAGTGTTAACACTTCTTTTGTTTGCAGATAAGCAGCGTAATGAACGCTATTACCAATATGATGGCATAAAAAAGTGTTGCTGAAGAGAAGTTTAGGTTATCTGAAAAGGCTCGAATAAGGGCTGAGGAGGATTTGAAGAAAGCTCGGACTGAGGTAAGTGTGTTGGTCGAGCAAGAGGAGAGTTGGAGAGCAAAGATTGCAAGCTTGGAGGACGAGCTGGTGAGGCGGAAGCAAGTTGCTACGGATGAGGCTTCTCTAAGGTATCAAAAGGGTCTGACAGTTGGAGCCAAGGACTTCAAGAGGTCATACGACTTTGGTTTCATGCTTCGATAAGAAGGTCTTTTTGGTGTTCAAGCTGGTTTGAAGTCAGCCAGAAGAATTCTCTTTGATGCCAAGCTTGATCCCGAGATTAGGACTCCTCTTTGTCCGACTTTGGCCGGGAAGGATAATGAAGAAGACCAAAATAAGGAGGACATCTAAGAAACTTATTGAGTTGCTGAGGAAGCTCGTAAAGATCGGAAAAAGGGCGGTGATGAAGATGTTGACATCGACACTTATATTGATGATGAAAATCCACCTACCGAGGTTCACGAGTTGTCAGATGATGCACTCGCTACTCCAAGTGTTCAAGCAGTCATTCCTCCAACTGAACAGGCTTCTATCCTAGCCACTAATTAAGTAGCCTACCGAGAATGATCTTGCTTCTAACTGAAGAAACTCTTTTTCTAGTCGTCTATGACTATTTTTCCTTTCGATTTGTTTGGTCGTATGTGGTCAGTTACTACTTTTGTAATAACTTTGGTTTTTGTTTCATATTTTTCTACTTGTTCATTATTGTTTCGAGATTATCTTGTTTACTTCAGTTTGCAAAAAACTTGTGTTTACCGAGCAATAATATTGTTCGGTGGTGATTATTTGGATTCTTTTTTGTGAGAATAATCCACTGCTTTGATTTTTGGTCGGTCCTTGTAACTTAACGTCCTAAGTTGTAAGGTTAGCCTGTTGTATTATTCTGTTCTTATAATTTGATCTCTCAAATTGTAAGTTATAACCGAAAGTTAGTTATTCTCGACCCTTGTAACTTATAGTTATAAGGTTGAATCGAGCAACAATAATCATTGTAACTTGAATATGACAAGTTGTAATTAACCAAAATCTTGAAAAAACTTTGATGAAATGTTATCCGAGGAAGTCGCCAAATCGAGCAATAATTACCATTGTAACTTGAATACAAGTTGTAATGGATAAGGACTTGAAAGAGAAAGAGAACTTTGAAATAAGATCTAAAGAAGCTGCTACTGCTATTATTACTTAAAAATTGTAACTTAGTAATAAATGAAAGGCAAAACAAATGTTTTAAAAAGAAATTCTAAATATAATATCTTCGAAGATTTTCTGCATTCCATGGCCTCATTTTCCTCGGTTTCTCGGGGCCTTCAATCTCGTAGATACCATCAAATAGTATTTTGATGACTCGATATGGTCCTTCCCATGTTTCTTCGAGTTTCCCGGGTTTTTATCTAGCTGCTTGAGCTTTACCGAGTAGTCCTTCTCTTGTAAGCTGTTGTCTTGATTCGTGTTTTTTCTCAGATTTTCTCTAACAATTCCAAGTTGTTTAAGTGAAGTTGATTGTTTTCCTGGTCTGAGTATTGTTACACCCGAGGTGTGTTGGAATTCCAATGCCCACTGGAATAACAACATCTGACCCATAAGTCATTGAGAAAGGAGTTTCTCTATTGATGTCCAAGGAGTTGTTCGATAAGACTAAAGTACATGGGACAGTTGTTCGGCATAGAGTCTTTTAGTTTTATCTAGGCGAGTTTTGAGACCCTACAATATTATCTTGTTTGTTACTTCTATTTGTCTATTTGCCTATGGATGAGCAACAGACGTATCTTGGAGATTGATGGCTAACTCCTCGCAGAAGGCTTTAATTGCATTGCTCACGAACTATCTTCCATTATCAATGATAAGGATCTGAGGAATTCCAAATTTACATACGATTGAGTTGCAAACGAAATCTTTCACCTTATGATCGGTGATAGTTGCCAAGGGTTCATCTTATATCCACCTAGTAAAATAGTCGACGACAACGATGAGGAACTTCCTTTGAGTCGTTGCTTGCGGGAAAGGCCCGAGAAAATCTAATTCCCATTGCGCAAATGGACAAGGGTTTTGTATGCTGATCATCTCGGATGACAGGATATGGACAACATTTGAATGACGCCACATTTATCGCATTTTCTGACCAATTGCTCGGCATCCTTCTTCAATGTGGGCCAATAATAGCCATGTCGGAGAACTTTATTGCTAATGTCCTTGCCCTTACATGACTGCCACAAATTTCTTCATGAACTTCTTATAATACATATTCTGCCTCTCGAGGAGTAAGACACTTTAGATAGGGCTGCATATATGATCTTTTGTAAAGATGACCTTGAATAATGGAGTATTCTGTTTATCTAACCCGAATATTTCTTGCTTCATTCTTTTCCTCGAGAAGTTTTCCTTCTGTTAAATACTTAATGATGGGATCCATCCAAGAGGGTTCTCTTTGTACACTGGCAACTTCCTAGCCAATAGAAATATATTTATAAGTTAATGGCCTATGACTTTAACCGTCCTTCCCAAATTTAAAATTTTTTAAGATTAATTATTAAAAACTTGGATTTTCTCTCTTCTTCTTCTTTAAGTTCTTAATATTAGAAGTTTATTATTAAGTTTCTCCTTTCTTTGTTTCTCACTCTATGCTCTAATTTCAACCCCGTGATATTCTAGTTCATCTTGTCAAAAAGAGAGGTAGTTTATGTAAGATAACCAATTTATGTTGCTGACAATTGTTTGAATAGAATGATACGTTTTCATATTGTTTGTATAAAAAATAACCCCACACGTCAGCTGACACGTGACAATACGAACCTCACATTTTACAAAGAGCATTTAACCTTCTGGCGGCACGTGGTAAGGACACAATATTTTTATTGTTGACATTTGTTCATTTTATATGTTTTTAGGGTGATTGCTGACTTGAAATTCAGGGATTAGTTACTACAAATCAGGGTTGTCTGAAAATTTGGTGTCCAAAAGGAGATAATAAAGTGATTTTGGTCTTAACGAATTATAGTCTTCAAAGTTGGTTTGTTGAGGAATAACTGAGATTTCAATAAGATCATCTCAGAGAGTCCAGGAAAAATCGGAGTCTGTTAGCCCTACGTCCCTGATTTTTCTCAAACTTGTTTTTAGTTGAAACATGACACTATGAAACCAGAGCCACGTTCGTCCTGCACCTAAGGGAATAAGACATTTTTCCACGATCTTTCATGTAGAAGCATCAACAGAATGATGATCTTTAGCCATGTTTCCATAATCTCAAGCACGAACCTACCAATCAGAAAGATGGAAGAGACCACGGTTTCCTAGAATATCTTCATCCACCTTGAAGAATGAGCAAGATCAAAGAGATGCTATCATCGTCCGCATTTCCAGGCGAAGGTTACGGTTATGAAGCTCACTAGTCCAATCACTCCAATCACAACAAGAAGGTGGTTTTACCACGATCCTCATGATACCCCATGATAGAGTACCTACAGTAAATGCCAAAGAAACAGGAGAAGAGACATACCATGAGCACAATATAAGAAGAAAGAAGAGAAATTTACAAACACTCCACGTGAATCATAGACTCTTCGTCTTCCATAGACTCAGCGTCTTCAAATCTTTACTACTTACTTAGGAAATGACTCCGATCACTTATCTTTTCAATTAGCATGTCTTAGGCCAACTTGTTCTAGATTTGTTCTTTTCTTTTCCAAAAGCGTCCGCGACTATATCTTTAATTTAGCTTATAAAGTACGTCTTATTACATATCATGATGTACCCCTTTCCAATGAAATTCCTGATGCATTTCAAGAATGAGTTGTTTTCCGTTTCCCTCTATTAGAAGTCTTATTACATATCTTTAATTTTGCTTTTTTCAGATTGACACTACATGAATTTTAAGTCCTTTTCTCGAAAGGCAAACCTTGAGCCAACAGCTTTGTGTTCTCTAATTACATACAGTTCGTTTGGTGAAGAGGTTAGACTTGGTGCAACATATTATCAAAACCTTTGGATTGACAACAAGTCCTGGCACACCTGTATTTTCATCATCTACAATGCCAATACTCTTGATCTGAACGGTCGAATTTTTGATATCTCCTATTCAGTATAGAAGACACCGAACATATTTTTGGCACACTTGGTGGGCCGTGAAATATCAATTACTTGCAACCATGACAAAGAGAACGGGAAAAACAATAATAGGTGAACTAGCTGGAGATTCGTTTCCATCGCTTTCATCAAGGGAATTGCACAACATCCTCCAATCCACTCGTTCCGACGAAGGTGAAGGAGAAGGAATATGAGTCCTGCACTTGTCAAACTCTTAGCCAAGAAATCTTCTCGGCAAACAATAGTTTGATGGAGACCATGGAGCATATAGCCAAGAACATGTAGCAAGCTTGTCAATAGACTTGCAAAACCATGAAACTCATCAATGGAATTTCCAAGAGTTTCGAGAAGTTCTTCGATCAATGCAAGGCTCACAACAAGTTATATTTTCAACTTCTACCCTCAGCAATCAATGCAGACTATTCAGCAGCCAACTCTACGTCAGCCTTTTTAACAATTTCTAACAGAGCTTGCCACTATGTTGAAAGTCAACCAATCTATATTCAATCTCAGTAGCAGCAATGGCCACGCTATTGTGACCAATCCAACTCAAGTTTTTGCAACTACTCCTTCAGCTCTGGTGTAGAATGTTCTAAAACCTGGTTCGCAAGAAAGGAGTTTTTAGGTAATGCCTTCTTGCTTTACTTCTTTACCTCTGGTTACTACCGTTCCTACCATTAGAAGCACAACTATTACTTTGAGAATAAGGGTGAATGAGCAAAGAGATTTGAATAGGCCAACCTGAGACCCCCTCATGTTGCACCTCCTACAAAATCATGGATATATCTTTATTTCAACCATAACAGTAGCAACACTAACCTTATCCCCAGACTGAGCTCAAGGGTAGGGTTCGTTTGGCTATCAACAAAATTATCATCCCCAATAGATGATTCAACATTAACCTAAGCATGCAGTGAACAGGGACCAGGCCGTGAACATATTTCGGGACATGTTAGGCCCTAGGCGTTTGGGGAGACCCATGTACCGCAGGCCTTTCACAAAGAGAGTAGACCGTATTCCACTCCGTAGAGAGTTTAGACCTCCGAACTTTTTCTTTTCTCTGGAGAATATGCTCGGTCAACTGTGGAGCACATAGTCTGCTTCACTATCCAGTGTGGAGAAGTTGGCTCAGAAGATGATTACAAGCTCAAGTTGTTTGGAAACTCTTTCATTCGTATAGCTTTCTACTAGAACAACTTTATACTGATACATTAAGTTACCCACTAATTCTATGGATACATGGACAGAAATGGAGGAAACTTTCTATAAGCAATTCTACAAAGAAGTCACAGTGGCAGATTCTCACATGTCAGAGACATGTTTCTAAAAGGAAAAAGTCTCAATGTAAGAACAGTCCATCTCTAGAAGCTCATCTATAGTTCAAGTGGTGTTTGACAAACAATGAATAGAAATATTTTTCCTAATCGTAGGACTTGATGGTAAAGAATAATGTGTCGAAAACCTAGACATGTATGTTATACGGAGTCCCCTTGGTAGCCGCACTTTTATCTCTCATCCTATCAAAGGACAATCAATAAGAATCTCGAAATGTCACTTTGGCTATGCTAACAAACTTAGAGAAAGATTTTGTATTAGAATATATTTAATTTTATAAGTATTGCTTTGCCAATGAAAGGCCACAAATAAAATTATTTTTGTAAAGATATAAAAAATTATTTGTAGTTAGTATTTATTATAAAAATTTAAATGCGTGAATTTAATTTAGATTATGAACTATTTTTGACAAAATTACATTTGGACTCGTAGTTTTGGCTTGTACTTCCTTCTTGGGCTAATATTTTGTTTTTGAGCCGACATGCATTTTCATGGTTTTGCTCTTTCCTTTGGGCCTACATTTATTTTCATGGCTTGTGTTTTCTTCTTGGACTAATATTCAGTTGTTGGGCCAACATTCATTTTCATGCCTTTTGTTTTCTTTTTGGGCCAATATTTATTTTCGTGATTTTATTCCTTTTTTGGGCCAACACTTGATTTAACAATTTTTTTATTTAGAAAATTTTATTTACACACCACTAATCTACTATCTCTATACCACTCTTTGCACATGATAAGTTCACACCATAAATTTATAAGTCTACACACAAATTTATAGTGAAATACAAAATTCCCCTTGTTTTATACAATATTAGAAATATTAGTGTTAAGTTTACACATTCAAACTTCAAGTCTCTTACCAATTTTCGCATGTTGAGACTCTAGCTGCCACCAATTTTTCACACCTGAATCGACGTCTAAAATCACGCAAGTAGACGACCAAAAACTTCTCATTATCAACGTCAAAAAGCTTTAGAGGAGAGATAAGTTCTTGTGAATTCTCTCTTAAATATTTCTATATCTAATGAAATCTCTCAAATTGAACATGTGGATTTGTCGATTTATGTATATAGCATGAGTAAGTGTGTATAGTTGTTAAATGTTGGCCGATTTCTAGTTAGAATATGGTTGAAATAAAAACCGGCACACTATGTCTATTTCTAGGGTTATAAAACGGTAACATCATATTGTTTATATGTTAAAAAACAACACCATCAGTCATTTTTCTTCACAAAAAAAACAGCTTATGTTGATTTGTAATCTCTCTAGAAATCGATAGGGTCGTGTTGTTTGTCTAGGAGAAAAACGACAGGTCGTGTGTTTTTTTGGAAGAAAAACGACAAGTCCATGTTGTTTTTCATCCACAAAAACGACGTCCTGTTGTTTTTTTCCCTTTGGAAAATTTTGGTGTAAGCTTAGGAGTCTCTAATTAAATATGTAAAAATTATTTATTTTAAAATTTTAATTTAAGGGTTAGTATGTCATTGTATACAAGGATATTTATGTAAACTACAAAAATTTTAAAGGTGGTGTAAATATAGTAGATTAATGGTGTGTAGATACAAGGATAAAATTTCTTTTTTTTATTTGTATATATATTTCATTCTTTTATTTGTATATTCTATTGTGATGATTATGGGGTTTAATGGCTTGTTCATTTTGTAGCATTTCATGGACATTTGTTGTATACAGGTTTGGACAAGAGTACGACAAGGGTTTGGTTGGTAAAACCTCTCACACACAATGTACATGTTTTTACCACACTTACACACACATAGCCCCCCACCCAGGCTTCACTTTGGATAGGAGAGATGGACTATTACTTTCATGGGATTCTATCCCCGTATAGATAGTAGGTACATTCTCACTTGCTAAACTTCCCTAATGAGTTGAGCAAGGAACCCCGATGCCTTATAGGACTACGGGGGCACCTTGCTAGGACCTTGCGAGATTGATAGAACCATGACCGTAAAGTGTAGTGTTAGAACACTGAGAGGATATCTCTTACCCTTACTGTTACTCTGTCCACATACTTTTGTTATTTTCTTTCTTGTTGTCATACTGTTACGCTACTAGAAAAAAATCGTGGTGGCTGGTACTAAGTTTTGTTATTAAATTTGTCACCTACTGTTTGAATTTACTTTTGTAAACTTGATGATTGTTACTCACTACGTTTGTTTCTTTGTGTTTGTTTTCCTTTTTCTTTGTTGTTCCATTCTATCATTCATGCATATAGGCACCAACTCATGGTTTCGCATCAGTATTATTGACATAACTTTTCTTTTGTTAAAAAAAAAAAGGGGTTGTATATGAAAAATGATGTTAATGGAAGGAAGGTTTGCTATAGTACTTTTTTCAAACCACAAAATCCAATAGTGAAATTCATTTCATACTTACACACATGACACATACCCATACATACATGACACAAATAATGATAAAATATAACTAATTAATAAGTATAATGTTCTCATCGTAGAAAGTTCATACACCATTGAGCATCATAACCCTCATCACCTACACCATACATGCTTGAGAACTAAAGTCATGGAAGAAATAAATCAAAAACTGATGTAGATGAAAGAACAGAAGGAATATAGCGAATTGGCCCATAAGGAAAGGACGACCGAAATGAGAAGTCAAATAGAAATTTTGATGCGATAGTTAGCTGTAAAAGAGAAAGAACCATTGGAAGAACCTAGCTCCTTGAAAAAGCCGGTGACCCAAGAGATACCCCAAGGTCTCCATGGGAACACTTCCGAGAAGTTCTAGCAATCAGTCAACGAGGCACCTATGTATTCTTGGGGCCCACGGGATTTTGCATCGATATCTTCCGCCAACTCTGTTGGCTCTATGCCTAGCCAGTCATTCCCATGTGACGATATGCACCACTCTAGACCTCCATTTCCAAGTTCGGGGCTGACCTTCGGCAATAAGGAAGTTGAAATGAAGAAGGCAACGATAGAGGATCCAATGGAGGCTATGAAGAAGTTAGAGAGCAGGATACGATTAATTGATGGATTTAAGACGTCTAAGATATTGGATCCGCAAAGTTTGAGCTTAGTGAAAGGCTTGGAAATACCGACGAAGTTCAAAATGCGAGATTTCCAAATGTATGATGGAAAAAGAATGCCACTTGACCACCTTACTATGTAATGTCGACGAATGCATCCATACCATGACAATGAAAATTTGTTTATTCACTACTTCTAAGACAGTCTTGATGACTCTTCGAGGAGGTGGTTTAATAGCCTCGATTCAGTAAAAGTCAGAACATGGGAGGATGTGGCAGAATCTTTCATGGCCAAATACAAGCATAATGAAGATGCAACGCCCACAAGATACGACTTGTGAAATGCTATCATGGGAGAGGGAGAAAACTTTAGAGAATATGCCATACAATGGAGAGAGTTGGAAGCACAAGTAACTCCCAGTATACCAGGAAAGAAACTTGTCAGTTTGTTCATGGAAGTACTCCCAAAATTCTACTATTTATTCCTTACCAACGCGGGTCATTTCAACATAGTCGATGTAATTCAGTCAGAGTTGATTTGGAGCGTAGCCTGAGAAAGGGAAGCAATATCATTAACTATCCATAAGCAACAAACAAGCCAAAGGGTCGATAACAAAGAAATTTAAAGTACATGCTATCATCTTTCAATCCCACTAGCATGTTTATCCTTCATATGTGCCTTCCTGATGTAAGGCAACGTGGTAGAAAGAACACCTACTTGAATCTGTTGATTTGACACATCAATATCAGGAACAAGTCTACCTAAATCTGTTAATTCGACACATGAATACCATATTTAAGGCTTTAATACTTTGTTGATTCTAACGAATACCAAAGAATTGAGAATAAAAGACGGCTCGCTTCTATAATTTGTATTCAACTTAAAACTGAAATTCCTCAATGAGGGTTACAATCTTAAATAGTCAACTAAACGAAACCCTAGTCAAACCCTAAACACTTCTAACGAGATACAAATACCTAAATATAAATATAAATATATAAAAGTACTCCTAATAAAAAAGATACTAGACTCGTAGAAAAATAATACTAATTAATTCACAAACAATTGACCACCTTTTATGATGCAAATTGACTCCTATAAAAATGCATAATTTTATGATGCATTTTGATAGGCGTAAGCTGCGCCATTAAGTCTATTGTTAGTCTTTTGTTTAGTCCTCAACTACTTACTATTTATTTCAGTTGTTTAGTCATATTAGGCTTTCCTATTTTAACATATTTGTATTAGGGTTGGACTTTGTTTCTTAGCACACAATATAAGGGTGCCGTTTGATATGTATGAAGACTAGCTTTTGATACTAAACTAAACTAAACAATTGAGTGTTAACTCTTTCTGCTCTATTATCTTGGTATTCGACTGAATCAACAAGGGCCGACTCTCTCCAGTTCCAGGACTATTCTATAACCCACCTCATTCTCCTTGGTATAACCCCAATATGACTTGTGAATACCATGGAATCACACATGGACATTCGATTAACGATTGTAGTATCTTTAAGCGATCAATGCAAAACATGAAAGATATTGGATGGGTGAATTTCAAGGGATTGAGAAGGCCTAATGTGAATGACAACCCTTTGTCAAATCATGGAGGGGAAGGAGTGAACTGGTTGAAAAAGTAAGAGAACAACGAGAAGATGAAGTGAGCGTCATTGAAAGGGAAGTGCTCAGGCCAATTTTCGGAGGGCAATTAAAACTCGTTACTTTGTAGTACTACATTGAAGATGATGTGCCTTTATTGCCAGCCTTACGCATTAGCCGTACTATTCCTTGGAATTATGGAGGAGAAGAGATGAAAGACATTGGTAATATTATTGAAATTAGCGGGATGACCCGTTCAGGCAGATGTGATACTCTAGAAGCGTTGAAAGACTTGGAGTCAGAAAGAAAGAGAAAACGGAAAGATCCAATAATGGTTAACTTGAAAATGAGGGAACCAAAAAAGAAAATCAAGAAACCAATGAAAGAGGAGAAAGTTCAAGAACTGTTTGATAATAACTCTTGAATATTATCAAACAGAGTGAGTATATGGTGGTGGATTAGTTGAAGATAATGCTGACAAAAATTTCAATCTTCGAATTGATGATGAGTTTTGAACCCCATCGAAAAAAGTTTGATGAAGCTTTTGAAGCAAGCTTATGTACCAGATAAAATCATGACTAAGTCATTTGAACAGGTAGTGGGCAACATCTTGGCTACCCATCTATACATCACAGCACTATGTATGAAACAGGAACTATCTAGCTTTCTCATTTATGACAGACCTACTTTAAACGTAATGCCGAAGGAAACTTTTTCGAATCTTTCAATGGATATGTCAAGCATAAGATCTAGTTCAGCGTCAGTTAGGACCTTTGATGGAAAGCGCAAAATAGTGGAAGGAGATATTGAGATTCCAATAATGATAGGGGATGTTGTGTTCAAGATTATGTTCATAGTCATGGGCATATTGCCATCATATAGTTGCTTGTTGGTCCGGCCATGGATATATACAAGAATCAGGAGTCCTATCTCACCTGTACCATACAAAGAAAGGATGGGCCTAGGCTACAAGTTAGGAAGAAAAGAGAGAGGAATAGTGCTTAACCATGACAAGATGTCAATTCCTTTGTTGTATGACACTTTTGTATCTAGTGGCATACTAGAAGACACTATTGCAACTCGGGCAGGTTTTGAAGATATAGGCCAACAGTTCAATGACCTTCGTATAGCTTTGCTCGAAAGTGGGGAAAGTTCACTTAGCAAATCCCGTTTTGTGGTGCTGCATCTCTAGGATTCAGATTGAGCAATTAAACTATGAAGAAGCTGGCAAAACCAATCAATATTTTTTCAGAGTAATTATCACAACCGCAACACCATCATTGGCCCTACTCAAGGCCTCTACTTGGACTTTTGTAATGGACGGTACTTTATTTTATGTTTAAATCTATGTCTTATGGCAAAATATGTATGTTTTGTGTCTAAAAATATATCTGTTGCATGAAATAAATTTGTCTTGTTTCAGTTTCATTTCTCATGTCATTTTTTCTTTCCGTTTCCTCTTCCCAAATAATCTCCTGCTTTTCTCCTCAAGACCAAATTGATGATAACAAAAGTGATGAACTTAACGAACAAGACTTTGACACACATGTTAGCCACGTTGAGCTTGACCATGACATTGATGATGAAATTGACATCTCACCAGAATTATTAAGGCAAATTGATTAGAAATAAAGGATAATTCAATCAAAAGAAGAAGTCAAAATAGGGGTTGCTTTTAATAGGGATAAACAAGAAAAATGGTTGAATTATTGTGAAAATACAACGATGTGTTAGCATGGTCCTACTAGAATATGTCTGGTCTCAACACAGATATAGTGGTTCATCATTTATCGCTAAGACCGGAATGTACTCTAGTGAAGCAGAAATTGAGAAGAATGAAGCCAAAAGAGTTGTTGAAAGTGCGAGATGATATTAAGAAACAATTTGATGTCAAATTTTTTACGGTGGCCCGATACCCTAAGTGGATAGCAAATGTCATACTAGTTCCAAAGAAAGACGAAAAGATCAGAGTATGCATCGACTACTACAATCTCAACAGGGCAAGCCCAAAAGATGACTTTATGTTGCCTCACATTGATATACTAGTGGACAACACAAACAAACACTCCGTCTTCTCCTTCATGGATGGGTTTTTAGGATTTAACAAATAAAGTTGGCACCAGAGGACCAGGAGAAGATGACTTTCATCATCACGTGGGGTACTCCATTTGGTTTGAAGAATACGGGCGCCACTTATCAACGGGCTATGGTAACTCTATTTCACGATATGATGCATAAAGAAGTTGAGATATATGTTAATGATATGATCATGAAATCTAAGGAGGATGAAGATAATAGACAGAATCTTGAGAAGTTGTTCCAAAGGCTCCGACAACATCAATTGAAGTTGAACCCAACTAAATACACATTCGGGGCCATATCCAAAAAATTAATAGGATTTATTGTCAATAGCAGAGGGATTGAGGTGGATCCAGAGAAATTTTGGGCTATTTTAAGGATGCCACCCCCTAAAATTGAGAAAGAAGTCAAGGGTTTCTCAGGGTATCTGAATTACATTACTCAATTCATTTCATAGTTGATCACTACATGTGAACCTATCTTTAAGCTGTTGCGTAAGAACAACCCTGAATAATAGGATTATAATTGGCATATAGCCTTTTAGAAAATCAAACAATACTTGAAGAGTCCCTGTGTGTTAGTATGTCATGCAGAATACGACATTGTATATGTCACGCAGAAATCAATGAAAGGCAGTACCATAGCAGATTATCTGGCTGATCGAGTCATCAATGATTATCAACCAATGAATGTCAACTTTTCGAATGGAGACATGATGACATTGTCCTTAAATGATAGAGAAAGGGAAGTAAAGGAAAGATGGACTTTGGTGTTTGATGGGTCCTCCAATATGGTGGGGTTAGGAGTTGGTGCCATTCATATCTCTCTAGAAGGAAAAGTCATACCGTTTACCACCAAGTTATCCTTTGAATGTACCAAAAATATAGCTAAGTATGAAGTCTCGCCTTGGGATTCAAGCAGCCATATACGATGAGATCAAGAAGTTGTAAGTGTAAGGTGATTCTCGATAGGTGGTTCGCCAGCTGAATGACAAGTGGGAGACCAAAGATGAGAAGTTGATACCATACCACCGATTCATTAAAGAAAGAATCAAATCCTTTAATAACATCAAGTTCGATCACATCCTGTGGGAAGAGAACTAGATAGCAGACATGCTGGCAACACTAGCTTCAATGTTCAACCTAGATCCCAAGGGAGAAGTTCAATTCGTCAAGATTGAGAAAAAGGAAACACGTGCTTATTGTTCAAACATAGAAAGAGCCAGTTGGGAAACTGTGGTTTCATGATATTAAACAATATTTAGAAAAGAAATAATACTCGGATAGAGCGTCGGAAAGTGACAAGAAAGTTCTTTGGAGGTTGTCCGCATTCTTTATATTGAATGGCAATGTTCTGTATAAGCGAAGTTCGGGGATGATTTTGTTGCGATGCATCGACATAGATGAAGCAAATCAGATAATGAACAAAGTGCATGACAAGCTATGGAACTCGTTCCAATGGCTATGCCATGACGAGGAAAATAATATGAGCTGGATATTATTGGTTGACAACGGAGAAAGATTGTATCATATATACTATCAAATGCCATTAGTATCAGATTTATGTGAATAATTCCAACCTCCAAGTCTCGTCTTGGCCATTCACAATGTGGGGTCTAGATGTTATTTGATCGATTGAATTTAAAGCTTCCAATGGACATCGATTCATATTGTGGCCATCAACTAGTTTACCAAGTGGTTGAGGCTATTTCCTTGGCTTTGGTCACGAGCACAAAGTAGTACGCTTGATGAAGAAATATATCATATGTCAATATGGAGTCTCTGAAAGGATCATTACAGATAATGGCTCCAATTTCAATAGCAAAATGATGAAAGAATTATGTGTGCAATTCTCCATCAAACATCATAATTTTAGCGCCTTATAGGCCCAAGATGAATGGAGCCATCGAAGTGGCCAACAAAGACATCAAGAAGATCATAGAAAAACTAGTGGTGACTTACAAAGATTGGTCTGAAAAGATTCCCTATGCCTTATATGGTTATAGAACATTTGTGTGCACTTCAACAAGCAAAACCCTATTCTCATTGGTTTACAAAACTAAAGTAGTGCTACCCGTTGAGGTTGAAATTCCATCCCTCCGAGCTGCCATGGAAGCAGGCTTAGAAGAGACAAATTGGGCCAATGCAAGATACGAGCAATTGAACTTGATTAAAAAATAGAGGATGGAAGCACTTTACAGAGGTATGTTATATCAGAGACATATGATTAGAGTACATGACAAGAACGTCTGCTGTCAAAACTCGGTTAACTACATCTTTGTCTGCCTTTTATTTCATAAAGGTCATACAAAGGGGGGCAGCTGTAGTAACCGGTTTTCGTCCGGCCCAAAAAATAGAAAAACACAAAAAATACAAAAGTCCTTCTTGAGGCCGCAAGTTTACAAAAATTCAAAAAAAAAGCCACTTTTGGACCCACAAGCCTACAAAAACTCGTTTCCCTGACCCATAAGCCCATGAATATTCAAAAGTTTGTTTCTTGGATCCTTAAGCCCACAAACACCCAAATGTTAGCCCAATGCAACCAAACCCTAGAAATTATCTACAAAATAAGGAAATTAAAAGGTTTTGGGAAATAAAACCTTAAAAAGGAAAATGTGACAATTTTTTAGGGTTTTGCAAAAGGAACGAAAAATACAAAAAGGGGTAATTTTCTTAGGGTTTCTAAAGAGGAAGAAAATAAGGTTTAAGGGGACTTTTTGATGAAAGAGTAGAAATAGGGTTTTTGTGTGAGGGTACGACATTATATAAGGGAGCTATGGGGGAGGAGAGACACACAAAAAAAGAAATTGAGAGAGGAAGAAAAGAGGGGAGGCGTGAGAGAAAAGAAAAAAGAGGGGAGGCGTAGGAGAAAGAAAGAGAGGAAAAGAGAGAAAGAGAGAGGAAAAAAAGAGAAAGAAGAGACAGAAAAGGAAGAAGAAAAGAGGGAAGGAGAGTTTAGTTGATTATCATCTTTTGAGTTATGTTCTTCAAAGGTAAACATTCTTTGCATCCACTTTGCCTTGCTGAAAAGAATATTTAGATTTGATTTCTTGGCTAGGATCTTTGTATGCTTACCATGTTAATATTTGGTTTTGATATCGGATTTTGATGTTATTTTGGGTAGATTTTTGTGTAGTTTTTTGTGTAGTTTTCTAGTTAATTTTTGGGCAGATTTTTGTGCAGTTTTTGTGCAGTCTTCTGTTTAATTTATGGGCTGTATTGGACAGTTTTTGTGCAATTTTCTAGTTAATTTATGGGCAGTTTTGTGTAGCTTTTTGTGCTGGTTTTCTGGTTAATTTCAGGGTTGTATTGAGCAGATTTCTGTGCAGTTTTTAGGCAGTTTTGTGGTTTATTTTCTGGACAATTTTGGGGGCTGTTTTTGGGCAGGTTTCTGGATTTTATTTGGACCGAAATTAATGAAACTTGTGCGATTTCAGGATTTTGTTGGTTTATTGAAATCCGTGCATATTTGGGCCTCATGTTGTGTAGTTTAATTCATCTATGTTGACTGGTATAACTTGGGCATTAATTATTCGTATTATTTTTATTTAGTATGAGTGTATGAATTTAAAATTGAATGTAGGTCAATTTAATTAAGGAAATCATAAGTTGATTCCCTTTATTTGGATTATGGGTCTTATTTGATTTCACTTATGAATTTGTCATAAGTTGGCAATAATAGGTTAAATTGATAGATGACACTTTCCTAAATAATTATTTATACCATAAGTTGGTATTTAAAATTTAACCTACCAAAAGTTGGTGGGTATTTTCATTAAACCTATCATAAGTTGATAGTAATAATTCAAACTTTTTTTTCTAAAAAAACTATCATAAGTTGATAGTAATATTCCAAACTTTTTTTTCAAACACTATAATAAGTTGATGATGTTATTTCAAACTTTTTTTCCAAAACTATCATAAGTTGATAGTAATATTCCAAACCTTTTTTCAAAGACTATCATAAGTTGATAGTGTTATTTCAAACCCTTTTTCCAAAACTATCATAAGTTGATAGTGTTTTTCATACAAACTTTTTTTCAAAACAATTATATCTTGCAAAGAGCAAGTTTCCATGAGATAGCCATTAAATTAATTAGGGAAACCGTTTTCAAACTGGAGTTGTGGGGTGTCTAACACCTTCCCCACACTCAATCGATCCCCATACCCTTTTTCTCTGGTTCGCAGGTCTTTATGGTGTCCAATTGCACCTTAAATCAATTGGTGGCGACTCTAAACATTTTTTATCCTCCAACGCCGGTCCGCGTCGTGACCCCAGTTGCGACAACTGACGACTCTGCTGGGGACACCAGGTTTTTTTTAAACCTTAGAGGGTCAAGCCCATATGATTAATTGAAAGGCTATGGTTACTTATTTTTGTATGATTAATTGTTTGTTTCCTTTATATGTTAAAGATGTTGATCTATTTTGTTGTGGTAATTTTGTTGTCATCTCATACACTCACACTCACTATGGCCTACCACCCGGGCTCTACCTTTAGCATTAGAGAGGGTTGACCACTATTCTCGTGAGATTCCGTCTACGCATGGATAGTGGAAGACATCCTTACCGGATTGACTTCCCTTAAAAGTTAAGGGGGGAGCTTTTGTTCCAATAGTTGGGATTTAAAAGCAACCTGATCCGGGACCTCTCGACATAGTTAGATAAACTTAACCATGCACTTTACAAAACCCTAGATCCATGTTCGAAACTTTCAGAAATTTAGGATACACTTGTGATGGCATACTCTATTTTTGTGTGATTCATTTATCTCTTTTTTCCAGTACTTGATGCTAATGTCTGTTTCCCATATTTTTAATAGTAATCTCCATTCTTGATAGGCATGGTCATTGCAATTTGGTTTGGTAATATTTTCAAGACATCTATTAACTGAAGCAGGATTTGCACAAATAATAACCACATGCATACACATTTTTTAAAAAAGAGAAATGAATGAGAACTAATGTTGTTGTTTTCATAATGTATAGAAAATCATACGCATTAAAAAAAATTAAAAAAAGAGATGAAAATAAATGAGTATAGTTTCATTTACGGAGGGATGCAAAACCAAGTAAAATTGACTGATACTGGCGCAGATTTTGAAAGCTCGATTGATGTAACTGGGGTAATTTTTACAAATTTATGTAATCAGTTCAAAGAATTTCAATTAATAAAGATTGTTGTTGTCAAAGAGGATCAGAACTTTGCTACTAAACCCTGCCACGTCCTCTAGGTTTTGAGCTCAACAACTGGACCAGTTGGAAATTGCCAGTTTCTGTCAACAGCCTTCAAGAGTAATCTCTATATGCACCACCATCTGTGGTCCAGCTCACGGCCATTGATTGGGTTTTTATAATGAGCATGTCTTTACTTTACTTTGATGGATTTCCCTAGTATGGCTTTTGCATGTTCAATATTTCTATGTCCTTATGTGTCTGGTGTTTATATTATACTCATCTTCGTTTAGAATTCCCACATTTATTCACCTTTATTTGTCCCTCACTTCCAAATTCCAAATCTCACACATTCCATTTTGAAGGATTGAAATTGATGATAATGAAGAAGATGAACCTAATGAACCAGATTTTGAAACACCCATTAACAATGTTGAATCTGACTTTAACACCGAGGATGAATTTGATATATCGCCAGAAATGTTGAGATAAGTTAACTAAGAAGAAAAGATAAGTCAACCACACAAGGAAACGACGGAGGTTGTTAACTTAGGAATCGAAGATCGAAAAAAGGTTAGAATACGGGCAGCCTGTGAAGGAGAAGATAGAAAAGATCGACATGATGGTTGCATGAATACCATGATGTTTTTGCATGGTCATATTAGGATATGCCAGGATTCAACCAAATATAATGGTCCACCAGTGGCCGTTAAAGCCAAATTGTCCTCCGATAAGGCAAAAGTTGAGAATATTAAAGTCAGAGATGTTTTTGAAAATCAGAGACGAAATAAAGAAGCAGTTTGATGTTGGATTGGGGTCGTGCTCACCGCTAAGCTTTATTTCGAGCGAACCAACAATGTGTTCGGGTATGAGGAATACGCCTTGGGAATTCAAGCTGTTATTGATGTCGGGATTAAAAAGCTTCATGTTTATGGTGACTCTCAGTTAGTATCAGGCAATTGAGTGATGAATGGGAAACCAAGGATGTCAAGTTTGTCCCGTACTATTAGCATATCAAGGAGTTGATCAAGTTTTTATCAATTGTGTGGAAGTAGCTGCTTTTGCCACCCTAGCAGCCATGTTTGATTTAGACCCTTGTGGAGAAGTTGAGGTTATTAATATTGAGAAATATGAGTTTCAGGCATATTGTTTGAATATAGTGGCAGAACCTGATGGTGAATCTTGGTATTATGATGTGAAGCAATATTTTGAGAAAGGAGAATGCCCCCCAGATGCCTCAAATAATGACAAATACACCATCCGAAGACTCTCAAGTTCCTTCTTCTTGGATAAGAATGTGTTATATAAAAGAAGCTCAGGATTTATACTTCTTCGATATGTGGACACAGACGAAGCCAAGCAGATTATGGAAGAGATTCATGAAGGAATATGTGGTACTGATTCAAGTGGATATTCGATGGTAAGGAAGAAACTGTGGGCCGACTATTATTGGCTCACCATAGAAAGAGATTGTATTAATTATGCATTCAGATGCCACACGTGCCGAATTTATGTTGATACGACTCATGTTCCAGTGAACCCTTTACGTGTATTAGCAGCCCAATGGCCATTTTCGATGTGGGGTATAGGTGTTCTTGGCCCTATTGAGCCTAAAGCTTCCAATGGACATCGCTTCATTCTAGTTGCAATTGATTATTTTTACAAAATGGGTGGAAGGAAATTCTTATATCAAAGTGACAAGTAGCATTATTGTTCGATTTCTGAAGAAAGATATTGTATGTCTTTATGGAGTTCCAAACAGAATCCTTATGGACAATGGCAAATTTCAATAGCAAGATAGTGAATAACTTCTGTGAGCAGTTCAAGATCAAGCATCATAATTCATCTCCTTACCGTCCCAAGATGAACGAAGTTGTTGAAGCAGCTAACAAAAGTATTAAAAAGATCATTCAGAAGATGATAGAGAATTACAAGGATTGGCATGAAAAGCTACCCGTTTGGCTTTATATGGGTACCAAACTTCTGTACGTACTTTTATTGGCGAAAGTCCTTTCTCCTGGGTATACGGGACAGAAACGGTCCTTCCTATTGAAGTAGAATTCCCTTACTAGGGGGGGGTGGTGGTGGAGGCCAACTTGGAGGAGATGGAATGGGCCCGAACATTTAACTTTTATTGAGGTGAGAAGATTGAGAGCACTTTGTAGACGATAACTTTATCAAAGAGGAATGATGAAAGCATATCACAAGCATGTGTGTCCTCGTTGTTTCAGATACGGGGATTTAGTATTAAAGATGATTCAACAGCCTCAAAAGATGATCGCGGAAAATGGACTCCCACCAATGTGAGACCATATGTGGTGAAGAAAGCATTCTCTGGTGGAGCGATAATTTTGACAAAGATGGATGACGATGATCTGCCTCACCCAATGAATGTCGATGTTCTCAGGTGGTATTACGAGTAAAAAAGGAAAAATCCCGCTAGAGTGAAAACCCGAAAGGGCACTCTAGGCAAAATTTAGGGAAATCCCGCTAGAGTGAAAACCTGAAAGGGCGCTCTAGGAAAAAATTAATGGCAAAAAAAAAATCCGCTAGAGTGAAAACCCGAGAGGGCGCTCTAGGCAAAAGTTAGGGATAAGAAAATTCCCGCTAGAGTGAAAACGCGAAAGGGCACTCTAGGCAAAAATTAGGGACAAAAAAAAATTAAAAAAAAAAAGAAAAAGAAATCCCGCTAGAGTGAAAACCCGAATGGGCACTCAGGGATTAAAAAAAAAGAGAGAGAAATCCCGCTAGAGTGAAAACCCGAAAGGGCACTCTAGGCAAAAATTAGGGACAAAAAAAAAACAGAGAGAGAAATCCCGCTACAGTGAAAACCCGAAAGGGCGCTCTAGGTAAAAATTAGGGACAAGAAAGAAAGAAAAATCCCGCTAGAGTGAAAACCCAAAAAGGCGCTCTAGGCAAAAATTAGGGACAAAAAAGAAAGAAAAAATCCCGCTAGAGTGAAAACCCGAAAGGGCGCTTTAGGTAAAAATTAGGGAAAAAGAAAACTCCCACTAGAGTGAAAACCCAAAAGGGTGCAATAGGCAAAAATTAGGGACAAAGGAAAATCTCATAGAAGTGAAAACCCTCACTGGTGTTTCAATTTGGGCTGCAAGTTCAAGTTTTAGATTGTTTGAAGAAGGATGGTTGGATCACAAGTCTGTTGAGTTGATGACGGGTGCCTGATTTGGCGGTTAACTTGTCTCACATTAACATTCGTGGGAGTGTAGAATTAATGTCATAGTTGTTAGGTTGGACGATAGTTAATTGGACACGCACCCAAAACTTGGGCAGTTTTCGATGCGCTCTTTATGCTATCATGTATTTCACCTTACGACGGTGCTTAGTCTGTTAAATAGAAGGTGAAGTTTGTTGGCAGAAATGGAAGGCTCAGAGACAGCCTCGTACGAGTCAAATTTGATCATTGTTGATTGGGTGCACACCAAAACTGGGGCAGTTTTGGTGCAATCTTTGAATTATCACATATTTCATCTTGGAGAAGCACAATTTGTCCTTCCTTTCTTTGACTTCTCTACATTCTTGTACATATCTTCGTCTAGAGGTTTTTCGATTGTCACCCATCCTTTTCAAGAAAAATTGTGAGGACATTCATTGCTTGGGTTTTGGTACTTGTTGTCACCTTTTCCATATTCCAATTCAATTCCCATTTCATACTCAGAAAAAATTATCATTTGCTTGCAGTAATTGGCATGCATGGCCGTACTATTGAATTTGTCATTGACAAAGTTTTGATAGGAAATGTAATGAGTGCATTAGGACATTACTTTTGACAGGAAGTTGATGGATTTTGGCATCCTAAGCTGGAAATGATCTGAATGAAAAGCCTGAGGTTGAAGCAAGTGTTAGCAGGAAAGAGGAAAGAACAAGAAAAAGAACAACGAATTGAATAAAGAATTTCAGATAAATTGACAGCCTTGAATTCAAAAGCGTATGTGCATGCAAATTTCAGGGAAAAGGAATTGATTGTGGAAATACGCAAGGAAAAGAGATAGCTCAAGAGTTGGGATCTAGAATGGGAAAAAACCTTTACTAATCATATTAGAGAAGATATATGAAAAGCTCAGTGAGTCAGAAAGTCAATCCTTACAGGGAAGCATATTTGGTTTAGCAATTCGCAATTGTATGATTGTTGGAGGATGGCAAAGCCTTGAGAAAACATGCATTCATTCATTCATGAGACATTCATAATTGAGCAAAATAGGTCCTCGCATGGATCATCGCTACATAAAATTTTTAAAAAATCATCTTTCAGCCAAGCCGGGAATGGCTACAGTGATCCCGAGCACCTTTTTCTCCAAAAAAAATCATCAAAAAAATCTATTTGGCCAAGCCGGGAATGGCTACGGTGATCCCGAGCACCTTTTTCTCCAAAAAAAAAATCATCAAAAAAATCTTTTTGGCCATGCCTGGAATGGCCTTGTGATCCCATGCCCTTTATTTTCTTGCACAAATATTTGGCCAAGCCGGGAATGGTCTTGTGATCCTGTGCCCTTTATTTTTCTGCACAAATATTTGGCCAAGCCGGGAAAGGCCTTGTGATCCCGTGCCCTTTATTTTCTTGCACAAATACTTGGCCAAGCCGAGAATGGCCTTATGATCCCGTGCATTTTTCTTTTCTTGTTGACCAAGCCAGGAATGGCCTTGTGATCCCGTGCCCTTTATTTTTCTGCACAAATATTTGTTCAAGCCGGGAATGGCCTTGTGATCCCGTGCCCTTTATTTTCTTACACAAATATTTTGCCAAGCCGGGAATGACCTTGTGATCCCGTGCATTTTTCTTTTCTTGTTGGCCAAGCCGGGAATGACCTTGTGATCTCGTGCCCTTTATTTTCTTGGACAAATATTTGGCCAAGTAGGGAATGGCCTTGTGATCCTGTGCCCTTTATTTTTCTGCACAAATATTTGGCCAAGTCGGGAATGGCCTTGTGATCCCGTGCCCTTTATTTTCTTGCACAAATATTTGGCCAAGCCGGGAATGTCCTTATGATCCCGTGCATTTTTCTTTTCTTGTTGGCCAAGCCGGGAATGGCCTTGTGATCCCGTGCCCTTTATTTTTCTGCACAAATATTTGGCCAAGCCGGGAATGGCCTTGTGATCCCGTGTACTTTATTTTCTTGCACAAATATTTGGCCAAGCCGGGAATGCCCTTGTGATCCCGTGCATTTTTCTTTTCTTGTTGGCGAAGCCGGGAATGGCCTTGTGATCCCGTGCATTTTTCTTTTCTTGCTGGCCAAGCCGGGAATGACCATAGTGATCCCGTGCATTTTTTTTCTGGAAGGTCAAGCCAGGAATGACTATGGTGATCCCGCGCATTTCTGTATCCTCATACGAAACTCGGTTAACTACACCTTTGTCTGCCTTTTATTTCATAAAGGACATACAAAGGGGGGCAGCTGTAGTAACCGGTTTTCGTCCGGCCCAAAAAATAGAAAAACATAAAAAATACGAAAGTCCTTCTTGAGACCACAAGTTTACAAAAATTAAAAAAAAAAACCATTTTTGGACCCACAAGCCTACAAAAACTCGTTTCCTTGACCCATAAGCCCACGGATATTCAAAAGTTTGTTTCTTGGATCCTTAAGCCCACAAACACCCAAATGTTAGCCCAATGCAACCAAACCCTAGAAATTATTTACAAAATAAGGAAATTAAAAGATTTTGGGAAATAAAACCTTAAAAAGGAAAATGTGACAATTTTTTAGGGTTTTGTAAAAGGAACGAAAAATACAAAAAGGGGTAATTTTCTTAGGGTTTCTAAAGAGGAAGAAAATAAGGTTTAAGGAGACTTTTTGGTAAAAGAGTAGAATTAGGGTTTTTGTGTGAGGGTACAACATTATATAAGGGAGCAAAGGGGGAGGAGAGACACACAAAAAAAGAAATTGATAGAGGAAGAAAAGAGGGGAGGCGTGAGAGAAAAGAAAAAAGATGGGAGGCGTAGGAGAAAGAAAGAGAGGAAAAGAGAGAAAGAGAGAGGAAAAAGAGAGGAAAAAAAGAGAAAGAAGAGAAAGAAAAAGAAGAAGAAAAGAGAGAGAGAGTTTAGTTGATTATCATCTTTTGAGTTATGTTCTTCAAAGGTAAACATTCTTTGCATCCACTTTGCCTTGCTGAAAAGAATATTTAGATTTGATTTCTTGGCTAGGATCTTTGTATGCTTACCATGTTAATATTTGGTTTTGATATCGGATTTTGATGTTATTTTGGGTAGATTTTTGTGCAGTTTTCTTGTTAATTTTTGGGCAGATTTTTGTCCAGTTTTTGTGCAGTCTTCTGGTTAATTTATGGGCTGTAATGGACAGTTTTTGTGCAATTTTCTAGTTAATTTATGGGCAGTTTTGTGCAGTTTTTTGTGTTGGTTTTCTGGTTAATTTCAGGGTTGTATTGAGCAGATTTCTGTGCAGTTTTTAGGCAATTTTGTGATTTATTTTCTGGACAATTTGGGGGCTGTTTTTGGGCAGGTTTCTGGTTTTTATTTGGACCAAAATTAATGAAACTTGTGCGATTTCAGGATTTTGTTGGTTTATTGCAATCCGTGTATATTTGGGCCTCATGTTGTGTACTTTAATTCATCTATGTTGACTGGTATAACTTGGGCATTAATTATTCGTATTATTTTTATTTAGTATGAGTGTATGAATTTAAAATTGAATGTAGGTCAATTTAATTAAGTAAATCATAAGTTGATTCTCTTTATTTGGATTATGGGTCTTATTTGATTTCACTTATGAATTTGCCATAAGTTGGCAATAATAGGTTAAATTGATAGATGACACTTTCCTAAATAATTATTTTTACCATAAGTTGGTATTTAAAATTTAACCTATCAAAAGTTGGTGGGTATTTTCATTAAACCTATCATAAGTTGATAGTAATAATTCAAACTTTTTTTTTTCTAAAAAAACTATCATAAGTTGATAGTAATATTCCAAACTTTTTTTCCAAAACTATCATAAGTTGATAGTAATATTCCAAACCTTTTTTCAAAGACTATCATAAGTTGATAGTGTTATTTCAAACCCTTTTTCCAAAACTATCATAAGTTGATAGTGTTTTTCATACAAACTTTTTCTCAAAACAATTATATCTTACAAAGAGCAAGTTTCCATGAGATAACCATTAAATTAATTAGGGAAACCGTTTTCAAACGGGAGTTGTGGGATGCCTAACACCTTCCACACACTCAATCAATCCCCGTACCCTTTTTCTCTGGTTCGCACGACTTTAGGGTGTCCAATTGCACCCTAAATCAATTGGTGGCGAATCTAAACATTTTTTATCCTCCAACGCCGATCCCCGTCGTGACCCCAGTTGCGACACAAGGTCCCAAAAAGCCCGTTTGAGGCATGGGGTCGGGCTGCCTAAGCCCGATGCAACTTCGGGTAGGGCTTTGGCTCGCAGGCCTCCAACAAAAATTAGGGAAACCTAGGTACATCAAAAACACAAAAGGGAGGTGTGCCTCAACAGAGATAACAATTATCAGCAACAAAATTACAGGAGTTGAAAAGTGGTCAGTTCTTGAAGGATCCTCGGAAATGGCTCTGTCAGTGGTTCAGTTCAGCATGTGCTAAAAAGGTGTTCACAGATACTAGGGCAATGCGTTGATTCTCTCACTTTTCATGTTTCCGTTTATCAAGAGTCTTCGATATTTTGCCATTTTGCCTTCCAGTCCTCATTATAATTGTTAAACTAGGGAAATTTTGGCTTCCGACAAAGACTTCACCAACTTGTATATTTCATATTTCGTTTTTTAGGAGTCTATGATATTCTACTAGTTTGCCTTTCATCCTTATTATACACATTTAACTGGGACAGTCCATCAACTTATGTATCTTTTTTTTTTTTGATATTTATGAAAATCATGATTCACAACATTTGGCACTTTCAATTATCGTTTTTCTCACGACATGAACATATTTACTTTCTTGCCATGCACATAAGATTTTGCCAAAAGATGGGTATTATAGAGATTTGGGTGCTGGTATAATGCTTATCTTGACGATTTGTTTAGGATTAGACAGTAACAGGCACTCTCAGCAGAGATCGAAAATCCTGACGTGGAAGCGGCGATCATGATGAACTAACTCCAAGTTAGCGACTAGGAAACACTTTTTCAAGATAAACATTTGATTAGGGTACAGAGATGACTGTCAAAAGCATGATAGAAGCAAGCAACAAATGGCAATGAGAAGAAAAGAAGGACAAAAAGAGAGACACGAGGAAAGAATTAGAGAAGCACACAAATACTAATTCACATTTGACATTATTGAAAGCAACGAAAGAAAAGCTAGAGCAAGATGTAGTAAGATGAATGAGAGATTGAGGCAGTCACACAGTCCACGAAGATCCATGACTTTTAGTTCACCGGTGGTTTCATCAACCAAGCATTCATGGGGATGAGAGCATGTCCAAACGCATTTCATAATTCCTCAAAGATGATACCACAGATGAAATCCAAATCAATGAAATTCATGGCAAAAAGAATTTTACTTTCCTGTTTCACATCGAGAAGATGAATTTACTTTCCTGTTCCACGTCGAGAAGATGAACTTTTATTTCCTGTTCCACATCGAGAAAACGAACTTTTATTTCCTGTGCCACGTCAAGAAAAGACGAACTTTATTTCCTGTTCTACGTCGAAAAGACAAACTTTACTTTCCTATTCCACATCGAAGAGACGAACTTTACTTTTCTGTTCCATGTCTAGAAGACGTAATTTATTTCATGTTCCACGTCGAGAAGACAAACTTTACTTTTCTATTCCACATCAAGTAGATGAATTTACTTGCCAATCCTAGGTCGAGAAGAAAATTATTTTTTTTTGCATGCTGAGGTGACAAAGTTTACTTTTCCAACTGAGATGGAAGTGCCGATATGGCGAAACTTGTTTTCCATGCCGTGATGATAAAATTTATTTTCCACGTAGAGATGGTGAAATTAGTTAACCGACAAAATCAAATCATTACATTTTTATTTGTCATTTATCACGTAAAAGACACATAAAGGGGCAGCTGTAATACCTAAATTTTGTTCGGGTCAATTTTTCAATAAATATTGTCTCTCTCGTTATTTTCTTTATATGTATATACATTATACAATTAATTCCTTGACCCACAAACCCAAACCCATGAGGCTAAGACCCAATTAGTTTCAAGACATAGTCACAAATCCAAACCCATAAACCCAAAACCCAAAATCTAAAAGGCCCATGAACTTTGATGATTGGATCAATTGAGCCCCTAAACTTCATTTTAGATTAAACAAGCCCCTGAACTTTGACCCGAAATGAAGTTCAGGGGCTCAATTGACCCAATGGTATAAGTTCAGGGCCTTTTCAATTCTTCTCCTTAAGGAAATTAATATTTGAAAAATGAATGTTATTTTGTTTCCTTTGTTAGCCCTCTTCTACTTTTCTCTTTTATCTTTGTTCCATTGTTGGTATCTCAAAATGTTAGTTTGAGTGTCAAGGAATCACGAGAATTAGAGGACTTCTGTGAGTGACCAAGTTCTTCATCGATCCTTTTTTTTTGAAGTTTTGCTCTACCCAGAGGAATTCTTTACTTTTCTAAGCAGGCTCTACTGGGTTATTGTTCTTGGATGATATGAGGATTTGGGGGCTCTCATCCTTCGTGGGATTCTCTTCCCCGCATAGGTGGGAGCCGGTTGTATCTTAGCTCACAAGTTTGAACTCTATTTTCTAATTCGATGGACTCCATTTTAGCACCCTGTTATTGCAGTTTATCTCTCATTTTCTTCTTCATGATTTCATTTGGATGGTTTTTGACTTATGCTTGTTTGTGCTTGGTTCAATTATATCCTGTTCAAGGAAAGATTCTCCACTGATGTGATTTTGGTTTTTGTTCTCTTCATCATTCTCAAATCTAGATTGTTGCTTCATGTGGTTTTTTTATCTTCTGATACAATAGGTTTCGGTTGGGAAAGAAGAAAAGATTTGGGCTTTGGGTATAACAAAAAATGTATTTATATTTTATTTTCTTTTCTTTTAATTTTCGATAGTAATAATCATACATAAGATTACATAAAGAGCCATAATGATATGGTACGCTGACTGTGCAGCTGACTGGGTAAATTCAAATGTGGAAAACAAAAACTTAAAAGGACGAAAACCTAATATGACGGAGGAAAGCGCGATTTAGGATTTCGAGACAAAACCTCCGTCCCAAATTCCTCCCAAAAAGCTAGACCGCTGATGATGATGGAGATACCATTCCGACAACTGCTCTCTGTCATAGACCGCATCGACTTCAAGTGTATTTAGTAGATCTGGCATAAATCAAGCTTTGTTTGGTCTGGTTTCTTCAGATTTGGGTTTGATCACAAAAACTTTCAAAGGAACACAAACGACGCACAATCAAGGTAAATAAATGGGTCTATTTGCCGTTTTGAAGGTTTTTTATGTGTTTCTGTTACTATTTTTGAGTTTCTCTTTGGTGAGGTCTCTCTCTATGTGTGTAGGGGTGTGAGTGTGGGTGTGGGTGTGGGTGTGGGTGTGGGTGTACAAATACACTAATAAAAATTTGTACAAGACTTGAAATGTCTGAGTTGTTATGGTAACAATATTTCTCACTTTTTCTTATCTTATACTTTTTGAAGAAATAAATAGTTTTATGGTTTTTAGACTGCAGTATTTTTTGAGAGAACAATCATCACAATTTGAGCCAAAATTGTGTGCTATCTATATGATCTTTCTCGTGTACAAACAAGAGGGAAAAGGAAAAGCTAAAAAAGGAGCTAGCATAATAACTTGGACCGGGGTTCTCTAATGTCAATGGTCTACTGGTCTTTGTCTTGAAATCGTTAATTTCGATTGAATGTGACTATGGTTTGTGGAAAGCAATCAACTTTTTAATAGGATTTGTATGAAACTACAACAAATTATTTGATTTTGGTTGTTTCAAACTCTTTTGGGTAAAACACAGGGGTAAATACACTGGCATTTTGCACAATAGAAGTAGGTTTTGGTTACATTGACAGATTGCACCATGTAATTAGTTTTTGACCATTGATGTTTGTTACACTGTCGTTTCGCTTTATGTAGTGTACTAATATTTGCAAGGTGAAGTTCTTTTGAGGTATTGGTTATTTCGATTGATGGGGAAACACATAGTTAAATACACTATTAGTAGCATAATGTAATTGGGTATTGTATCAATTTTTTGGTTAAATAACCTTGAAGTTTGCATAATGTAATTGGTTGTTTGTAGGCTTTGCACAATTGTATAATGTAATTGCACTATTGAAATTTTGCCCAGTCTGTTATTACACTATGCAATTGACAATGTATTTAGTTCAGAAAAATCTTAATTATCAAGATGGGGAGCTGAGTTCAAGTTTTTTTGGTGTGATAGAGACCCACATCACAAACAGCCTATTGAGAGAGCAATTTTGCGTAGTCTGTTATTACACTATGAAATTTTGCCCAGTCTATTATAACCTTGAAGTTTGCACAATGTAATTGGTTGTTTGTAGGCTTTGCACAATTGTAAAATGTAATTGCACTATTGAAATTTTGCCCAATATGTTATTACACTATGCAATTTATAGTGTATTTAGTCCAGAAAAATCTTAATTATCAAGATGGGGAGCTGAGTTCAAGATTCTTTGGTGTGATAGAGACCCACATAACATGTTGTGCACTCATCACAAACAACCTATCGAGTGAGCAAGCTCGTTAGAGAGAAAGATGTCGAACGAAGTCAGTGAAGAAGGGCAGAGCAATGGGAAGGACTACGTGGATTCTGGTTGGTGGAGAGGAGTTTGGATTTCTTTTTGACGTTCTTTTATCTAGTTTGATATGCTTGTATTGAGATATTTTTGGATTTTATTTTTTTATTCCCTTGGGTTGCAATTTCTCCTGGTTTGCTCATATTCTTCATACCCTTTCAAAGTTGTTTGAAGGTATTGATTAGTTTGAAGATGTTGGTGTTGGAGAGTGTGCACTAAAGTCAATCATATGATGATTCTTTAGCACATTATATTATCATGGATATTTTATTAATAAAGTTATTTTTAGTTATTGCAATTATTTATATCTGTGTAGTATGAATTATTGTAATAATGTCCCTAGAATATAATGTATATTCTTAAATGTCCTTAGCCAAATATTATTGTTAACAGGGACGACAATAATGTGTAGAGGCTAATATGTGTTTGATTAATATATGATATTAAGTCAACATGTAGGTACATAAATTGGAGAATTTATGTACTGGATCGACCCACCATGAAATTATTACATGGATCGTGTTATGGATGTCATAAATAATTTCATTGTGATGATGGTGTTTTGTAGTCCTTCGACCTGAGATCACCATTGTTCCCGACATAAGAAATTGTTCATTTTGACACTATCAAACGTTGCCCTTAACAAGGTGGCTATAAAGGTGATGATCAGGTGTATAATAAATTATGTAGAGGGATGTGAGTGATCAAGATGGAATTTGTCCTTCTCATAACACGAGATTGATATCTAAGGCCTCTTGATCGAATAGAGCTGATAAATGCATGGCCATGCTCAAATGAGTTGATATAATGATATCAATGTCATTTGTTTCGATTAGCTTATTCGGGAATCAGGAAACATTGATTGAGCTATACGAGGGTGACATATCCATGTCTCGTGTTCAATCAAGATATCGAGGATAAAAGGATTTTACAACACGGTAACATTACAACACGGTGACATATCCATGTCTGTTGTAGATCACTATGGCATCAGAAAATCAAAACAATTTATCTCTGCGATCTGTCCTTGAGAAGGACAAACTGAATGGGACAAACTTCATCGATTGGTACAGAAATTTGAGAATTGTTCTCAAACATGAAAAGAAGTTGTATGTCCTAGAGCGTGTTGTTCCTGAGGAACCTCCAACTACTGCCCCTAGGGCAGAAAAAGATGTTTATAAGAAGCATCAAGATGATTCCTTGGATGTTGGATGCCTCATGTTGGCTACCATGAACTCTGAGCTTCAAAAGCAACATGAGAACATGGAAGCTTTTGAGATGATCGAGCACCTCAAGAAATTGTTTCAAGAGCAAGCTCGACAGGAGAGGTATGACATTTCCAAGGCATTGTTTCAGTGCAGAATGGCAGAAGGAAGCTCTGTCAATTCTCATGTGCTCAAGATGATTGGGTACATTGAGGATCCTGAGAGATTGGGCTTCAAGCTAAATAAAGATTTAGCCACTGACTTAGTGCTGCAATCGTTGCCGGACAATTATAGTCAGTTTGTTCTAAACTATAACATGAATAGTTTTGAAAAAACTTTGCCAGAGCTTCTAAATATGCTGAAGACAGCTGAGCCTAGCATGAAGAAGCAGAAGCCCGGGTCCATCATGATGGTCCAAAAGGGCAAAGGCAAGGGCAAGAAAATGGATAAGGGCAAAAAGAAAGATAAAAAGTCCAAATCCAAATTTGCTGCACTGAAACCCAAAGGAGGGGTTGCTAAGGATGCAAAATGCTTCCATTGCGGTGAGACCGGGCATTGGAAGAGGAACTGCAAGAAGTACTTGGAAGATCTTAAGAAGAAAAGAAGTGAGACTTCTGCTACAGGTATTTATGTTATTGAGATAAATCTTTCTGCTCCTACAACATGGGTATTAGATACTGCATGTGGTTCTCACATTTGTCAAAATGTGCAGGAACTGAGAAGCAGTAGGATTTTGGGCAAGGGCGAGGTGGACCTACGAGTTAGGAATGGAGCAAAAGTTGCTGCCCTAGCTGTAGGAACTTATTTCTTGTCTTTACCCACTGGGCTTGTTTTAGAACTTAATAATTGTTATTATGTTCCTTCAATTACTAGAAACACTATTTCTATTTCTTGTTTGGACAAGGATGGTTTTTCATTTATAATAAAGAACAAAAGTTGTTCTATTTATTTCAATGAAATGTTTTATTGTAATGCTCAAATGTCGAATGGTTTATATGTTATACACCTTGACATGCCCATTTATAACATAAATACAAAGAAGGTTAAATCAAAAGATTCAAACCCAACCTACCTTTGGCACTGTCGTTTGGGCCATATAAATGAGAAACGTATTTCCAAGCTTCATAAAGATGGATTTTTGGACTCATTTGATTTTGAATCATATGAGACATGCGAATCTTGTTTATTGGGAAAAATGACTAAAGTCCCATTCACTGGACACAGTGAACGGGCCACTGACTTATTAGGCTTAGTACATAGTGATGTATGTGGGCCGATGAGTACACAAGCTAGAGGGGGTTATTTGTATTTCATTACATTTACTGATGATTTCAGTAGATATGGGTACGTGTAGCTAATGAGGCACAAGTCTGAATCATTTGAAAAATTCAAAGAATTCAGAAATGAAGTACAAAACCAACTTGGCAAAAGTATTAAATTACTTCGATCAGATCGAGGTGGCGAATACTTGAGCAAAGAGTTTCGTGACTATCTAAAAGAGTGTGGGATTGTCTCACAACTCACTCCACCAGCTACACCACAGTTGAATGGTGTATCTGAAAGGAGGAATCGGACCTTGTTAGACATGGTTCGATCTATGATGAGTCATACAGATCTTCCTATCTCTTTTTGGGGATATGCTCTGGACACAGCTGCTTTTATACTGAACCGAGTTCCATCTAAAGCGGTTCAAAAGACGCCATACGAGTTATGGACTGGGAAACGTCCCAGTATGTCTTTCATCAGAATTTGGGGTTGTGAGGCTTATGTAAAACGTCAAGCCTCCGACAAGCTTGCACCCAAATCTGATAAATGTTTTTTTTGTAGGATATCCTAAGGAAACCAAAGGATATTATTTCTACAATCCTTCTGAGGGCAAAGTGTTTGTCGCTAGAACTTGAGCCTTTCTAGAGAAACAATTTGTATCTCATGGTAACAGTGGGAGGAGAGTGGAACTTGAAACAGTTCAAGAACCACAAGAAAACAATGAACCGTTGATGGAACCTGAGTTAGCTCCACAAATAGTTGTGGAACCTGAGCCCGCTCCACAAGTAGTTGTGGAACCTGAGCCCGCTCCAAGAGTAGTTGTGGAACAGGAAACGGCTCAAGCTACACAAGGCTCGCGTAGGTCGAGTAGGTCACGTAGGTTGCCTATGAGATATAATTTTCTCATTACGCAACCTGGAGACGTGTTACTCATGGAACAAGATGAGCCTACAACTTACAAACAAGCAATTACAGGCCCGGAGTCTGAGAAATGGCTTGAAGCCATGAAATCCGAAATGGAGTCCATGTACACCAACCAAGTTTGGTTTTTTGGTTGACCCACCTGAAGGAGTAAAACCTATTGGGTGCAAATGGGTTTTCAAAAAGAAAACCGACATGGACGGAAATGTGCAAACCTACAAAGGGCGATTGGTGGCTAAGGGTTTCAAACAAATTCATGGTATAGACTATGACGAAACTTTTTCACCAGTCGCGATGCTTAAATCCATTCGGATTTTGCTTGCTATTGCAGCACACCAAGATTATGAAATTTGGCAGATGGATGTCAAAACGGCTTTTCTTAATGGAAAGCTCCTTGAGGATGTGTACATGACACAACCTGAGGGTTTTGTAGCTCCAGATGCTACTAGAAAGGTGTGTAAATTGCAACGATCCATCTATGGATTGAAACAAGCTTCTCGAAGCTGGAATCTTCGTTTTGATGACGCAGTCAAAGAGTTTGGTTTCATCAAGAACGAAGATGAACCTTGTGTATATAAAAAGTTCAGTGGGAGTACCATTATATTCCTGGTGTTGTATGTAGATGATATACTGCTCATCGGGAATGATATTCCAGCCTTACAATCTGTTAAGGTTTGGTTAGGGAATTGTTTTTCGATGAAGGACTTAGGCGAGGCTACTTATATTTTAGGTATCAAGATCTCTAGAGATAGATCAAGGAGATTGCTGGGCCTCAGTCAAAGTACATACATTGACAAAGTGTTAAATCGGTTTAACATGCAAGAATCCAAGAGAGGACTTCTCCCTATGTCACATGGCATTACTCTCTCAAATGGCATGTGTCCTAAGACACAAGATGAGAGAGAACGCATGAGTAAGATACCTTATGCGTCAGCTATAGGGTCTATCATGTATGCCATGGTATGTACACGTCCTGATGTCTCGTATGCACTTAGTGTAACGAGTAGGTACCAAGGAAATCCTAGTGAATGTCACTGGATGGCCGTTAAGACAATTCTTAAGTACTTGAGAAGGACTAAGGATATGTTTTTGGTTTATGGAGGTGAAGAAGAGCTCAGGGTAAAGGGTTACACTGATGCCAGCTTCCAGTCCGACAAGGACAACTTCCGATCACAGTCAAGATATGTGTTTTGCCTAAATGGTGGTGCTGTGAGCTGGAAGAGTTCAAAACAAGAGACAGTAGCTGACTCTACAACAGAGTCTGAGTATATAGCAGCTTCCGATGCAGCAAAGGAGGCTGTTTGGATCAAAAAGTTCATAGCTGAACTAGAGGTTGTTCCTAGCATTGCTGATCCGATTGAGCTATATTGTGACAATAATGGAGCAATAGCACAGGCTAAGGAACCCCGATCTCACCAACGATCCAAACATATACTTCGGCGCTTCCATCTTATTCGAGAGATCATTAATCGAGGAGATGTGAAGATATGCAGAGTTTCCACAAACGAAAATATTGCCGACCCACTGACCAAGCCTCTGACACAGCAGAAGCATGATCAACACAACAATTCACTAGGTATTAGATACATGAGTGATTGGCTTTAGTGCAAGTGGGAGTTTGTTGGAGAGTGTGCACTAAAGTCAATCATATGATGATTCTTTAGCACATTATATTATCATGGATATTTTATTAATAAAGTTATTTTTAGTTATTGCAATTATTTATATCTGTGTAGTATGAATTATTGTAATAATGTCCCTAGAATATAATGTATATTCTTAAATGTCCTTAGCCAAATATTATTGTTAACAGGGACGACAATAATGTGTAGAGGCTAATATGTGTTTGATTAATATATGATATTAAGTCAACATGTAGGTACATAAATTGGAGAATTTATGTACTGGATCGACCCACCATGAAATCATTACATGGATCGTGTTATGGATGTCATAAATAATTTCATTGTGATGATGGTGTTTTGTAGTCCTTCGACCTGAGATCACCATTGTTCCCGACATAAGAAATTGTTCATTTTGACACTATCAAACGTTGCCCTTAACAAGGTGGCTATAAAGGTGGTGATCAGGTGTATAATAAATTATGTAGAGGGATGTGAGTGATCAAGATGGAATTTGTCCTTCTCATAACACGAGATTGATATCTAAGGCCTCTTGATTGAATAGAGCTGATAAATGCATGGCCATGCTCAAATGAGTTGATATAATGATATCAATGTCATTTATTTCGATTAGCTTATTCGGGAATCAGGAAACATTGATTTATACGAGGGTGACATATCCATGTCTCGTGTTCAATCAAGATATCGAGGATAAAAGGATTTTACAACACGGTAACATTAGTCGCGGTAAAGGTTGAGTCGAAACATTGACTTTCTCGTAATTTGGGTAGCAGTGATATGTTGCTAGACATCACTCACTACTTGTAATTCTAAAATAGGATTTTATAATTACTACCAACATTACGGGAACCTACAGGGTCGCACACTAAGAATGGTAAGCAATACGGAACGTAAAATTCATGAGATGAATTTCATATTTAATGTGAGCATTTTTCAGTCCTAGTTGGACTAGGATATTTTGACTTTGGTATTAAGAAATTTCTAAAAACCAAGAGAAGTTTTTGAGTAGGACTCAAACATTTTGGAATTCTATTTGATCTCAATTTCTTTATGTATATATATATAAAGATATATTTATATATATATATATATATATATATATATATATATACACGTTACGGATATATATATAGAGATATATATATCAAACAAAAAAAAAAGGTTTGAAAGTTATATATATATATAGATATGTTATCCGATATATATAAAAACATAACAGGATTTGGAAGATATATATATATATATATGTATATATAGAAAGATAGTTTTTAAGTGAGGAGACGTTTTTGTGAAAAACATAGAAGTAAGAATAAGGCCGAGAGTCTTTCGAAAGGTGTTCTCCTATTTTGCTCACTGTACTGATTCAAGGTGCTGAATCGGATTTGAATACGGCGGGTTCGTTTCGGTCTAGCAACCGGAGGGCTCATGAGTTTCGTTCGTGGACGTGAGACGTACACGAAGATTGCATCGTTCGTGTGGATACCGTAGAGGCACGATCAGAAAGTTCGTGTTCGTTGTATGCTTCGACAGTACGAAAGGCGCGCTACAAGGGTAACTATTCTAAACTCATAATCGAATGTAGTTTTTAAACAGATCCTTGGATTAGGAATCGAAAATTTTTATTATTCCGCTGCGTGATCGTTGTTCGATTCCTTTCAGTTGGTTCAGGTCATGGGTATATATAGAGTTAAATACACTTTCAATGCATAATGTAATTAGGATTTTGGTGTAAATTCATTTTGATTTATATTGTTGCTGCCAGACAAGGTAATTGGGTTTTCATTTACAATCATAAATGAGTTTGTCAAGTTCTTTAGTAGCAATAAACCACTGGTGATTAAACTTGTCATTGTTTGCTTATTTAGCTTTTCAGGGACTTATTACACTGTGTAATTGATAGTCTATTTAGCTCTCCAATGGCTTATTACACTATAATCAGTAGTGTATTTAGCCGAATATGTTATTACACTATGCAATTGGCAATGTATTTAGTCCAGCGATTTATTACAATGTGCAGTTGACACTGTAATAAAATTGCAAGTCATCAATCACAAATTCGAGAGAAAAAATGAAGAAGTAAAAGAGGTGAGGAGAGAGAAGAAAGAAGTACAAAAAAAGGAAAAAAAAAAACAAAACAAAACAAAAAACTACCTTGATGAGAGAGAAGCGGGAAATTGAAGGTAAGATTTAGGGCTTTTAAAAAAAATCTATGTGGCATGTTTAGTTGGTATGCCACATAGATTATGTATCTTATGTATCTCATATATTATGTATCTATGTCATTGCCCTTTAATTTTTCATTTTTGGGCTTGTGCTTCCTTCTTGGGCCAATATTTGCTTTTGGACCAACATGTGTTTTCATGATTTTGTTCTTTTCTTTGGACCCACATTTGTTTTCATGGCTTGTGTTTTCTTCTTGGGTCAATATTCAGTTTTTGGGCCAACATTCATTTTCATGCCTTTGTTCTCTTTTTGGCCCAATATTTATTTTCGTGATTTTGTTCTTTTTTTTGGCCAACACTTGATTTAACAATTTTTTATTTTCATTTTAACTCTAAAATCGGGATAGCTGCCACTCCAAGATAAAAGTGTTTTTCGAGAAAAATGATTTTAACCTAAATAATTATTGTCAAACTTGAAAGTAAGCATAAAAAATAAATTTTCAAAAATACTTTTTTTCTTTCTTTTTTTACGAAAGTTTTGTAAACTTTTTCTTCATAGTATTTTATACCCGTGCAGGAGGAGTTTCTAAAAATAAATTTCAAAAAAAAATACATTTTTACAAAAGTTTTATAAGTTTCTTGTTCGCGGTATTTTGTATCCGTGCAGAAGGAGTTTCCAAAATATTTTCAATAAATTTCGAGAAAATCAAAAAATACATTAGCTTTGTTTAAGTGTTGGTAACCGTATGAGCGAGTGCTGTAGGGTGCTAATATCTTTTTAACGCTCAATCGACCCTCAAACCCTATTTTCAAAACGTAGACCGATATTTTAAAAAGGTGACCAATTGCACCTCCAAAACAATTGGTGGCGACTTCCTCTGTTTTTTTTTTTTTTTTTTAGTCTTGCCCATTTCGCGATTTAAGTTGCAACAATATTAAACCTATATTATGTGATAGTAACTTCACTGCAGTGATGTGCAAAAAGTAATGAAGACTGATAGAGTTGCTATTCAATCTGAATTCAGTTTGGTTTGATCACTGCTGATGCACTTAACTACATTGTTCAAATTTTGAAGTCTCTGATTTCTAGAGACTGGAAAGAACTTTGAATCCCTCCCTGTATCTATCTACATTTGTATTATATGGTTACAGTCATAGTGGATGACACCCAAGAATATGAAATCAGATAGATATACTTAACAGGCTAAATAAGGAAATAATCTATACTTAAGCCTGGTTTGTGGGGTAGTCTTATTCCCAAAGTAGACAATCAAGGCAAGAAAAGATGAAGGCACGTAAAAGGTGGGTAGTTGGTATGTCCTTATTCTTCCAAGGATATTTTTGTTGCATGATTCATCACTAGCTAACTAAGTAACAATGGAATCTTAAATATTTCTTGGCTCGTGAATTCTGTACTGCAACAAAACAACAAACAATAAGATTACCTACGGAGTTACCACCCTTCTTTGTGTTTTTTTTTTTGTAAGAAAAAGAAAAAAAAGAAAAAGAAAAGGAAAACACAGAGAGTACTTTCCTTTTGTTTTTGTGACAGACAGTGTGTACGTAGGTGATATCTTATAAAAGACAGACATTTGGGCCACCAAAATTAGGGCAGAGCCCCCTCCTTCCGATGTCGCCATCAACTCACATGGGTACCCGGCAGGCAAGTCACATGTTTCTCTGTGTTTTGTTTTCCTGTCCTACTTTCTTGTATATACTCTCTTGTGTGTATTCATCTACAATATTATATATGACTCCTTTATGGGCTCTTTCTAAATTAAAATTTATAATAAAATAAGTTGTATATTCTTTCCTACATTTGATGTGTCTAATTACTTGGGATTAGGATATATGTTTGATGATAATTTGAAAGCTAAAACAAATAATTGGTTTGAGGGGCCACTTCCATGATGATGCAAATTGTGAAACAAATTAAATTGTACAAAAACATTGAGGTTTTGGTAGGTGTCTCTCTTCTACTTGTTTTGTGATAAACAAACAATAAAAGAAAAAGAAAACGTAAATTGATTTAGCACACTCCGCTTGTTTCAAGAAAAATCAAACTCTAGAAAAAATCACAATTTTCCGGTTTTAGGGGTTTTTATTTAAATATTTTCATAAGACATTTGTTAAAAAATTAACTATTTTTCTCAAGGAATATACTATAAATTTTCCAAAATTTTAATAATTTTCTTAAAACAAACATAACTATATATTAATGTGCTTGTAGAGAGTGAAATAGTCTACTAAAAATATTATATAGATATAGATATTTATGCCAAACCGTAAAAGGTGTAAAATAGTTGAAAGGTTTTTATTTTTGTGTGTGAGTGGGTTGGGGCTTCACTTAGTTTCAAATAAGGTTCGATCATCCAGGTTTGGGTCCATGAGCAGTGAGTTGTTTGGGGCGGTGGTCTGGCTTACATTAGCAGGTGTCACTCAATCGTGGGACATAGGGAATCCCTTACAAACCGCTAAAACTCTCACGTTAAGATAAGGTGACCCACAAACCCTACACATATATCTTCTTCTTCTCTCTTATAATTAACTTCATTAATCCCACTTTTTTAATTTAATTAATTAATCAACTATTCATATTATACCCTCATACTATAAGCCATTATTTAACAAAAGAATATTATTGCAAGTAGAAATACATTTGATTAATAGATATGGTTGGTTTTCTTATTCCTTCATACACAAGCTACATTTATATGCTAATGAAGAATAAAAATAATATTCCTCTTGATTTGAAAGAATACTAAATTTGAATTTTGGAATGTAGTTGTAGAGAGAGGCAGAGAGAGAGATGATATATTTACAATATTATTTTGGTAAGGATTAATTATTAATTTAGTAAACAGAATTATTAATTTAGTAAACAGAATTGTTATATATATTTGGTCGGTCTTGCTTTATTAGGTAGAAGAAGAAGATAGTGATGCGGTACTTGCCGGTATACAATTTTCTTTTTATTGATCAACATATGGATATTTTCCACCTCATATTTCTCAAGACCTATAATTTGATCAAGATTTCAATTTGTAGGTTACCAAAGCTAGTTTTATACAATATTGATTTTGGATTCAGTTAGAAATCCACATCCCCATACATACCAACAATATTATCCGCTTTGGGTTATCTAATTCTCGTAAATACAAAGGGCTTACATGATTTATTCTTCCTTAACCCAATTACTACAGGCTTAAACCTAACTCATTGGGTCAAAGCCCAACTATTATGAGTCAAAGCCCAACTCACTTGGATTAGGAAGAAGGTTTGTTAGTTGTAAGGGGTGGGTTTTGCCCTTATTAACCAATCGGTTGGGAATGTCCATTCCGATGTGGTATTTGAGTCTTAACATATCCCTTATTTTTATAACCTTATTCAATGGCATAAAGATGCCTTTATGGTACAGCCGGCAAAATAATTACGTACACAAATTTATTTATATAATTTAATACTTTTGCTTTTTTTGTCATCCGTCGAATTCAAACCTAATCAATCATTTATATATTCACCATATACATTGCTATGTCTTCATTGACATGATAGAACCTTAGGAATGATTTATTGTAAAGATCAAACTAAACCCAATTGATGTATATCTACCTTAAAAAATTCATAATGTCTCTTTTAATTCCTTCTTTTGCTCTTCATAGCAACTTAGCCAAAAACTATATATACCATTATAATATGTATGCTCTTCAAGAATTGTAGGAGTATTGGAGTGGGTACCATAATAGAGATTAGAAGCAACCCATATGGAATTATGGACATTGACATGGATCTGAGGAATGGACCCCACATGATTGCCCATTCTGAAGGCACCTATGGTGTCAATTACTGGATGTATGGATGTAGTTGTGACTTACACACACAAGAATCAATTTGACTTCTTTAAAAAACAAAAATGACCAGCTATAGCCTATAGCTACACAATTATATAGCTGGTCATGATCAGAGTCCCCACTCAAATTTTAAAAAAAAATATCATAATTATTTGATGAGATATTCCCATTGGCCCACAAATGGGCCCCACTTAGCCTGCATGTGAATCCATGATTTTTAAAATTTAATTTAATAATTAAGGGAAAAAGTTTTGAAAGAGAGTTACATATATTGCATGAATTGGTGACCAAGTCACTACTCTTGAGGTTGACAAAGGAAAGACCAATGAATTTGGGGCCTCCATAAACTGACAATAATAAATGTCTCTGTCTATGTGGAAATGAGGTCAAGTGAGAAACTTCACATAAAGTTGGAAAACATGTAAAGGAAAAAAACATGAGTGTAAGTTTCCTTGGCAGGAGTGTTCAAAAGAAGCTTTCATATCATATCAAAGTTGTAGACTAACAAAACACATGTAAAGGAAAAAAGTGTTTCTTTGAAGGATTCCTCAACACTACTCAGATATTTTATTTTTTTTAAAATTGTTTGTCTTCCTATTCATTTGTGTATGTTCTTTTCTGTCTTTCACTGATATTCTATGTATGACTAGTTTGAATGTGTATGTATAGTTAGTTTGCTAGGGAATTGAAGAGGCTATTACATACAAGTTTGTAGAAGACAATAAGTTTCGAACTAGTATATAACCCATAAATTTTTTAAATTGTTGAAAGGAGAGATGGAATTCAAACTCCAGCAATAGTTAGGGTTTGGGACAAGTATGGTTGAGCAATTTCTCGAGAACGACATCATATAAAATTTTCCTTTGGACACCATTTATGAGCCTAAACTTTAACCGTCAGGATAAATTGAGTCAAAACCTAAAATGTGGCCATAAGGTTATTGCTCTAAGTGCGAATCAAACTTAGGAACTCCCGAGTCCATATAGTTTGACTCAAAAAGATTCACCAACTACACTATCACCCAAGTGGTTCTAGAGATTCATTTTTTTATCAATATAAATAGTACTAGTAATTTTCTTTTTCATAGCTAAACGTATGAATAATGTAACCGAGGAACTTTTTGTAAGCATTGGAAAATTATTATAAGGTAATTTTCATTCTCCATATAAATCTAAAAACTTATGACATGTGAGTAATGATGCATGGCTGATCTATTGAGTCAACTTGTTGACTTAATTAACAGAATTTAGGTAAGAGGGGAACATCATGTATGTGGCCTTGGTAATTTGTCTTTGTCTATCTCTATTGATTATAAATTACCTATTCTTGGATAAGCCCAAGTGCTTTACCTAGGCTTGGTTAGTGTTAATTCAAGTAGTAATTAATAATTGTACACTTTGGAATTATAAAAACAGCAATAGTACTACATGGATCACGAGGAAGACAAGCTCTTCAAAATGGTTGTTCTCCTCGGTAAAGAACATATTTCTTGAGGACTTGTTGTTTGCAAAAATTAGGGTATACACATTCACTTTCTTGCTTTCTATACAAACCAAATGCTATCTTCCCTAATTGGGAAAAAAAATGCTTAATCATAGTTCGCCTTTTCATTTCATTTTTGTTTTGATTTTTTGTTACAAGTTATGTTGCTAATCACTAGTTAAGTGGGAGCAATACCATTATACCTACGTGCTGGATATGCAACGTGTCCTACTATATTGTTGACAAGAAGACAATTGGATTGAGAATTTAGGATTAACGAACCAAGGGAGTTGAATTGGATAGGTGGAGGTGACATTATAAACCCTAGTGTTTGAATACTGGATTTAATTACTTGATTTCGTTTGATTGTCTTGCTTTATAATCCACTTATTAATTGCTTTAATTACTTGTTTCATGTTAGTTATTCACAACTCGATTTTCCAAATAACGTAAAACTTAACCATAATTGGTACTTGATTGAATTGTCAAAATATCCTCGTGGAATGATACTCTACTCATTCACTTTATTACTTGAAACGATTTGTGCACTTGCAATACAGTTCGCAACAACAATCAAAATTAATGCACCGTTTTGTATATATCACACCACGTTGGATGTCAAAAAGACAACCGAACAGATTACTAGATAACAAGAAGATTCTACACAAATTTGTTTTCCTCCTTATAAAAGAAGGAAAAGAACAACTCTATCGGGTCTTGCAGGTATAACTTGATGTTTTTCATCAAAATCTTCAGAGCATAAAAGGTCCCCTTTATGTGTGTCAGTATGTATGGAATACATATCCTGTTTTGAGTAAAATCCAAACATTCCTCCGAGCATATAAGCAGAGGTATGTTGGCGCTTAAAATTGTCTCGAATAAAGGCATGGAATTCTATCTTTTCTTCAAGAATAATTCTATGCATTGAAACTACAAAACTTTGTAGCTACAATGGAACTATCATTATCTTTTATTTGTACTTAGTGACTATAAAATATAAATGATACACACACACACACACACACAATATATATAATATATTATGAAAAAAATTTCAAGTTATCATAAAAGAAAAAAAAGTAGAAAAAGACAGCTTATCAAGGTAAGTTGTTATTTTTTATGTTCCTTTTGCTTTTATTTGAACATAGTCCAGTTCTTCTATCAATTTTGTCTGTGTGTGTTCACAGGCACAATTTGCAAAAAGTTCATGATTTGAGGAAAAATAAATAGAACATTGTCATATAAGGTATTTTCTTAACCAATAATTCACGTAGAGATGATAATAAATTAATAATAATAATAATAGTAATATTAATATAAATGAGATGTTATTGCATTAGTCCAAATTATATATTGAGGATATTAAGCCTTGGGGGTCCATATGTGCATACATAGGCGAATGCATATATGCCAAGTCAGAGACATTTTGCACAAAAAAAGGTCTCTCCTTGAAAAAAAGGAAAAAATGAAGAAGATAGTGAGTTAATACCATATAACATAAATCATTGAAATTAAAAAAAAAAATCATCAAAAATAATGTAAAAATTCACATAGTCTATATAAAAAATATTCAAAGAAATATTTCGAAAAACAGAAAAGTGGGAAAATCTCATGAAAGCTGATCACAAGAAAGAAGAACTTAAAAGATTTAGATGCTGTGCATTGCATATTGACCTTATTGAAAATTTTGATTGACCATATCTTGACCAATTCAAATGTGATTGACTTGAAACTTGAATACATGCTCTTATAGGTGTATTATTTGATGTCAAACTAGAATTTAATGAAACTAAATACATTTAGAACATGAAATCTGTCAAATTAGGGTTTGCGTTAATCTTATATTTGAGTCCAACTCCTGATTTTTACATGACCTAGATTTCATTATTTTAAGATTAGTTGGTCGAGAAATGTGCGAGACACTATGAAATTCGTGCACACAATTTATGCTCTACCTTTATGTTCTATTTACCTAAGCTCAAATATGAACATGACCAACCAAATCAACTCCGATTGAGTTAAAATTATATGCATCGCAGATAAATTTATATATACTAAATTTATATATGAAAATACAAGGAGGTGGCCTCATTTGCTATCTGTTTGATCAAAAGTTTTCCTAACCTAAAGAAACTTAGAGTCAAGGTCTAATATTGAAATATGCTACTGTTTTGAATGCGTTATGTCTTGAATGGTAAAGTTGAAATTAGTCCTTTAAATCTTCAGTGCAGAATTAGCAAGCGACTATCTTGTGGACTTTTCCATAGAGAGTTTTTTCAAAGCTCAAGAGTCTTGGGAGTATTCCCTGAATCAGCTTCGAGAAGGATGGAATTCTTCTACGGTACAGGTTTTGAATTGCAATTTCTTGAAGATAATTATTCATCACCCTCAAGAAACAGAGGCTAGCTAAAACAGGATTGAAGATCTTGAAAAACGTACTTCGATTTCGTTGGGCATCGCCAAGGGCGGAAATCATATATTTAGATCCCGTGCAAGATTAGTATTTTTCTTATTGACCAACATATTAGAAGGTGTGTAAACTTAACACTTTGTTAATTACAATTTTGTAAGTGAAGGGTAGTTTGAGATATCCATTAAATATTTGGTGTAAACTTATAAAATATGGATGTAAACTTTTAGGGTTAAAATAGATGGTGTAAACTTAGTAGTTAATGCGGCGTAAATAAAATTTCTCATATCAATGGTGAATCTTATTTGAAAGAGTTTTTCACAATGATTTAGAATATGTGTTTTTTTTTTTTCAAATTTCGTCATGCATTTTAAGAAATAAATCGTTTTGAAATTTCGTTTAAGAAAAAAAAAAGTCACATACTGATGATGTCAAGCTAGCGTTCGGGAAAAAAAGTGAGGGAGGCGTTGATGCATAGCGTTATGTAATATCTGTAAATGAAAAGGGGCATATATGTAACTGGACAATCTCTATCTTTATTAATAATTATTTTTTTTCAGTTGTCCTTATTGATAATTATCCCTATTTAAAGTATAGATTAATAAAATTTTATTTTAATATAGTATCTATGACAAAAATAGATTGATAGATCGATAATAGTAAGACTTTTGTACTATCTCACTACAAATACAAATAAAGGTCATTGTTCAAGAAATAAATTAAAAATATATATTTTAACAAAAAAGGCCTTAATCAAAATTTTCGTCCAGGGCTTTAAACGGAAAACAAGAACCATATAGTCTTTGCTTCATCAAAATGAAAAAGAATAAAAAAAACAAGAAAAGTTATGCGTGTTAAAATGAAAATTATTTCTCTCCCCATGTAATTAGTAACAATGTAAAAATAATGTTATTGTTTCTTAAGATGATTCATTGATTAAAGTCGTACAAGTTATACTCTCGAATCAGAGTTCAATTTCTCTAGAGACGAGCCCACAAACATATTTTTTATGGGCTTACTTAGTATGCGTGTTTTGTGAACTATTGATCTTGATGAATTTACTTACTATACATAAGGGTGGCAAAAACTCGATTTTGGGTCGGACAACATTATGTGGTTACGAAATATTTAAATATCCGGACCCTAATCCGGATTGGATTTTGGACATACTCAATTGACCATACCCGGATTTTGGACATATAACTTATGTCCGAACTTGGTTTAATCCGGGTCAAACAAATTTAGTCATCTAGATCGGACAGAGTTTTGTGACCCCTAACTACACATATGAAAAGTAATGGCGGTACATTTATAAATAAAAATAAAATAAAAGAGAATATTATCTTTCCAAGTTGTGATGCTATATATCAATATATGAGTAAATGACGGAAGGGAGGGTTGTCTTGATGCTACCCAAATTAGAGAAGGAGAACAGAGGGTAAGCCATACAGCTCAGTGGCCCCCAAACCGTCGCCGCATACGACACGTTTTTTGCGGCCTCATCCACACTCTCACAGCTTCAATAATAGTGACATTTAATTAATTAATTTAATATTTAATATTGTACAAAAATACCGTATATATAAACTTTTGAGAGGTTTAATTGAAAAGATGGTATCATGAAGTAAAATGATTGAGTGGATCTAGATTTTTAAATATTTAATATGATTGAATGAATCCCGTTTAACTTTACTCACCTTGACATAAAATCTTTTGTCAGTTCCTGCGACCCTCACATACGATGACCTGGTTTCGCCTTCTAATGATATTTGATTAATTAATTTAATATTTAATACCCCCTATATAATATTATATATAAACTTTTGAGAGGTTAAATTGAAAAGATGGTGTCATAAAGTAAAATGATTGAGTGGATATATATTTTTTTCCTTTTTTTTAATTTAGTTATATATATGTCATCAAAAAGACTAAAGAACAACAAGTAGCAGTACTGAGAAAGAGAAGAAGAAGCAAAATAGGTTATTTGATTGTTTTCTTCCTCTCTTCATCATCCCATCCCATATATCCCTGATTTTTTTTAATATATGCTCTTCTCTTTGGTTCTTTATGGTTTTTTCTTCTCTCAATTAAGCTCTCCCTCTCTTACTTGTTTTCTTTTGGATTTGTATGGATTTGTATCTATCTATCTATGTTTCCTCTTAAAAGATAGGTAATAATCTTTACACAGACCAAGCCAAGAACAAGAAGCTTCTTTTTTACATCTTATTCTCTAAATTCAGCTCATATATACATACATATATATGATGAAGGTTTGGTATAGTTTTTTTGTCTAACTAAATTTTGAATTCTAGATTTGTTTCTGTCACAAAGAATAAGAAGAAGAAGAGCTTTGAAGAAGAAAGCATCAAGTGATGGCCGCCGCCTCATCATCGACACCGCCTTTCTTTGGTATGACAAGGGAAGACAATCAAAACCAATTGATTATGCAACAACACTCCACCACCACACCTACCTCCTCCTCAACCGCTCCGTCCACCTCACCGCCTCCCAAGAAGCGAAGAAATCAACCTGGAACTCCAAGCAAGTACCTATTTTTTGTCATCTACATAATTTTTGTTTCCATTTCATGTATCCAAACACAAGAGTCCTCAATCAAAACCCTAGTTTTATATATTTTCTTCAATTTTGGAAACATATATAGAGAAATTGAAATGGGTTTTTGATTTAATTATCTTCTCATACAATTTTGTCTTGTGTAATTGATTTCTAATGTTTTATCTCCTCACCATTGAGAGAACAGATCCAGATGCACAAGTGATAGCACTATCTCCCAAGACACTAATGGCAAAAAACAGATTCATATGTGAGGTATGCAATAAGGGATTCCAAAGGGAGCAAAACCTACAACTCCACAGACGAGGACACAACCTCCCATGGAAGCTTAAGCAGAAGACAACAAAGGAAGTGAAGAAGAAGGTCTATTTGTGTCCTGAACCCACTTGTGTCCACCATGAACCTTCAAGGGCTCTTGGTGACCTCACTGGGATCAAGAAACACTACTCAAGAAAACATGGTGAGAAGAAATGGAAGTGTGAGAAATGCTCAAAGAAGTATGCTGTGCAGTCTGATTGGAAAGCACATTCTAAGACCTGTGGCACTAGAGAGTATAGATGTGACTGTGGTACTCTCTTCTCAAGGTATGCATATATGTATATATACATTAAAAAATATATATATATTCATCAAACCCATTTTTTGTGATAGGGTTTAGATTCTAAAGATTGACACTTTTCTGATTTTCTCCTTCAAATGTGTTTTGATTTGATGTGATTCACATGTCTTACTTTCAACGAAATTTACAGTAATTTATGTGCATGTAATGATAATAATTAAGTAATTATTGTTTCATCATTACAACGACAGGCAAGAAACAAAAGTTTTGAATAGGGACTGAGTCTGAGGTGAAAAGAAATCAAAAAGTTTTTGGATTTTCACTTGGTGGATCGGATCTTTCTGGGAGAGACTCCTTAATCTGCATGTGAATAATCTGTATAGTTTAAGCAGAGAAATTAAATTAAAACACAATATATATACATATATATATATATATATATATACATATTTGAAAATAATTTTAAAAGAAGTGATGAGCTTTATTTGTTCCTCGGTAAGCACGCCCCTTCGTCTCTTTTTTATATTCACGTGTGTTGGTTATAGAGAGAGTGTGTGTGTCAGAGGGACAATATTGTTAGTGGGTTTGTTCTTGATTTCTTATATGAGTTGGTTGTGTTTGCTGGATTTGTTCTCTTCCTCTTTGGCTTACTCCTTCAACTTTCAAACTATTAGGGTTTTGTGGGTCTAATTAATGTTCAATTATGTCCCAAAAAATTTCTCTCTTCAATTTAATTTTCTTGTCAATTTGAAAATGAGATGTTTTCATCATTTATTGCTAGTTTTTCATGGTTATGGCAAAAATTCTAGTGATAGAAAATACACTATTTATGGGGGTTTCTTCATTGAATGAAGATAGTCCAAGACAAAGGGTTCAGACTTTCTGGGTTATTCATCAAAGTTGCATACAATTCTCTACTTCATTTATTGGACATGTTTTTCTTGATATGGAATTTGAGTTTGATTGATTAATGATTTCGAATTTCGTGCACACATTTCAATTTTTTCTTTGTTATTTTATGATAATTTTTGCTTTAATCTTGGTCTTTTTGTTTTCTACTCCCATAAATACATATATGATAACTAACGAGAGGTGGCTCGGTTGACAATCGATTGGGTTAGGCATATTTCTCTGTGATATTAAAAAATACTTATATGATAGTTTATTTTAAAAAAATATAGATAATGATAATTTAAAAAAATTTCGAAACTCTACTGGGTTTTAAATTCTTTTCTATCTGATTTTCAACCAGGTAAAATGGATTATTATTTTCCGAAATAAATTATAAAAAAAAAAGAGAAAAAGGCAGCGGATTACAAAATTGTCCCCAAATAAAAAAACTTGTACAAAATTCTTACAAAGTTGACTGTAATTTCAACATATTCAAACATATTCTTGCCTTCTCCTTTGTTTTATTACAATTCAATATTTAGTAACTTTTTTTGGCATTGCAATTATTACAGGCGTGACAGCTTCATCACTCACAGAGCCTTTTGTGATGCATTAGCTCAAGAGACAGCAAGACATCCTACAAGTTTGACCTCAATGGGTTCACATCTCTATGGGACCAACCACATGAGCTTAGGCTCACAAGACCAAACCCACCCTTCCAATAACATGCTCCGGCTAGGCAGCACCAAGTTCGACCACCTAATCCCTCCATCGAACCCTTCTTCACTTCAAACAATGCCTTCCTCAAACTTCTTCATGCAAGATTCAAATCAACCATCATTCCCAAACAAGGGTTTACATGGCCTAATGCAACTTCCTGATCTCCAAACCAACACCAACACGTCCCCGTCATCCACGGCGAACATCTTCAACCTTAGCTTCAACGATGGTGACAACATTGCAAATGCTAGTAATGCTACCAATAATCTAGTCGGATCGGGATTCTTGAACGCTAATCAGTTCAACATGGGAGAACAGGTTGGTTCAGGACTCGTGTCTCTTTACAACACTTCGATACAACAACAACAACAACAACATGAGCATGTCACACAACATATGTCCGCCACCGCGTTGCTCCAGAAGGCGGCGCAGATGGGATCAACTACAAGTAATAGTGGCGGTGGAGGACCGACATTGATGAGGGCATTAGGTTGCACTTCTTCATCATCGAGCGGTGGTGCTAATAAATCCGTGGCGGATAGGATCAACTTTGGGAGCAATTTTGGGAATGCTAATGTGGAGAACCAAAACAATAATAGTCTCCAAGGGTTGATGAACTCTTTTGCTGCTGCACATGGTGGAGGTTCAATTTTTGGTGGGTTTAACACAACATTGGATCAGAACAGCAACAACTTTTGCAACATTGATGAAGCTGCTACAACTACTAACAATAATACTTCTAAGTTGCACCATGATCATCATCAACTTGGTGTAAGTATTGGTGGTTCTGATAAGCTGACATTGGATTTTCTTGGTGTTGGTGGGATGGTGAGGAACATGACTGGTGGCGGAGGCATCAATATGGGATCTTTGGAGAATCCTGAAATAAAGTCAACTCATGCAAGTCAACCATTTGGGAGTGCCAAAATGCAGTGAAAGTGCAAGATGTTTTAGGTAGGCATGCGCATATATGTCGACTCTCTCTATATATCAGCTACTTGTTTTTGACTCCATGTGATAGGTTTGAATTAATATTACTGAACGTGCCTAAAGGATTTCTTTTAAACTTTTTTCCATTGTTTTCATTGTGCATCCCTTGCTAGCTTTCTTTCATAAATCTCAATTTATAGCATCTATTTTTGACCCCATATATATATATATATATATGCATGTTTGTAAGAATGTGATGCAATGAACGGAATGTCAATAATAACAAAGTATATATGCAAAACAATTCGTATACTATTAATTAATGATCTTATTCACATGCTAGAGATATTCCAAGAGAATCGACAAGTGAGAGTTCCAACAACTAATTATATATTATGTTATCTGTATAGGTTCAGAAAAATGTGTACATATAAGACCAAAAGAAAAAGAATTTTTGTTCGGCCACCTAATACCTAACCCCAAAAATAATACATTTTTTTTTATAAACTAGAATCCAAATTACAGGTTCAATATTGACATTCCATGGACATGTACACCTTTCTTTCTCTACCTATTTCCCTTTGAATTCCTTTAAGTTGACTGTTAAATTCTTCTCTTCTTCGTAGTGCCATGCACTCCCATGCCAAGCTAGTTCTACGTTAGCTATAGTTTCATTAATATTGCTTTCTTTACCATAAAACCATTGAAAGCTATTCATGAATATTTATTACTTCTTAGTTTTAATTCCTTGTTTGGGGAGAAATTAAAGTTTTGGGGGACCATGAACGGGGTATCTCGACCACTTTTGTCGTGACTATTGTCTTTTCTTTTTCACTAGCTAGCCCGTGATAGCCGACAATAACTTCCCACATAATATTTCATTTGTTCTTTATATTTCAGTATATAATGATTTGTACAAAACTGTTATAAAATTATTTTTATCTTTTCAGCTTTAATTTATCTCAAACTAATTTCATTTTCAGATTAATTTCTTAATCTAAGGGTGCGTTTGGTAGAGCAGTTAGATTGATTTTCAATGCCAGCGGAAAACGCAGTGAAAAAAAAACTGAGCTTAAAACTGTGTAATATGTTATGAGATGTTTGACGGAGACACAGAGCGACTCCATTAGCGGATCCACTCCACTAAACATGCGGTAAATCTTTTTTAAATCCTACAACTGCGTTGCGTTTAAAATCATGAACTACGAAGATACTCCTATTGTTAATCAAGTTATTGGCCATCTATATTTGTGTGTGGACAAGCAAATATTCGTTGAAAAGCTTTAATTAATTACTAATTAACAAGGGGTCCTTAATTAATTAGTAATAATTATATTTGTAGAGACAGTGAAGACTCTCTGTCTCTTGCATTGTCCCGTCAGATTTGGTTTATGAATCTTTTGTGATTAAATAAGTTTCAATAGTTTTATAATTTTATTGTTGTTTACTAATAAATGAATGATGTTGCCCTAAATAGGGTTGGACCCTATAATATATCTAATAATTTTCAAGTATTTAATGTTATTGAAATATCTATATAAATAATATTCAATAATTACATATTGTGGTTCGGTCTAGTACTCTTAGAACACTCGTATCAAACTATCAGAGTATTCTTTATTTTACCTAGTCAAAAATCACTTTTTGACAATTTACAACAACTCTGTTGGAAAATTTAACCAACATCCTCCTTTAGAAATACTAAGAACTAAAAATAAATTGAAATAGAGAATACCAACACAAGAATTCATGTAGAAAACTCGACATTTACAGAATGTTTATACGTAAATGAAATATTGAATAAAATATTTAAAATACAAACGTAATCGTAAATGTTTATCTATAAATTTCAGAATTTTCATCATACATGGTATGTTTTTAAGACACACTCACAACACTATTATCGTTTCTGAGGTTTGCTTAACCTTCATTGGCAACATGAGTCGGTCATGTGCCCACACTTGGGCGTGACACAAAATATGTAACTAACTTATTAATTTTGAAATTAATTTTTATTTTATTACTTCGATTTTTCAGTTTAATTTTTTAGAGCTTTATAAGACTACGCTTTCATCATTTTTGAAATTCCGTCTTCTCTTCTATTGAGTTTTTGTTAGGAAAGAATTTCAGTATTGCTCCTGGCTCGTTGTTACATAGGTATTCGTATTTATATCGATGTGTGATAGAGTACACCTGTGAGGTGATATTGAAAGAACTGCAAGCACACTATAGGCAAGCAATACATCACCTTAATATCGGAGGTGTAAACCTCGCCTCGATCTTTGTTGTTCTTAGAAATACCAGGTTCTTCGCAAGCAAGTTCTAACATTATATTCAACCTACACTTAATGACGAAGGTTATATCAATAACAAGTGACTTATCACAACTCATAAACATTATAGGAAAAATATCAATATATTTTTAATGCTATGCTCACTATAAGAAAACAGGGTTTTTGCGACAGAAAATTCTGTCGCAAATGATTGAATTTCTATCGCTAATAGGTTTTGCGACGGAAAATGGGCTGCTGCAAAAATTCCTATCGCAAAAAATTTGTGACGGAATATTTGCAACAGAATTTTGCGACAACATTTTAGCGACGGAATTGCTTTGCGACAGACATAAGCGACGAAATTTCCGTTAAAAAATAATGAATTGAAAAATGAATTTTGTTAATTAGCGACGAAAAATTCCGTCACCAATTTACCATAAAATTGGCAACGAAAATTCCATCGCAAATTAATAAATAAAATTTCGTTTATTAGCGATGAAAAATCACAATTTTTGCGATGAAATTCCGTCCCTAATGATATTAGTTTTTTGAATTTTAAAATATTTAAATTTCTTAAATAGATAATGAAATTTTTAAAAAAAGGAATAGCAACGGAATTTTTTAAAAATTACATCGCTAAATACATTATTATTTTGGTAAATTATTTTTTATTTTATAATAATAAAAATATCTTATTACTTTTGTATATTATTTTACATTTTAATATATTTAATTTTTAAATTGTGTATTATTATAGTTCTAATATACTTATCAACTAAATAATTTCATTAAAACTATATTATCAAAATGTTTATGAAATAATATACAATAAAAATAAATTTTATAAATAGACGGTTCAATATTTTTATAAAAAATACAACACTCGACCTAATCCCTACCAAGGGTGTCCATCTTCATCTCTGGGGGATCGCATATGCATCCGAGAAAGAAATCCTCCATCCTCCACTCCTGATCCTGCATCTGTAGCTGTAAGTCACTGACGTCATTCAGTGACTCAGTGTTCTTCCGAGCCACGCGCTCCGCTAACTCTTGCTCCAACTTCATTTGAGTATATAATCTAGAGCAATATGAAATATTAGTCAATAAACTTGCCTCAGATCCAAGCCCGTATATGTGACTTTCCTTACTCCTCCCACCAGTCACCTCAATGAATAAAGGATCCTCATCCACGACTCATGAGGTGACTCATTGGTGGAGGAGATTGATTGCTGTATCAACATGTCCTCCTTCAGCTTGTAAAAATTCTTCCTACAAAAAAAGATACTAATGCTCATGAATACTGATAAGATAAAAATAAGAAGCAACACAATATAGTTGAAAAAAGGAGAGAATAATAGGGTATCCCAGGTGTGTAAGCAAGCACAAACAAAAAAATATGCAACTTACAATTAGATGAGCTAAAATAAATACATCATAAAACTTTTCAACTGAGTTAAGACATAAGTGCTTTCTAAATTTCAGGAAACATAGATCTTCTGGCAAAACAAAAGGTTGATTAATGCATAAAATATTATAAACAGAGAGCCAAGTACTGTTTGTTGCATATGGGGTTCAAGGCATGCCAAATAAAACCTAGAGTCCTATCCAATCTCATTCTAGCTTTGTAAAAGAGATGCCAGCAATACAACTCTATATTTAATATTGTAGACTACTACAATTAAAATTACAAAGGTATGATATTTAGATTTTAAACTAAATAAAAAATTAAAATTGTTAAATTTACTCAAAATTTATCATTTTCTTACGGTACTCCAGTGAGGAATGGAGCCACCAGTGTGAGCACAGCTATCCTCAGATGCTCGATTTTTCTTCCCATGTTCCCTTTTCTTCTTGTACTCTAGTCCATTCCAAATACGGGAAAGTTCAACAATGATCACAAAGTTGATTCACATAGGAGAATTTCTGTATGTATGTATACATGCATATGAATGGTGATTGTGGTATGATTCATTTTCATATTATCTATAGCATTCCTTTACATCATTCAAGTTGATTGCTTCATCCGTGGACTAGTTCTACTCTTTTATATCATTGTGATTTGCTCTCTCAGTATTCACCTCATGGATATTCGGGTCCTTATCGGCTATCATACCCCTACTGAGCTATTTAGCTCAACCTCTATTTTTTCTTCTATTTCAGGTGAGTATGCATATGGTGGCCAGCATCCCGAGGCGTGAATGGTTTTCCTATGGATACAGTTATGGGTTTATGGGTAGAGTTGGATTTGTTTAATTGAACTTCTGCATGCTTATATCCTATTTATCATATTTAAGGATATGTTAGTATATTTATTTTGAATTAAAATAAATGCATTTGGAAAATTTTGTATAGAATTTATGTGTTTGGGATAATTTGATAATTCCGTAGACTCCTCTTAGGGACACGCCGTTACACTTTTGGTTTGTTTTGTGTTTTTTAGGTGTATAAGCAAATAAATTCAATATGAGCTCAAAACAGGTCATGTGATGTGCTGAGTTCGGATGCTCAGAACTTTCTCTACATAGCTCGAAATCGAGTGTTTTGAAAGGCATTAGATAGGAGACTTCTCAAGCTTCACATGGACATCAAGTTTGCCTAATTCGGGTCATAGGTGAGAAAGTTACAAAACTTCAAAGTTGAAGCAAAAATCGTGAATTATGCACAGTAATCAGCCCAACTCTCCTTTTGATCCATCTAAAGCCCATTCAATGTCAATTTACCCAGCCCATTATAAAGGGAAGAAGTGTCATTTAGTCTTCTTGAGGTATGACCTGAAGGAAAATGATAACTATACATAACTTTTTTTTGTACATAATTGTACATAACCTATGTGGCATGACAAATAATCATGTCACATTGGATTTATTTTAAATGACATGGTTGGGCCACAATTGTTAGAATTATTGGGTCGGGTTCGTCCAATGTGGGCTTGAGCTGACAATTTACATCGGCCCAATATACAATTTATTGATAAGAGAAATAATCCTATCTAGATAAAGAGATATGAATCAAGGTAGTCCTATTCTATAAGGACTTGTGAGGACTAGTCCAATTCATGTGGAAGTTGGAGACTAAGTTCTAGATGAGCTAGAGCTCTTTTAAGAGTTCTAGTAGGACTCTCAATCTCCCCACTATAAATAGGGGTTGCAGAGAGTTAAAAATTACACACATCAATAATCGACTACTCTTAGTCTTTTACTCTTCTCCTACTATTATTCTGTTCTTGGCGAAACAAAAGCTTATTCTTGCAAATCAAGAAGGTTCTTGTGTTGTGGATATTTTGAATCCAGTCTAGTACCGTATCTGAGACCTGAACGATTATATTATACAAGAAGATCAATTCCGCTGATGGATCTCTTGTATTGGTATTATGGTATTCTTTATTATTGAACATTGGTATCAGAGCATGTGGTTGAGCCTAACCAACTTTTTCTACAACATTTTTGCCTTTTAATATTGATGTTTGATGTTTGTTTAGAGATAAGCATGCTAGGATTAAATTTTCTGAATTATGATTTTGAAAATTCGTTTTTCTATATGCATGTTTCTCTAAAAATTGTGTTATAAATATCAAATGTGGTTCAAATTGCATGAAAATTTTATCATATATTATCTAACATGTTATGTGATTACTGTATAAATTTCGTGCCAAAAGGAGCTCTGAAGAAAGATAAATTGCCAACCCAATTTGTTTGTACCCGAAACTTAATAAATTCATACAAAATCTTACAGATTGAATTAGGAGCCAAATCTGGTATCTTTAGAAAGCTTATTTCGTTAGCTTTCCAACGATAGACAGTATGCTAATTTTAGATCTCTGGATAATTAGTTATGAATTTTTGAAGTTTGGTTACAGATCTGAAATTTTTTTGTCAAAATCTATTTTTCGTCTGAATACAATTTCACTCTCAGTGAAGGGAGAGTGTGGTGCACACCCATTCATAATGTTATTGTTTCTAAAATTTAAGAGCACAGTCGGCTTTTGGAGTGAAAGGAGGTTCTGGTAGCGGTGACCAAAATCGAAAACCTTCACTGGGAGACGGTGCGTGTTACACACGCCAAATCCCGTCTCCACTCGTCAATATGGGCGGCGTTGGGTTCTCTTCAGACCAGGTTTTGACCCGAATCAGGAAGTGGTTATGGGCGGTCCTTTGACCGGGTCGGATCCAGGTCAACATTGGTTTTCATATTTTAAATTAAAAAAAAAACTGTTTTTCTTATTTTCTTGCATTTGTGGGCGCGTGTGGGCCCCACATATACCAGAAATATTCCAAATGTTTTTTGGAAAAACTATAAATTAAATTCTGGTACAGTATTAATTTTGCGAAATTTTGTGACCCTCTGTGACTATTTTAAAGTCTATTTTTGGACGAAAATTGCTTGATTTTATGTTGAAAAATGCATGCAAAAATTCCGAAAAAATTTCAGATTGCTTGAAAGTGTTTTTTAACACTGTTTTGAACTTGGGGTTGAGTTGGTTGAGTCATATATGCTCCCAAGATGAATTTGATCTTTTACAAAGCATGAAAGTACTAAAATTGAATTTTAGTGTAAATATGTCACATTGGAAAGTGAATTACGATTATTTTTTGTGGATTGCTTTACATTACAAGATGGCGCCTATTATCATCAATCATCAATTTATATATATATATAATGGAGGATCTAAAAGGTTTCTCCTTGATGCCACGTGGATATCTCTAAAAAAATTTACACAAAAAAAGAAAAAAGAAAAAGTTAAATATATTAAATAACTTTAAGACCCACAAGCACATGCAGTTAATAATATACAAATAATTTTAAAATCATATTTAATAATACAACAAATAGTCATGTCAATTATCACATATTAATTGCATAGAAAAACAAAAAGATAAAAGCTTAAATGAAACATATTCACAATATAGGTATAAAATAACACACAAAAACATACAAGATCACAATAAAATTCTAAGAGATACTACAAAAACTTCATGGGAAAAATGAACAATTTCAACAAAATTTCTAACGATATAACCCTACAAATCATAGAATTAGTTGTCAAATAACAAACAAATTATACAATTCAATAAACTCTGATGATGAAAAAGATCCAGTTTAGGATGCATTCTTAGGAGATTTCATAGAGGATGATCCCGTATAAGATAATCCCTTAGTGGATGATCGTACAAATGAGGATTTTAATCAAATGTGAGATACAGAGTACAACAAATTATATATTATATATGCTTATTGACATACTATGAAAAATTGTGGTTTGTTAACATAAGAAGCAATAATAAATGAGATGTAAAAACTAGGAGACAAAGGAGGTGCGCTATATTTTCTATAGAATTTAGAATTTATGAGGTGTTTTTTAGTCATTTTACAACTTTGTTCAAAAAACCAACGCAAACAATAATTGTTAAACTCTGAGCATATTTTTTCCTTATGCATCAGATTTTTCGCTCCCTCTTAGAAAATTATTTCTTAACATATCGAGAAAAATGTAATGTAGTTATTTGTTTATCTCACAATTATCTTCATTTTCTATAATTCAAGCTCTGTTGTTCATCATGGTAACAAAGTATCGAAGAATTATTAAAAATTTTTATTTTTTAAATTAATTATGTGTAATTGTTCATCTCACAATTATCTTCATTTTCTATAATTCAAGCTATGTTGTTCATCATCGTAACAAAGTATCGAAAAATTATCAAAAAGCTTTATTTTTTAAATTAATTCTGTGTCGCACGAAGCGCGAGCATGTAACTAGTTATTATTATTTTTGGGCCATGGGAGTCGGAATGATATGTTCCAATCTCTAATAATGGGCCCATTAGTGATCCAAAGGATTTTATAATCCTGTTGTGATGCTAATTATAATTTGCTTATCCATTGTACATATTATTTATTTATAATATATAGTGATTTAAAGGATTTAACTATGCTGTTGTGATACTAAACACAATATAATGATCCAAAAGATTTAATTATCTTGTTGTTCATCATGATATTATCCGAAGGATTTGATTATCCTATTGTTGATAGTAATTATGATGAAGTGATGCAAAGGCTTAGCTAACCTATCGTTGAAACTAATCATGATGAATTGATGCAAAGGATTTGATTATCTTGTTGTTGAAGCCAACATGATGAAGCAATTCAAAGGATTTTATTATCCTTTGTCGATACTAATTATTATGAAAAATTATAATAGTTTGTATCGTAAAATCCAGTACTTGCTTGAAGAGCAAGAAATACTGAAAACTGTAACACAACCAATGGTTGAACCTGATCTGGAACCACTAATCAGCATATGCGTGATGTGTAATTGTATCATGCATTCAAACACAAAGATCGCATAGCTCGAATACTGATGCTGAGTAGCATGCGAAATGATTTGATGCTTCGTTTTGAAAAGCACAAATCAACTCATGCATTGTGGGACACAGTGAAGTTACAACTTAGGGGGTACTTTTACAACCTAATTGCACCAATTGGCTCTCAACTTTGAAAGGTTTGTGAAGCACCCATGTACTATGATCGTGCAACACCTAACCATGAATGCTAATATAATTAGTAAATTGAGGGGAGATGGGCATGAGTTGTCGGATAAATAACAATTACATGTTTCATTCGACCCTCGCCACCTTCATAAGAATAAATGAGGGTAAACCTTACCTATTATGAAAAACATCAAGACTTTTGATGATGTTTTCAAAACATGTGGAGCTAGAACAAAATCATCTTCTAGCTTAAAAAATTGAATTATGAGGGTAATATGGCTTAGATTTCTAAATGCAAAGTTTTGGGTTTGACAATAATAACGGTAAGGTGAAATGGCAAAAAGGCAAGTACAATGCATTAAGTCCCTAAAACATGCAATGCAAATGCGGATGGCGTGGTGGAATGAAGAACAATAAGGCTCAAATGACTTGTTTTAAATGCGACAAGCTAGGTCACTTCGCTCATGAATGTTTTGAAGCGAATGTGATAAATGACCATTCAATTGTCCTTAAAACAAATGTATATAAATTATTTTTATGTTGGCTGAAACAGTTCATTTTTGGATTGTAGACTCAGTAACAACAAATCACGTAACAAGGGAGAGCTCAGCCTTTGTAGATTATCATCGCGTTCTGAAGGGGAACTGCCATATCTTCATGGGAAATCATACTACTACTGAAGTTCTTGGGATTAATACTTGCAAGCTGGTGCAGCGAGGCGATCACACTTTGTATTTGCAAGATATCTTATATGTCCCTGAAGTTACACATAATCTACTATCATTTTAGTTCTTCTAGAAATTGGGATTTCTAGTTAAGTTTGCGTATAATTGTGTTAAGTTAAATCTGGACAAGATTTATTATGGCTTTGATTATTTGCTTAATGGTTTTATAATATTGGATATTATTGATTATGCGAATAAAATAGATTTTGCATTTTTAATTGCTAGTTCTAGTAATGTCCCTGATAGTTGTATGTTACAACATACTAGATTAGGACATATTGGGCAAGATAGACTTAATCATCTAGCTAAAGAAGGCCTTTTGGGCCCATTAGCAAAATGTGACTTGCCCACATGTGAAAATTATTTGGCTGGAAAAGCAACACGAAAACCATTTGAAAAGGCAAAAAGAGCCAGTCTTCCTTTGCAATTGGTTCGTTCTAATATTTGTGGCCTAATGAATATGAGGGTGAGACATAGTGCCTTTTATTTAATCACTTTCATAGATGACAACACCCAATATGTTCATATCTATTCGATCTCCCATAAATTAGAAGCATTGGATTGTTTCAAAAAGTATTTAAAGTTGGTTGAGAAACAATTAGATAAGAGCGTTAAAACTTTAAAAGAATGATCGTGGTGGTGAGTATCTATCGGAACAATTCAAAGAATTATGTGATGAAAAGGGTATAGCTAGACAACTAATTGTTCTGTACAGTCCACAACAAAATGGTGTTGCAAAAAGGAGGAACAAAACCCTTTTAGACATGGTTAGATCTATGATGGCGCAAACAAATCTACCAATTTCATATCGAGGAGATGCATTGTTAACTGCTGTCAACATACTAAATCGTGCGCCAGCAAAATCTGTCAAGTCAACCCCATATGAATTATGGACTAGTCAAAAGCCCAAATTAGAGCATTTATGGCCATGGGGTTTTCTACCTACATTCATACCCCTGCTTCTAGATATGGAAAGTTGGATGCCCGAGGTAAGAAGTGTATCTTTATAAGATTTAGTGATACTTCCAAGGGATATGTCTTCATTGGAGAAGATGAAACTGGTAGCGTGACAGAAATTGAGTCACGAGATGTCGCATTCTTAGAGAGTGAATTCCCTAAATTTGGAGAGGTTGATAAAGATTTTCAATTTTATGAAACTGCAAACATCAACAAAGGCGCTAACAGTTGCCCAATCGAGGATACCAAAAATGTATCTCAACTGCTTGGGAACAGTTGGAGTGACTCTTTAATTGAAAATGCTCAAGACGAGCAAGATCATGTTAAATCTCAACCGTGGAAGACTACGTGTGAACATGTTCCCCATTGTCGATTTGAGATTGAAGGGGAAATATTCATGGTAACTCCTCTAGATGGTGAGATAGAGCTAGAATATATAAAAGAGGGTTTCCTAGAATGGGTCAGTCATATACTTGTTTATTACAACAAGCCCAATTCTCTCTTATTCAGTTCATAACCAATTTGGTCAAACTCAATTCTTATTTGGACTAAGTAGGGGACCTACAAGGGAAATAATATATGGGCTACATCATATTTAAAAGTCTAAAACCATCATACAAGGTTTTACTTTTAAATATGAATATTAATTTTTTCCATCAAAAAACTAATATTGAATAACTCCCTATATTATCTCAATTATAATTTGAGTCCCTCAAGTTATAATTGTTTAATTTGCCTCCTCACGTGAAGTACCAAATACCCATCAATTAAATACATGTCACTGACATCATATATTTAATCGATGTTTATAATCCTTGAGCAAATTCGCTTAACTCATTTGCTTGTGTCGGATTAACTAAAATCCGCTTGCAACACTTAAGCACAAATCCAAACCCTATAAGCCACCTCAAGTGGGTATTTGCAATCCCGTTAGGGACGTGAATTCTTTGAAGCCTGGGTGGGTATATATGGAATGGTATAATTGAAGAAGGTTTGCATTGTGAACTGAATGGGATGTTTATTTTTATGGGGATTCAAGTTTGAGCGATGTTATGCTATGCTGATTCTGTTTCTACCTTATATGTGTTTGATTCTGATTCTGAATATGTCAGCCTAATACTATTGACTTTTTATTACTCAGGAGTGACTATCTGTCAGGATATTGTATGCTAACGACAATTGATGTTAGCCGTAGTGCACCGAGTTATCCTCAACTAGCAGGGATGATCTTAACTGCCCATGTAGGCCAACACGTGGTGATCTGTTATGATGGGACTGTGAGAGTGCCCGACTTGTATGATATGATGTCTGTTCTGATTCTGTATGATGGTCCTCCCATCTAATTCTGACTGTTATGGTTTCTGCCTAGATTATTGTACCTTTGATCTCCTTGTGTTACTTGTCCCCCTTGTATTGTTTAAGTCACTATTCATTCAATGAGTCTTGTGACTCACGCTTCCTTTGTTGACATCTTTGTTTCAGATAGAGTAGAATTGGCAGATCTCGAACTGTCTATAGCTTCTTAGAGTTTTGTCCGAATGTGGTGAGCCCGAGACTTACTGTTCGGGTAGTTTCTACGATATATTATACATTGCTATTATGTATGGTTAGTAGACCCTGACTATACTCAGATTTCACTATGTTATGAGTGTTTCTATCCATTTTGCATATCTTATTTGTTCATTCTGAGGCTTGTGTGATCCCAGTGGGTCATTGGTTCCCTTGGGTCATGCGCTGGTCATGTGCCATAATTTTGGTCGTGACAATTAACCTTGAAGAAAGATGTGTCTTGGCGAATGTGTACTAACAGTAGGGCGATCAATAAAATCACCACCAAGTATCAATTTCTAATTCCTAGACTTGATGACCTGCTGGATTAGCTCATAGGTGCCACTGTATTCAGTAAACTAGACCTTAAAAGTGGGTATCATCAAATCCGTATACGGCCTGGCGATGAGTGGAAGACTACTTTCAAGACTTGGGAAGGTCTTTATGAGTGGTTTGTGATGCCATTTGGGCTATCTAATGTCCCAAGCACCTTTATGCGATTCATGAATCATATCTTGTTGCCGTTCATTGGTAAATTTGTTGTCGTTTATTTTGACGAAATTATAATATATAGTGCAGATCCAGAACTTCACCTTCAACACCTCAGGGAAGTCTTGACAGTGTTGCAAAGGATAAATTATTTGGGGGAATTGGAAAGCGTTCGTTTATGGAAGATAGAGTACTCTTTCTTGGGTTGTATTTTCAGCTGATGGTATTGCAATGGACGATGCTAAAATCTTAACGATTCGAGCTTGGCCCGATCTGAAGACCTTGTTCGAAGTTTGAAGTTTTCATGGTCTAGCGTCATTTTATCAGCTATTTATCGCTAATATCAGTTCTCTAATGGCGCCCATAACTAATTGTATGAAAGGCATACGATTTTCATTGTTTGAGGTGACTACTTTGGCATTTGAAAGAGTCAAAAGTGTTCTGACCAGTGCTCATGTTCTTGCTTTGCCAAATTTTACTTAACCATTTGAACTCCACTGTGATGGTTCAAAAGTAGGGATAGGGGCAGTCTTGAGCCAAAACGAGAGGCTTGTTGCATTCTTCAGTGAAAAATTATCTGAGGCTAAGCTCAACTACAGTGTTTATGACGTTGAATTCTACAATATTATTCGGGCTTTGCGACGTTGGTACTACTATCTTATTCATAATAAGTTTGTCTTGTACTCAGATAATGAGGCCAACATATAAACAACCAGACTAAACTCTCCTCACGACATGTAGTTTGGGCTAACTTTCTACATATATTTACTTTCACAGGTAAGCATACTATAGGGTCTTTGAACCGCGTGGCCGACGCTCTGAGTCGTCGGGCATCCCTACTTACTATCTTGCATCCTCAAGTTTTGGGTTTTGACAACATTCTAGAGTTGTATCTTGCTGACCCCTATTTCACTACTGTTCTGGATATTATTGCGGCTAAGGAACCTTCTGAATTCAACCTCCAAGATAGCTTTTTATTTTGTGGCAATCAACTATGAATTCCTGAGTCAAGTTTACGTCTAAAAATAATCCTGGAAACTTATAATGGTGGTCACATGGGATAGGCCAAGAGCTTTGCTGTTGTACCTGCTACTTTTTTTTGGCCGAGCATGCAAAGCGAAATTTTGCGTTTTGTTGAGGGGTGCCATATCTGGCAAACCTCCGAGGGCACAACTACTAATACAAGGCTACAAATGACCCTGTCGGTCCCATCCTAACCTTTGACGAATGTTAGCATGGACTTTGTTCTGGGCCTATAGACCACCAAACGCGGGCATGATTCAGTCTATGTGGTGGTGGATTGCTTCTCGAAAATGGCTCACTTTATACCTTGCCACAAAACCATGGATGCAAGCTGGGTTGCTGATTTTTACTTTCATGATGTTTATAGCCTCACAGCCTTCCTCTCACTATTGTGTCGGGCATGGACACTCGTTTGCTTTCTTACATTTGGTGAAGTTTGTGCAAACTCACCAAGATGAATTTGTGATTTAGTAGGGTGTACCACCCTCAAACCGATGGTCAAATGGAAATGGTCAATCAGTCATTGGGTAATCTGTTGCGGAGCTTGGTGGAAGATAACCTCAAATCGTGGGATCAACGATTATGCCACTCGAAATTTACATTTGATCATTCTTGTAATCGCAGCACCGGGTTCAACCCCTGTCCCGACAAAAAGCGGTGTCATCTCGAATTTGAAGTGGGGGATTTTTTTTTGGGAAATCTTGACGAATGATCGTTTCTCGCCTGGTCATTACAATAAGTTGTCTTCTCAAAAAATTGGTCCACTTGAAGTCGTAGCCAAAATCAATCCTAATGCCTAGAAGCTCATGTTACCTAGTCATATCCGCACTAGACACATGTTTAACGTGCGACACCTTATTTCTTTTATCGGTGATTTGTCATACGATGACGGTTATTTAGGGGTGAATTTTTCCTTACTTGGAGGGGATGATGTGGATCAGGAGGCCATTCGATTCATGGAGAAGCATGACAATCAGCACCTGTAGTTTTCTTTCAGTTATGTTATTTGTGGTTTGTTTTAGTTCTGTCTAAACTAGACCTTCTTTACTTTTGTTCTGCCTTTTCTTTGCATTGTTAGACCTTTTTGGCGTTGGGTTGGCTTGTTGTTTGGCTCTGAACTGGTTGGTTGATGATGAATAGATGAGATAATTTCTCTCTGTTGCCTTTCAATCACTTGGTATTCTACGGAATCAACAAGGATTGAGAGTTTGATTTACATAAGTTCTTTAGTCCAATTGGGAGTTTGTTGGGAGTGTGTCCTAAAAACATACCATGTATGATGACAATTCTGAAATATATGGATACACATTTATTATTGCATTTTTTAAAAATATTTTATTTAATATATCATTTATGTATGAATGTTCTATTAATGTCTAGGAATGTTATTTATAGTAATCTTGGATCTCAGATACATTTTACTTGTGAATATAGACAGACATAAGATTCACTATTACATTCGAAATATATTTGTCTCACCTATATTAGCAAAGTTAGGCACTTTGTTAATATAGGTTGTAGTGCATTACATCTCCAAATAGAGGACTGGTTTGTCTTCACTACTCGAGAGGATTCTCGGATTGGTGCACTAATGTATGTAAGGCAACATAAATTGAGACTTACATAGGAATGAACAATCAAAAAAGTGCTATAGATGAGTTGTTCATCCTATAGCTGTGAGAGTACGATATCTCTTAAGCTTGAGTAGGTCAATACTTTCACACTTATAGCGCATGCATTTTGATTCATCAATGAGTGAGACACGCACTATTATGCTCGAAGGATTGGACGTATGCAACTTGGGTGTGAGAGTACACCTACAACACAATCATTCATGTACTTTCGGATTATGAAAGTGTAAAGACCCACCTGAGGTTCAAATTAATCTACCAAGAAGCTCACACAGTGATCTTTATGGATCACGTGTTGGTATTTAGAATGATCGACGGGTCAATGCAATACACTTAGTGGATAGCTACAAAGGAACTGAGAGCTCAAAGAAAATATAAACTTAGGGGTGTTTTATAGTACACAAACTCTAGCTCTAACTTACTAGGTGCTGCACGGATGATATATTCATACACATCTCACACGATAGGGATAGATTTTTAATAAGAAAAATGTCGATGTAAGAATCGTACATCTCTTGGAGTTCATCCATTATAGTAAAAAATTGACGAAGGACCATGCTAATATTTTCCTTTAATTCTCAGGCGATTGGGCCAAATGGAAACTTAGAGGTCCAATAAGATTTGACAGATCTTAAAGATTTCATTTTGGGTCAAGCTAGACTCAAATCGTGCCTTGCAATGCTGGCTTTACAAGATATCCTAAAAGACGACGTCGATTACAACTTATAATTGTTCTTGGTTTCTTTGTTAGTTTCCTTGCTCCAATATAACTAGAAAACAAGGGTTTAATGGGACTTGTTATGTGTCTATTGTCATCTTGGCCAACAACGAATTAATCATTTAGTCAAAGAGGGATTATTGGGTAACATTGATAAGGTTGACTTATCCACATGTGAGCATTGCCTAACTCGAAAAACAGTAAGAAAACCATTTGGAAAAGGAACTAGAGCTGAAGTTTCATTGTAATTAGTCCAAATTCTTTAATAGGTAGGGGGTGTGGTCGACTGACTTGCTATGTGACTTCTATTCTATATCTGCTTCCATCTTGTCTTTAGTAAGAATTTCTCTCTTCATCGATTGCTATCAAGGCAATCCCTGAATTCACCTTCTGGTGGACAAAATAAATCAATCAACAAAATGCTCAGGATTTTGAAGAAGTTTTGGTTGTTGTTTCCATGACCCTAGAGCAAATGGGTCTAACGGCTCTGGTAAGTTCCTGAATCATACTGCTTTTTGCTCATTTGGTGTAGACGTTGATTGTTTCTTTTCCTATGTATGATCCTCCAATGACTCTTCCAACGAAGATGGCAGTCAGAATGTTGAGGTTGATTCTACTACACTCCTACTACAATCCAAAAGTTTGGGAAGACTGTTGCCACTAGACCTTTCCCTAAGAGGATAGAAGTTGGCCAGTGCTTACGATCGGCTAAGCAAACTATTCCTTCTATTGGTCCACCCAAGGCGTACACTATTCCTGACTCCCCTAAAAAGGTATGTTGTTTGTTCAAATGAGTCATTCTGCAAGAACTAACATTGAAAGTAATTGCATGTTTGGTGTTTTTACAGATTGACTATGATTCTCTATCATCCCATGCTCCAACAAAAAAAAGTTACCTCTCTTCTACTCCACCGAAGAGCATTGATGGTTAGGGCTTCTTAGCCTAGCTATCTATCCAGACTCAAGTTTATGTTACTAGGCCTTCAGATGTTCGTGCCTTAGGTTTATCCAGCTCAACTATTCTTACTAATGACAGAATCGTGTCTACCAAGAGACTCTTGAAAATCTTATGTGTTAGGAGCTGATTCATGCATGCATTAGTCTATGTTCTCTAACATAAAGATCACCATAGAAGATTTTAGCAGTAACCAAGTATGCCTTTTAGAATTAACTGTTGAAGAAGACAGAAGAAAACAACTTGACGCCAAGCTACAGGAGCTTGGGAATGAACTGCAATCTTCCCTGAAGGCCGGAAACGAGGAGAAGAAGATTACTGAAGAATTGAAACAGGTGGATTTTTAGCATAGGTGTTAGGTGTCCGGACACCTCCTTAAAATTTTCACCCAAGATGTGTTTAAAACACCCATTTTCGCGATTTCTTTCAAAATACCCGACCTAAACAAACCCTAAACCTCATTTTCTCTCAAATTTCCTCCCTCCCATCAATCTAAGATCATCAACCAAGGTAAGATTATCCTCTTTCAGGTTGGATTCATAACTTCTTTCTCTAGTTTACATATTCTTAAATTCCTCTCTTTATTCTAATCTTTCAAGGTTTGAACCCAAACTCAAATCCATGAGTTCCTACATCATTTGAGGCCTAAAGGAAGCTTGAATCCCTTCCTTCTACTTGTTTCTATAACCTTGGTAAGTTTCTTAAACCTAAAAGCTAGTATTTAGAGATTGGGTGATTTGGGATTCTAGGGTTTTATGAGTTTTGTAAATTTGGGGGAAAATCTTTAAATTAGATGAAATTAGTGATCTAATAGGTTGATTTAGACTTGTTTATGTTTGTATTGCTAGATTCTATTGTTGATTGGAGTAACAAGCTTGAGTAGGTGAAGTTCAAGAGCTTGGAAAGTTTTGGGTAAGAGAAGGTAATGGGTTCCTAATTTATTGGATTAATTTGTGTTAGATATGTGAAATTGATGTTGTTTGTATATTAATTGGAGGATGGGTTTCCCGAATAATAGGTTGGTTGAAGCCGGGAAAAGTTAAGGTTGAGTATTGATTTACATAGCTAATTTTTGGAGTGCGAGGTAGGAAAATTCCACCTTTGTTTTTCCCTTGAATATGTTATCCTATTACGAATGTTTCTCTTTCCCAATGTTCATTAAAATTGGTTCTCGCCTTAATTGAACCTAAGGGAGAACAACCCCACATTGTGATATCCTTATTGTATAATTTGAATTACATTGCATACCCTACTTGTTCAATCTTCCATTGAGCATGATTTACTCTTGCACATGCATCATGTATTAGTATATATATATATTTAGGTTGTATGTATGCCCTATTGCATAACTATGTTGGACATGCATTGTAGTTGCATTGGAAGATGTTGGGTATGGACCCGTATATCTCCTAGTTGTGATTGATGTGAAATGTGGAATGCCGTTGGGCCGTTCAGGGTTCCCATGACTACGGGAATGCCGGTGGGCCAGATCAGGATTCCGTATGTGCTCGAAACACCATGCAATGATGTCGTTGGGCTGTTCAGGGTCCCGATATGTGTAGGGATGCTGGTGGGCCAAGTTAGGATCTCTTATGGTGTGGTTATCTACTTGTGTTTGGTGTACATGATGTTAGCTATCATATTGTTGCATTTGTGCATTTCTTTAATATTTCAGCCTTATATTATTCACTTACTCTTTATGATCCCCTACTGGGCCTTTCGCTCACCCTTTTCTTTCTCCTATTTCCTCCTCGCAGGTGAGTCTAGTTCGGGTACCAGGGTCGCGGATCAGGAGGAGGGAGCGTGACATGGATGGACCCCTGGAGAGTGATAGGACTAGATAGTTCTAAACTTGATTTATGTTATTACTATTTTGGTCGTATCTATATTTCTTAGTTGAGACGTTGTGTGATATCCCTATTCTTGACTGGGGGATGGATGGTAGGGAGGGTACTCCGTGTGATCGAGACTTCCGAACCGGGTTTGTGGACTTTGTGTTCTGACGACTTCTTATGTTTGCTAGATTGCTATTTGTGCTGGATGTTGATTATATATGTTGTTATGTGGAAAAATTATGTGTGACTGTTAGGTGGCCTGAGGCCCTACTTAGATGTGAAATTGATTGATGATATGACATGCTAGGAGGCCTGAGGCCCCGCTTAGATTTGAGAATTTAACTGTGTTATGAATCGTTAGATGGTCGGAGGCCCTGTCTAGGCTGTGAATATATTTGTGATTTTGCTACGTGTTTACTCCAGGTTGGCATCCTCCGTAATATGGGGAGGTGCTGTCGAAATTTCCGGTGGTGTGATGATTGAATTTATTAGGGTTTGATTTAGATGGTACCAAAAGTAACACATTCCGGGACGGGGCATTACAAAAAGGCCTATATTGAAGTAAATGCTACAACTTCTATTACCAAATGGATCATCTTAAGGATATTTTTGATGAATTGGTGCTCCCCCTAGAGAAGCTGTTCCTCCCACAACCAACATACTAGCAAAAGATGTTCCCCAAGTTGGTGATATGTTGTTGCAGAAAATCCTTCTGAAGGTGTAACTCCTCCTACAAACAACCCCTGATTTCATTCGAACAATCTCTAGAATTTTCTTGTTGCAGACTTTTATTTCTTTTTTCAGGTTTCTGGTGGTATTTCTTATGAACACTTCTAGTAACTTTCTGCATATGGATGTGGTGATGTGGGGAAATTTATTCTAGTTAAAGGTATTTTTTGGATTTTCTACATAATAGAAGGTTAGTCTAAAACAGTTATACCCATAACTTCTCAGAGGATAAGTTTATACCTCTTGAGATGTTTTCCATTTATGGGATGCTTGTGATGTGTCCTATCTAAAGGAAGGACTGCATTTTGCCCATAAGTCAACATAAAAGGTATTGCTCCTATTACTGTCCTTTTTGATGTTCTAAAAGGTGTAGCTTTTGATATGGCTTCACTCCAGTCTCTTGGCCTATTTTCCACCATCCTCTCAACGATATTTTTCAAAACTTTGTTAGTAGACTCTGCTTGGATATTACCTTGAGCATAATATGGTGTAGAATGTGAAATTTTAAAACTATATTTCAAGGCAAGGGTTTGTATCTGATCACCACAAAAGAGTGTGCCTCGATATACAATAATGTTCTGAGAAAGACCGAATATGTGAATGATGTTCTTCTTAATGACTTTTATAACATCCTGCTGGGTCAAAGATCTAAGGGGAAAGGCCTACACCTATGTTCTAAAATAATTCGTGACGATGATGATGAAATGATGTCCTTCATTAGAAGAAGAGAAAAATTTTCCAATAAGATCCATAGCCCATCCTATGAATGGCCATGGTTTCATAATAGATTGTATGGCAGTGGTTGATACATGTTAGATTTGTTCGTGCATCAGATAAGGTTGGCACCCTTTGGAGTATTAGGCCAATAGTATCCATACCTTCTGGTGAGCCACCTCATCTTCATTCCAACTCGATTAGCTCCATAGATGCCTTCATGTACTTCTAGCATAATCTTCATAGACTCCTCATGACTTAGGAATTTAGGAGTAAATTATCTTGTGGTCTCTTCTTGTATAATTCTCGATCCACCAACACATGGTTGAAATCTTTCCTCTTGGTCTTCTGATTTGTCTTCAAGTGTGAATGCTTTAGGAACTGATCATAGAATGTCTCCAATATGCTTTTGAAATCTCCACATGAAAAGATCTAGAACGGAAAGGGCCATTCTTTTGATAGAATGTAATAATCTTCTCTACATTAGGATGGTTCTGTCAAAGGTACCTTGCGTTATCTTGACTCCTATTGCCTTATGCTTGACATAGTTCTATCAACGGATGGAGTAGTAAAATCTCTCAAGACTCTTTGATCATTGTCTCCTACTTGATTGTTGTCCATGTTGAGTCTGCATCCAAAGATAATTAAGTATTGAACGAAAATTAAAAAGTTCATGACAGAATAAAATACTTGGTATTGAAATTAACAAACAAAAAATCCCTAACGGCGCCAAAAACTTGGTGTGGATTTTCGCAAGTGTACAAAATCGCATAACTAACAAAGTGAGAGAAAAGTGTCGAACCCACAGGATTAAGTATTCATTAATAACGCAAAAGTATCCAATTGATTCAAGAGTTAAAGCATCCAAATTCGCTATAACCATGTCAATTAAGGTATATAATCAGATTTGATGATTGAAATTCCCTATCATATCCAATACTCTCTCTCAAGTTATATCATAATTACCCATATAAGTCAACCTATGATATATTTATATAGATTTAATCTCATACAAACACTTTAAGTTCTACAAAATTTTTAAGAAAAATCACACAAATCATGTAGCACCTCTCGGATTGCATTCAACTTAAGGTATTTATCACATGTAGTAAACATTATAAATCACATCTCAGTCGCATTATAATCAACAAATCAATTGAATGGTGATCAAGCATTCAAAAGCATTAAGAACAAAGATAAATACTCAAACCCAAATAATAAACTCAATTGACATAAATCATAAGCATATGTTCACATAGTTGGGTAACATGAAGCCCTAGCAAAAGAGAATTAGTTCATAATGAAGGAATACAAAACAATAGTAGAGATTGAATCGATATAAGAAATAATCAAGCACTAAAGATTGGAAGAATGGAGAAGCTTCTTCGTCTTCACAACTTTTGCTCTCTCTTTAAAATTCGGTCCTCCTTATTTGGTTTGTAAGGAGGTATTTATATTATTTGGAAACTAACCTAAACCTCCTAGTGTTTCCTTCTAAAATAATCAAACACATAAACCTCAAAGGAAACTCTTAAAACAAGTCAAACTTCTGATTTTCAAATTTCTTATTTTGTCAGGATGCTCGAGTGTCTATTGGGCATAAATTAGGCACAAGTTCATCTCATCAATAGTAGAGCTCCAAGTTTACTTGATATCTTTGATAAAATGAAATAAGGAGTTGAAAGCACAAAAGAAGAATTTATGCAGAAACCGATCTCTTTTTGATAAAGAAAATATCAATTTAAACCAAAAAATACAAGTTAATAGGTGTATAATAATGTGTATATGAGTGTTCAAAGTCTTGTTGTCAATAGTGATATTTACAGCCAACATGCCTTGAGCTGTAGATATACCTCCTGTAAAGTCTGATATACTCGCATTAGTGAAAACTAAATCAGACTCTTGCCTACTAATTTTGTGTATGGTTGATTGAGGCATCAACTTTACTGCTAATCCGTTATCCAACAAGAACCTGTTAACCAACATTCCATCCACATGGCCTGAAAGATACTTTGGCCACAAGTGGTGAATCATACAGAGTGTCAGTTTTTCGAGCATGACAGAGGATGCTACCTCATCTTCTGAATTTTCAAAAGCCTCTTGTTGAATGAGAATTGTTTGATGGTTTCCCCGAGATGACTCTGAAGGAGATCTCTAAGTTGACTATTGAGTTTGTTCCCCAATTGGTCGTTAAGAATAGTAGCAACTAATGGTTGATCCATGATGGATACACTTGTTATTGGGATATCTTCAACATTTCCTATATCTCTAGACAAAACATAAGCAATAGTATAGAAGATATCATTGGAATAACTTTGGTTGGAGAATAGTTTTCATCCTTGCCCCTAAGCCCTTTTCCTTCTACACAGTAGCCTAACGCTTCAAGAATGTTATGTTATTTGAGTCAAAAGTGTCTTTTTTATGAGTTTCTTGTTGGTATTAATTCCTTTGCTGAATAAGTACTTCATCTGCTGGAGATTGAACCATTTACCTAAAAAGAAATTGGAAATCGATCCCTCCCAAGGCTAAGGATAGGAAGTCACCAGCAATGAACTACACACCTTTTTGAATGGGCTGTCTAGATCGGATTTGGGTAGGCTTAGCAGCATTTCATGAAAATCCAACCTAAATAAGCTAGAACATCTGAATTTACCTTCCTTGCATTGAAGCATGAAGCTTCTGACTTATTGAAAGGAGCCTTCAACCCCTTCCCTAGAGTTTGGATGAATCATCATTCTTTGTGTAGTGTCTATTTCTGAATGAGTAGTATCTGGCCGCATTCTAAACAAAACTATGGTTTTCTAGAAGGTCTTGATGGTTGCCGCTTCTGAAAAAACTATCTACTTAGAGGTTTGACCTTTTGATATCTTCCTGAATCACCTTTAGTCTTGGAGTTGATATAGACATTTGGCCTATGTTGACTGAACCTATGTGTGTTCCCATTTCCAGATAGAATAGATTGACATCTACTCCCATTACTAGTCCAGGAACGATGAAACCTCCTATGTCTACCCTGGCCTGAATTTCATTTTTGAAAGCAACACAATCATTGGTTAAGTAATTTCAAGAATTGTGGTACTTACAATATGCCTTCTTCAAATTTTCTTCTAGAGGAGGAATTTTATGCCAAGGAAATAACTTGATCATCTTGTATGCTAGAAGGCATTCAAAGATCTTAGCTATTTTGGATACATCATAGGTACAAAACTTAGCTAATTTCGATGAATCTGCTACTCCTGACTTCTTAGGAGGTTCTGATGTGGCAATGACTTTGCAGACGTAGGACTTCTTGCTCAGAATCATGGTTACCACCACTTCTTGATTGAGTTCCTCATCGATAATGACCACCATGTAATTGGAGTCTCTGTAGCAAGTTCATTTGGATGAGTTGGCCATGTCTTGTTTCTCTCAAGACTCTTTCGTACCGGATAGCTCTGGCAGTTAAATGAGAGAAATCATGGAAGTCTAAATCTTAAAACCTCTTTCTTAATTGGATGAGCATGCCTTTTACCGCCAATGTCTCTATTTCTCCTTTTGATATCTCCGTATTGCATCGAATTATGGCTTCCTTGAACCTATTGGGGAAGGCTGAATTGGCTCTCCTAAAAATTGAGTAATCCTAGACAAGTCTGCCACTGTGACTTGTGATTCTTCTTTGTAAAACTGTTTGTGGATAGTTTCCTCCATCTCTGTCCAAGTTTCAACGAAATTTGCAAGTAACTTAATGTACCAAGAGAAAGCTAAACCAGTGAGAGAGTTTCCAAATAGCTTGAGCTTGTAGTAAACTTCCGAGTCAATTTCTCTACACTAGATGGTGAAATGCGCTATGTGCGCCATAGTTGAGTGAGAATATTTCTCTGAGGAAAGAGGAAAGTCTGGAAGTCTAAACCCTTTGGGAAGTGGAATGCGGTCTACTCTTTCTGTGAAAGACTTGCAATACATAGGTCTTCCCAAGCGCTTTAGGCCCAAAATGTCTTGAACAATGTTCATGACCTTGTCCCTATTGACCGTCTATTGAGTTTAACGTTGGATCACCTATAGCCGACAGTAATATTGCTAATAGTCATACTAACCCTACTCTAAGCTCGTTCTGAGGATAAGGTTGGTAATGTTGCTGTTGTGGTTGGATATAAGGTTCTCTTTGTGGTTTTGTAGGAGGTGTGAAACAACCGGCATGAAAAACAATGAAGTCGCCACCAATTAATTTTTAGGATGCAATTGGACATCCATTTTGGTCTACGAGAAAAGTGGGTAAGGGGGACTATTGAATGGGGAAGGTGTTAGGCACCTCACAACTCCCGAAAATGGTTACCTCAAAAAATGTTTTCCTATTTGGCTCTACTTTATTTTGAGGAATGAATGTATGCCCGAAAAATCACGTATTATCAAATGGGTGCAAATGTTCCATTAATGTTAGACCAAGCTTTGATTTTGAAAATCCTATTTTAATGGGTTTTGTTGGAAATGGATGAAAAATTCCATTTAGAGTTGTTTTTGATAAGAAAAAAAAGGTGCACAAGATCACTATGACCATTCTTGGCTTGGCCGAAAATGTTTAATGAAAAATTTCACTTGAAGTGGTTTATGATAAAAGAGGTGCACGAGGTCACTATGGCCATTCCCAGCTTGGCTAAAAATGTTTAATGAAAAATTCCACTTGAAGTGGTTTTTGATAAAATATGCACGGGATCACTATGGTCAATCCCGGCTTGGCCAAAAATGTTTAATGAAAAATTCCACTTGGAGTGGTTTTTGATAAAAGAGGTGCACGAGATCACTATGGCCATTTCCGGCTTGGCCAAAAATGTTTCATAATTTAATCTTGATGTGTTTATTAAGGTGAGAAGGCTTGGATTAATTCTAAAGCTAACGCGCTAAGTTAATTTTCATGGCATTCAAACATGGCCTAGCATACATCTAAGCATCATCGTATAATATGAGAATTCAAGGTCCTAAGCATGCATTCTAATGCAATCATCATTCACAAAATCACATCCTAATGTCTATATGCTTCTAGCACCCTACAATATCTATGTATGCATTTTCACTATTTTTCACTACACTATTACAAAGGTTTACATTTTATAAGGATATACATGACAAATAAACTCAACAATAACGCAAATATAATATACAAAAAATCAAACATTGGCCCATGGGGGCCCATTGTTCAAATCCGGTTCAAATCTTCTAAGTGTGCCCTCCGGCCCAAGTAGGGTCAAGCCCGATCCAATCCCAACAAATCGAACATAAGAATAGTCAAATGGGTATTCAAACATAATATCAAACCAAGTCCATATTTAAAGATTCATATACACATATAAACATATACAATATATACAACCATACCATGTACATATACATACATATACACATAAAATATACATGCACAGACCTACGGTATATACACACAAACAGATCCAAATATACACATACAACACATGTATATATGCACACAGACACACCATATATATAATATACACTCAGACACAATATATACAAGAATTCTCCTATGTGGACCAAAATCCAATGGTTGTAATAAAGCACAACATAAGTGGAGACCACATATTTATTATGGGACTCACCACATCTATGGTTGAAAAACAAGTCCACAAACTTGGTCCACATTTTTTGTCCACATAAGAGAATTTTTGTGTATTATATATATAAACGCACCACGTATACATGCACACACACTGCATATAATATATACACACATACATATATACATATAAACTCATATATATACACATATTTGTGTCTGAAAGAAATGGAAAAGCCACTGTATATCAAACATCAAGATCCCAAACATCAAAAGAAAGTATTACGAACGGACATTAACCAAGGATGTATGCTACTGCATGTATCGAAGAATTCAGAGCTAATACTGGGAGCAAATCATTGCAATCAGAGAACAAAACCTAGAGCAACCAAAACTAGATTATCACCAAGGCAAAGAGACAGAGAATGATAGAAATTTGTACTGATATTTACCTCTCCCGATTTCCCTTTCCTCTGGTTCTTCCTCTCCGGTGGCAGTTTCCACTCTCACAATCTACCTCTGTTTTTCTTCTTCCCTCCCCGATTTCTCTCCTTCTCTCTCTGTTTTTTCTTCTTTTCTTCCCCGATTTCCCCCCTTCTCTCTCTCTGTTTTTTTCTTTCTTCCTTTTGTGTGTTGTGCGGCCAATCCCCCCTTTTACAAAGAAATGCTACCTTTCTTTTATATTAAGAGAGAATGAGACAACCTCTCTCCTAAAACCCTACTTTCCTCTTTTTACCAAAATGCCCCCAAACCCTATTTTTCACTCTTTTTAAAAAACCCTAGGAAACTAACTCTTTTGTATTTTCCATTCTTTTTGCAAAACCCTAAAAAGGTGCCACCTTTCTTTTTTAAGGTCTTATTTTCTAAAATTTTTAATTCTCTTATTTGTTAGATATTTTCTAGGGTTTAGTTGCATTGGGTTTGGGTTTGAATTTTTATGGGCTTATGGTCCAAGAAACGGGCTTTTGAATATTTGTAGGCTTGTGGGTCTAAGAAATGAATTTTTGGGTTTCAATTTTTGTATTTTTTGTATCTTTATATTATTTCACTGGATGAAAACCGGTTACTACAGCTGCCCCCTTTGTCGGCATTTTATGAAATAAAAGGCAAACAAAGGTATAGTCAATCGAGTTTCGTACAAAATAACTGTAAAAGGTAATGCGTGGGATCATTATGGTCATTCCCAGCTTGGCCAGCAAGAAAGAAAGTGCATGGGATCACTATGGCCATTCCCAGCTTGGTCAGCAAGAAAGACAGTGCATGGGATCACTATGGTCATTCCCAACTTGACTAGCAAGAAAAGAAAGTGCATGGGATCACTACGACCATTCCCAACTTGACCAGCAAGAAAAGAAACTGCATGGGATCACTATAGTCATTCCCACTTGGCTGATGAAAAGAAATTGCATGGGATCACTATAGCCATTCCCAACTTGGCTAATGAAAAGAAACTGCATGGGATCACTATGGCCATTCTCAGCTTGGCCAGCAAGAAAAGAAATTGCATGGGATCACTATGGTCATTCCCAGCTTTGCCAGCAAGAAAAAAAAATGTGTGGGATCACTATAGCCATTCCCAGCTTGGCTGATGAAAAGAAAGTGCATGGGATCACTACGCCCATTCCCAGTTTGGCCAATAATGTTTGTTTGAATTTTATGCAAGAAAATATCCATGAGTGTATGAATGCATCAAGAAAATTGTATTTTCTTTTATTTTTCTCATTTTAAAAATTTGATTTTCATTAATTGTTGTAAGCACCATCATCCGTATCATCCTATAATCATCCATCATGAGAAGACTGCATCTTTTGAGTCCATCCTATCTTCAATCTGCTATGTTACACTTATTCTTGTATCTTTCATTCTCTTTTTGTCTGGTCTTTCGATCGATTTACTGTTTACATCTGATTTCCATCAAATCCGACATACCTTTAACGCCAAACAAAATCTCTCCGACCCCAAAATCTCTCCTGCCCCACTGTGCCTTTTAACGCCATTTAATTTCTTTTAGCTCCCTTGGAGTTAAGAACACCACAATCTCTCAGACTCCACCATGCCTTTTAGCGTCATTTAATTTCTTTTAGCCCCTTTACAGTCAAGAACACCAAAATCTCTCAGGTTCCTGCTAAGAACAATGTCCTAATGCACTTGTCATAATTCTTTTATTACTTTACTTAACTTACAAATAAATTCAATAGTATGGCAATGCTTGTACCACATGAGATTTCTGAAGGCAAGATATACAAGCAATAAAAATCGTGAAGAACACAAGCAATGAATAAGGAATTCAGAAATGAATGAATGACCTCATAGAGTTTTATTTTAGAATAGATAGTTAACAAGAGAGACTAATCAAGTACATATATGATTCAAGAAGGTTAGAAATAAAGGAAATAGCAGAAATCTTTACAGGATATAAAATGAGATAACTTTGATTCTGCACAAAACTGCCCCAGTTTTGTGTGCCCCCATTTTACAATTATTGAATCTAACTACTTCCATACGAAGTTTCTCTTCGCAGACTCATCATGCATACCCCTGAACATAATCAATTCACCTGTGTACAACATTACCATATGTCATTCGCTATATTTCCCCATATTCTTTTCAAATCTTCATAAAGGCCTCTGCCAATTCCCTTTAATTGCTTTCTCCACGCCTTTTCTGATCTCAATGTTACTTGAAGCTCCCATGAAGGGTTGTCACTCTAGTAGAGACTTTTCTTTTTTCCCTAATTTTTGCTTGAAGCGCCCACGAGGGGTTTTCACTCCAGCGGGATTTTTGTTGCTCTAATTTTTACCTAGACCGCCCTTTTGGGTTTTCAATCTAGCGAGCTTTTTAACTCTAATTTTTTCCTAGATCACCCTTTCGGGTTTTCAATCTAGCGAGTTTTTTTTTACTCTAATTTTTGTCTAGACTGCGCTTTCGGGTTTTCAATCTAGCGAGTTTTTTTTTTTTTTTGCTATGGGTAATACTTTTTGATGGCGTCTGTATTCACCAGATTAGGCAATTCTTCTCCATCCCTTCTCGTCAAAATTAATGCCCCTCCTTCAAAGGCTTTCTTCACCACATATGGTCCTTCATAGTTCGCTGTCCACTTCCCTCGATGATCCTTTTAAGGTGGCAAGATCATCTTCAACACTAAATCTCCTTCCCTAAAACTGTGAGGTCGAACTTTCTTATTATGTGCTTTCATCAATCTTCTTTGCTCGTAATCTTCGTTCTTCAATCAAATTCAACTGTTCATATCGCGTTCGAGTCCATTTCGATTCTTCCAAACTTACCTCCAGAACTACTCGAAGGGATGGAATCTCCACTTCAATAGGCAAAACCGCTTCCATACCATACACCAAAGAGAAAGGAGTATCCCCGGTAGATGTGCGTATTGATGTCCGATAACCATATAGAGCAAAAGGGATCTTCTCATGCCAATCTTTGTAATTCTTTATCATATTCCCGATGATCTTCTTGATATTCTTATTCGCCGCTTCGACAGCCCCATTCATCTTCGGGCGGTATGGAGTCGAATTATGGTGACGAATTTTGAATTGGTCACAAAAATCCTTCACCATTTTGCAGTTGAAATTCGTGCCATTGTCAGTAATAATTCTTTCCGGGACTCCATATCGACAAACAATCTCTTTTCTCAAAAACCGAACAACCACGCTACTCGTCACATTAGAATACGAAGCAACCTCCATCCATTTAGTAAAATAATCAATAGCAACCAAAATGAAACGATGCCCATTAGAAGCCTTCATGTGTTATGTCTGCATAAATCTGGCACTTGTGGCATTTGTTTGCATAACTTATATAGTCCCTCTCCATGGTTAACCAATAATACCCTACACGAATAATCTTCCGTGCCATTGCATATCCACTAGAGTGAGTCCCACATATTCCTTCATGAATTTCCTCCATAATTTGTTTAGTCTTAGCAACATCAACACAACGCAAGAAAACTATTCCATCATTCCTTTTATAAAGAACATTTCCACTCAAGAAGAAAGATCCTGCCAATCTCCTAATGGTACACTTACCATTCTCTAGTACCTCTGATGGATATTCTTTCTTTTCAATGTATTGTTGGGTATCATGATACCATGGTTTACCGTCAAGCTCTCCTTCCAAATTTGAACTGTAACCTCAAACTTCTCATTTCTCGATTTTAATTACTTGCACTTCCCCTTTTGGGTCTATATCAAACATTACTACCAAGATTGCCAGAGCATCCGATATTTGATTCTCCTCCCTTGGGATATGATCAAACTCAACCCAATCAAAGAATTTGACTAATTTTTTGATATGCTGGTAATATGGAATGAGCTTGTCATCTTTGGTTTCCCACTCGTCATTTAATTGCCTAATCACCAACCGTGAATCACCATAAACCTGTAGGCTCTTAATCCCCATATCAATAGCAGCCTGAATTCCCATCATACATGCTTCATACTCAGCCACATTGTTAGTACATTCGAAATACAACTTAGCTGTAAATGGTATAACATTCTCTTTAGGTGATATCAATACTGCACCAATTCCGCATCCTATGATATTAGACGCACCATCGAACAACATAGTCCATTTTTCCAAATCCTTCTAATTCTCCCCTTCTGTCGACATAGTCATGACATCAATATCTGGAAATTTCATATCCATAGGCTAAGTCCTCAATCGCTCCATCCACCAGATAATCTGCTATTGCACTCCTTTTGATTGCTTTTTGTGTGACATACAAAATATCATATTCTGATAGTAGCATATGCCATTTAGCTATCCTCCCTGAAAGAGACGGCTTCTCAAAAATGTACTCGATAGGGTCCATCCTGGAAATCAACCACGTCGTATGATAAAGCATATATTGTCGCAGTCGATGTGCAACCCAAACCAACTAACAACAAGTCTTCTCCAACATTGAATAATTTGCTTCACAATTGGTAAACTTCTTCCTTAAGTAATAAATGGCATGCTCTATCCTCCCCGATGAGTCATGTTGTCCGAGCACACATCCCATCGAACTATCTAAGACAGTCAAATAGAGAATAAGCGGTCTACCAGCCACATGAGGCATCAATATTGGAGGACTTTTCAAGTATTGCTTGATCTTTTCGAATGCTATCTGACAATCTTCGTTCCACTCAGTAGAGTTACTCTTACGCAGCAATTTAAAGATAAGTTCACAAGTAGCCGTCAACTGTGAGATGAATCTAGCAATGTAATTCAATCTTCCCAAAAAACCACTAACTTCCTTTTCTGTCCGAGGAGGTGGCATATCCAAGATCACCTTCACTTCATCAGGATCTACCTCAATTCATTTTGCTACTTACAATGAATCCTAACAACTTCCCCGAGGTTGCCCCAAATGTGCATTTAGCTGGATTCAACTTCAATTGATGCTTCCTTAATCGCTCGAACAACTTCTGAAGATTCTTAATATGATCTTTACCTTCTTTGGATTTTGTTATCATATCATCGACATATACTTCAACTTCTCTGTGCATCATGTCATGAACCAAAGTGACCATGGCCCGTTGATAAGTAGCACCGACATTCTTCTGACCAAACGACATGACTTTATAGCAGAAAGTTCCCCATAGGGTAATAAAAGTCATTTTCTCATGATCCTCTGGTGCCATCTTAATCTGTTTGTATCCTAAAAATCCATCAATGAAAGAGAAATTTGAATGTCTAGTTGTATTATCCACTAAAACATCGATATGGGGAAGTGGAAAACTATCCTTCGGGCTTGCACGATTGAGATCTCTATAGTCGACACACATCCGCACTTTTCCATCCTTCTTGGGAACAGGTATAATATTTGTCACCCATTCTGGGTATCTAGCCACTGCTAAAAAATCAGCATCGAACTGTTTCTTCACTTCATCTATGATTTTCAAAAGCATATATGCCTTCAATCTCCTTAGCTTTTGTTTCATTGGGGTACATTATAGAATCAATGGTAACTTGTGGACAACAATACTTGTATCAAGACTGGGCATGTCCTGATAAGACCATGCAAAGACATCATGGTAATTATACAATAAATCTATCAATTTCTTCTTGTTTTCTCCTTCGAAGGTAGCTCCTACCTTAACCTCCTTTTTCTCCGTTTCAGTTCCTAAATTAACAACTTCAGTTATCTCTTGGTGCGGCTGTATTAGTTTCTCTTCTTGATTGACTTGTCTTAACATTTCAGGTAAAATCTCAAATTCTTCCTCTATTTCATAGTCAGATTCAACATTGCTAATGGGTGCATCAAAATCTGGTTCATTAAGTTCATCATCTTCGTTATCATCATTTTCAATCCTGTTAAAGAAATGAATAAAAATGGTTTTGAGAATGGAGAAGAAAAACTCAAATGGAAATGAAGAAACATAAGTATGGATAATTGTCAAAAGACTCTCATTTCATGGAAAAGGGAAATATGTACAAAGATAGAACATGCAATCGCCATACTATAAAATTTATTGAAAGCAAAGTAGCATGCTCATTACAAAAGACCCAAACGAAGGCCATGAGTTGGGCCCACGATGGTAGTGCACTCAGGATTACTCTTGTAGGTTCTTGAGAGATATTGGGAGCTCCAGACTGGTCCAGTTGCCAAGTTTAAATTTGAAGGACGTGAGATGACAAAGCAAGGTTTAACAATCGAACTATGTTCCTCTTCCACCACAGCAACTTGAAACTCTTCAAACTGATCATATATATTTGCCCACATTGCCCCAGTTTCATCAGTCGAGTTTTCAAATGGCAGTTTTCTAAAAATTACCCCGGTATCAGCCAAACTTATCTTGTTCTACATCCCTCCATACACAAAACTGTCATAAAGCCAGGGAACCGATTTCTTTTCAACTTCCAGCTCCTTTCCTTCTAGACGAGCAAACCTCTTCGCTTATTTTTCTGCTTGTACATGGTTCCTCTCAACCCTAGTTGGCTTATAACCCAAACCCCAACGTTCTGGATGTTTCATCATTTCAACTGGCTTCTTAATTCCCTGTCAATTCTTACCAAGTCCTTCTCCCGGGCCAACCCCGTTTTCAACATGAATTTTGCTACATTCTTCGTAACCTTGGATATTTGTGGCTTTAGGGGAGAAAGTTCTTCCTTCACATAGCTAGTACTAGCAATTTTAAAAGACTGGAATGAACTCTCAATCCCCTCCATCGGAGCGTCAATAGGAGAATTATTGGACAAACTAGCAACCATCCATTCTGACCGGCCTTTTACTATATAAACCCTTCCATCATGAACAAACTTGAGCATCTGATGCAACGATGATGGAACGGCTCTTGCGGTGTGAATCCAAGGTCGTCCCAACATGCAACTGTAGGTTGGTGAGATATCCATTACCACAAACGGTACACTGAAAGTTACACTTACAACCTGTAAAGGTATTTCAATTTCTCCCTTAATTTCTCTACGTGTTTCGTCAAATGCCCTCACCACCATTGACACTTGTCTTAAATAAGATATGTCAATTGGCAGCTTCTCAAAAGTCTCCTTTGGTAAAATATTGAGTGATGACCCATTATCCACCAAGATACTTGCTAGCTCCTTTCCATGACACATGGCTGAAAAGTGCAAAGCTTTGTTATGCCCTATTCCTTCAGGGGGAATATCATCTTCAGTAAAGGACAACAAATGAAATGCCAACACATTTCCCACAATGCCATTAAAGGAATCTGTAGGAATCTTATCTGATACATACGCCTGGTTCAACATTCTTATCAAGACTTGTCGATGCGGTTCAGAACTCATTATCAACTCCAAGATCGAAATCTTTGTAGGGGTTTTCTTCAATTGATCTAGTACCCTGTACTCACTCTGTCGAATAATTTTCAGGAACTCTTGAACTTCCACATCAGTTACAACTTTCTTTTTCTCTTCTGGACATACAAAAAGACCTTCTTCTGGAACAGAACCTGACCCTTCAACTTCAGGTATTGCTTTCCCTTTTCTTTTGCGTTCAGCTTCAGGATCCACTACCGGATTCCCTTCTGGCTCATTTCTCGAGTAACATCTCCCACTCCAGGTAACTCCACTAACATCAGAAATATTATCTACCGTTTCTCCTTGCTTTCCCCTAACTCCAACCTTGTAATTCCATGGCACAGCCTTGTCATTCTTGTACAAAAGATCTATCCTTTGGGTCACAGTCACTGGCTTGTCCTCTATAGAGTATTCCAACACAACAGGTTTCACACAATTTAGCCTTGGTCCTTGGTAGTCACCTCCTATGACATTGACATGGCCCTCTCGACTTTCTCCTTCTTCAAAAATAATTCTCCTCAAATCCATCAACTCTTGTACTTTCTCCTGAAAATCATTGCATTCTTCAATAGTATGACCTTCCATTCCATTGTGAAATTTGCAAGTCTTAGTTGTATCAGGTTGATTACTTTGGAAAAATGAACTTATCATTTCAACCATCCCCTGCTCCTTTAAGACGTCAAATAACTGGCTTAGTGGCATCGTAATCTCTAACACCCATCTCTTGATGACACGAGACTCACCGACACAATTCACACCTCCATTTCCGTTGTTCGGTAGCGGATTGTTATTGACATTTGACTTGTCCACAGCATCCAGGTTAAGCCATTTCGCTTCAATCATCCCCTGAATTAATCTCTTGAAAGGCAAACATGCTTCTGTTGAATGTCTGGGGGTGCCCCCGTGGTAAAGATATGTAGAATTTGGATCATACCAGGGAGGATATGGAGGCTGGTGAACTCTTTTTGGTATTGGTACTACTGCCCCCTGAGTTTGTAGCTTAGTGAAACACTCAGCATATGTCATAGGTATAGGGTCAAAATGTTCCACTGGCCTTCTGGGTCTTGGATTTTGGAAATTTGGACGAGGGTTTTGGTAGGTGTTTGGGTTTTGTGGGTATGGATTAAGGTGGTGCATTGAATCGGGGTGGATAAGGATTTTAAGGGTGATTATAGTATGCTCCTGGGCTAGACATCCTAGGGGCATTGCTCCTTGGGCGATAATCCGAAGTAGGTGTATTATAAGTGGCTAGATTTGGATCAAAATTCACGGAATGCACTTCAGTCTTTTTGCCTTTACTTCCTTTAGTTGAGTCTGGTTTATGAAGGGTAGGATAATGCAGGGTATCCTTTTTCATACAACGTTCAAGTCGCTCTCCTGCTTGTATCATATCAGCTAGATTATTATGACCGCCTCCTGCCAAATAGGAAGTATAAGGCTCTTGGAGAGCGTCAATAAAAACATTCAACAAATCTTTTTCTGAAAGTGGTGAAATTATCTAAGCTGCCAAATCCCTCCATCGATGAGCAAACCCCCTGAAATTTTCTCCATTCTTCATTACTGTGTTTTGTAGATCATAAATGGTTGGGATCTTCTCTTCATTGTGCTTATATTGTTTCATAAAAATTTCAGCTAAATCCTCCCATGAAGATACTGACGAAGGATTAAGGGTATTGAACCACCTTTGAGCTGCCCCAGTCAGACTATCTTGGAAATAATGCACCAACACTTTCTCATCACTTGCATATGGATGCATACGCTGACAATACATCGTTAAATGATCCGACTCTGTTCCCCTATTTCCTGCGCCATATTCTCAATAATTCTTGATTGTAGGCAAGTCTGATAGGGGTGTCGATGGTGCTTCTTGGGCGCTATGATTTTATAATTTTCTGTATATTATGAAAACAAACAACATTAGTTTTATTTTATTTTATTATTATAATTTTTTAAAAAAATGTGTATGCATGTGATTTATTATTTGTGCAAATCCTAAGTATTCTTTACAATTGGACAAGATGATTTGAAAACAATTGATTTATTGTATACGCAAAAGTTAAGTATATGAAAGGTATATATGGACATGTATGAATGATTAACAAGTATGCACATAAGTATAACCTAAGCTACAGGATAACTACATAAAAGAAATATATGAGCATGTGTGATTTAATGAATGTGTATATATATATATGCAATCTAACTAATGTGTCAATTATATATGAACATGTATGGGTGATTAACAAGTGTACAATCATATGTGGACAATTAACGAGTGTACAAGTATATATGGACATGTATGGATGATTAACAAACATGCAAGATCGTAACCTAGGCTAACATATATATGGCAAGTGCATAAAAGATGTACATGTATGGTTTGATGAATGTATATAAATGTAAATGAAGAATAAAGGCACAGGAAATAAATAGAGTCAAGGATAGAAGAGTTCCCCATTGTTCCTAAAACAAGGTCAAACGCCTATAATCTTATGAAGGTCTCAAACCAGATCTAGGGGTTATCCAATGTGCATATGGGTGGCATATCTAACTATAATATGGCTACGCGAGAGGCCACTGGATCAAGTTAGCTCACACCCCATATCTGGAAGTGGAGCCCATCCCCCAATATCTTGTTTTGCAACCATAGATGTGGTGGGTCCCCTAATAAATTTGTGGCACACACTTATGTTGTGCTTTATTATAACCATTGGATTTTGGTCCACAAAGTTGGTCCACATAAGAGAATTCATGTATATATATATATATATAAACGCACCACGTATACACGCACACACACTGCATATAATATATACACACATACATATATACATATAAACTCATATACATACACATATTTGTGTCTGAAAGAAATGGAAAAGCCACTGTATATCAAACATCAAGATCCCAAACATCAAAACAAAGTATTACGAACGGACATTAACCAAGGATGTATGCTACTGCATGTATCGAAGAATTACGAGCTAATACCGGGAGCAAATCATTGCAATCAGAGAACAAAACCTAGAGCAACCAAAACTAGATTATCACCAAGGCAAAGAGACAGAGAATGATAGAACTTTGTACTGATATTTACCTCTCCCGATTTCCCTTTCCTCTGGTTCTTCCTCTCCGGTGGCAGTTTCCACTCTCACAATCTACCTCTGTTTTTCTTCTTCCCTCCCCGATTTCTCTCCTTCTCTCTCTATTTTTTCTTCTTTTCTTCCCCGATTTCCCCCCTTCTCTCTCTCTATTTTTTTCTTTCTTCCTTTTGTGTGTTGTGCGGCCAATCCCCCCTTTTACAAAGAAATGCTACCTTTCTTTTATATTAGGAGAGAATGAGACAACCTCTCTCCTAAAACCCTACTTTCCTCTTTTTACCAAAAAGCCCCCAAACCCTATTTTCCAATCTCTTTAAAAAACCCTAGGAAACTAACTCTTTTGTATTTTCCATTCTTTTTGTAAAACCCTAAAACGGTGCCACCTTTCTTTTTTAAGGTCTTATTTTTAAAATTTTTAATTCTCTTATTTGTTAGATATTTTCTAGGGTTTATTGCATTGAGCTTGGGTTTGAATTTTTATGGGCTTACGGTCCAAGAAACGGGCTCTTGAATATTTGTAGGCTTGTCGGTCCGAGAAATGAATTTTTGGGTTTGAATTTTTGTATTTTTTGTATCTTTATATTATTCCGTCGGACGAAAACCGGTTACTACAAGGTGAAATCTAAGGAAGCCTTTGGTTGACATCATTCATTTCCCTATGCTCATTCAATCTTGTTCCAATAGAAATGGATTTACTTCCAATGATATGAATGACAGCTAGTGGACATAAAGACGTAAAGCCATGAAACGTCATCTGAAAACCACTTTCTTTGTCTCCAATATTCTGAAAATTTTTCATAGGAGCTAAATGAATTATTGTAGGAACTGGAAGTGAATTGTTCACAATGGAGTGGCCATTGCTACTACTGAGATTTGATGCCGATTGGCTGACCCTAAATATGGTAGCTAGCTCCTTTAGAAATTCTTGTAAAGATTGAGATAAAACATAACATATCTACTGAGCCTACTACCATAGAGGCTTGAAAAATAAAGGGCTAAGCTGGGAACTAGTCGACTGGAGTCATGCTAATTGTACAGATAAGTCACCAGAATCATTGTCTAAGAAAGCAGTAAAGCTTTGTACATGTGGATTCTGTGTTTGACGAGGTGTCTCTGTTTGACCCGGATAAGTGTAAATCTCTCTTATTCTTTTTATAGTCTTCATAGTGATCATGGCATGATATTGGCATGTGCAGATGTGGAAAGTTGTGGGAAACTATCTTCCTTCTTACTTGGATTGTTGGGTCAAAACTCTTCATAACTATAACATCCTCAAAGTAATTGGATATCTTGGTGAGCATCCCAAATCGTCCTCCTTTTTCAAGGTGGATGTGGGAGTATTGAGAACATGCATCCTGCTCCACTCTCCTGGGTTGTAGGCCTTATGCTTGGGATTGAGAGAAAATGTCTAACAATCGCCATATTGTTAGTGCTCCTGTATGGTTGAACTTGGGAAGGATTCTGCTTCTTCAAAGTGCGAGACGAACATGGTTTTGATCTCTGGTTGACATGTAGTTGTTGGAGATGTGTTTGAGACTTTTAAGGAACGTGTAGGCTACACTCTGAAATCTCCTGAACTCTCTATGTGCTTATGCAGCTAAAATCTATGTTTCTTTTCACAAACTATTTTAAATTAGAATAAAACAATTATGACTACATATCCCTTCATTGTAACCTTTCGAACATAGTTCATCAGACATTTGAGATTTCTAACAACTACCTTTTGGATTTCAACTTAATTAACACCAGATTCACTAGCAAAGTGGAACAAACATTAATCTAAAATCTCATTACCACGTGTCTATTGGTGATTAGTTGATCATCGCCAATTGCTGGCCCCACACTTCCACGTGTCAACAGATGATTGGAGGTCACTTTTGGTACAAAAAGTAATACAACTTGAATAATATAAGACAAACGTCGATTTCCATGAAATTTAAGTACTTATTTAAGGATCCATAGGGATCTACAATAGCACTGGAAAATAGAAATTAAGTAAGATGAGAAGACATTAACTAATTAATTAATACCCTAATGTTGACTATTAGCGATGTAATAAGCCAAATGGTGCAATGGAGCTGCCCTTCGAGCATCAAAATGATTGAGTTCTTGAATCGCTTGAGTCATTAACCTTCTGGCAAGTTTAGTGGCATTGTCGATGCCCATCAGATTAAGGAAAATAGTCTTATCGCTCATCCAATCCTTGTTGGAAAATTTCCCCAAGTGTTGCGCTGACGCGGTCACGTTGGAAAGATCATCCTCCACTTGACACAATAACCCGATACACCTTGCGTACTTCCTAATCTTTTGCACATCTGACTCAGTCGCCCCTCCAATTATCGCTCCACAAGCAATCGACGCCTCTAAAAGCCTCGCAGTTTTGTGCCCATGGATATACTTCACGTCTTTAAAAGTTAAATTTTTTCCTTCAGTCATAAGCTCCCCAAATTGGCCTCCCACGAGCCTGTCCGTCCCGATCGTTGAAACTAGTTCTGTGATGGCTCGAACCACCCTGTCTGGTGGAGCATGTGTGCTATTTTCCGCTATGTGCTCAAATGCAATGGAAAAGAGAGCAGCACTAGCAAGAATGGCAACTTTTTGACCAAACACTTTCTCCATACAAGGAAGATCCTCAATAATCAACCAAGAAGTGTGAATGATCTCAATTGCACAAGCCATTGGCATTGCTAATGCTTCATCTCCACCAACCAATTGACATGAAGCAATACAAAGAATTGGACACACACGCTTTCCTCCCAAAAGTAGGGAGTGTCTCATTGCCTCCCTAATCTTTTTGGGGTGCTTCAAAGGTACTGCTTGATCAAGTGCTTTGTTCACGCTTTTGAGCTTCCAATTCATGTACTTGTTGAGTTCAAATACGCCTTCCGATCCGGTCAGGCTACCGATATTTTCTTTTGCCAGAGAAGGTTGTGAAATTGAACTTGATGAGTAGGTTTCAACTTCACTAAAAATAAATTTCAGAACGACATGTCTGAGAAGGAAAAGTAAAACGAATCTAAGTGGGGTTTTGCTAGCATTGATAAAGATTTTGATAGGTGCAAAAGCAATCGATACCAACAATACTTCATCAAGTGCCTTATTCACTTGTTTGAGCTTCAAAGTCATGTATTCCATGAATTGAATAACACTCAAACACAAGCATTGCAGCTCGGTATTGATAATTTCTTGGGCTAGAGAAGCTTCTTTTGACCATAATTTTACGCCTTGAGTGAGAATAAATTTAAGAGAGAAATGCATGAGAAGGAGAAATACATATCTAACTAGTTTTTTGTAAGCCTTGAAAGGGTATGTGAGAAGGGGAAAAGCCATTGAAGGGGATGCAAGGGAATAGCAGAGAATTCTTCTTTAAATTGGACAAATGACGTTATAAAATAGGGATAACTATCAAATTGGCTCTTGTACTTTACGTTTTGGTTTAAAACAACCCCTAACTTTGTTTTGAATCAAAAAAAAAAACCCTTATGATTCACCAACAAAGCAAGTTTGGAAATTACTTTTTAAAAATGCCACGTGTCACCATCTAATAGGGTAAGTCCACATGTACACCACATCATTCATGAAAGAATATAAAAAAATTAACTTAACTACCAAATCAACAATTTTTTAATGGATGTTTGACAAAAAGGCTAACGTGTACCATTCTTGTAAGTACAAGAGCTTTTTTGATTCAATACAAAATTGAAAGGGCTTCTTTGAATCAGAAGGCAAAGTACAGGGTAAATTCCATACTTATCCCTATAAAATATTCAATTGAGATGTACTTTTCATTTAATCATGAATAAAGTTTGGCAAATGTTAGCTATTATTATTGATATAAATTTATGAATAAAGTTTGGCAAATGTTAGCTACTATTATTGTTATAAAATCATGGTTATAACAATCGTTTTCACATTCGTGAGTTGTTGATCCAATGGTTATTATCACGTATTCTACGTGACTGAAATCACATGGTTAGTATCACGTATTATACGTGACTCAAAAGTGACAACAGGACCTATATATATAATTTTTGACTTTTTTCATGCCTTGTTAGTTAATACCAATAAATTGATAGCACAACCATGTTAAAATCTTTCACAGCTATCCCTGCCTACCAACCGGACAAGTCCAAAAGTTATGGTCTATGAAATTAATTGGGGTGGATTAAATCTAAAATGATATTACATTAATCCACTAGAAAAAAATTTGCGAGAGTTCGGGGGCAGCGGTCCTAAAACTTTTTTTAAGGCTATTTAAAATAGTACAAGTATTTGAAATAATGTTACTGATGAACAACTCCTAAGTAAACATAAACAATTTTAGCTATGAAATTAAATGTATTGGAATGTCATTCACACGTTTGGGATTAACACAAAATTATCTATGAAATTCAAATGTAATGACAGACTTGAGCCCAAATTTAAGGATTAAGACGTAAGCCCATACGTCGGACCTATGATATACAAAGGGCTTAATTGGTAGAATTGAGACTTCATTTATATTTACGAAGGGCTTAATTGGTAGAATTGAGACTTCAATTATATTTAAGAATTTAGTCGTAATTATATAAACATTAATCATCAAAAGACTAAGACTTGAACCCAAATTTCAGTCTATACCTAGAGTGTTGGTCTTGATATGAATCAAGTAAGAAAAGTTGATAGACTCCCTACATCTCCCTCCATTTCTCTCTTCAATTCAGCTTCCAAAAGCCTCCCTTCCTTCAGCCCTAGTGGAGTCCGTTCTTCATCTTGAAGAGATGTAGCTAGGCTTTTGGCCTTTACATTTGGCCTTGAAAGTTTATTATTCAGTTTGAGCTATCAATCTTTGTCGGGGAAATTCTAGGCCGGTACCCCTAACAAGACTTTTGGACATCTAGGTCCACTCAAAAACCAAATGCACGTAAGTACCCCTAGGACAACGAATCGCCACAACCGCCGACAACAACAATAAAATCGGGAAAAATCGACATTCTAACATAGTTTAGTAACTTCGATTCCAAAACTTTCAGTTTTTTAATTTCTTATGGTTACAGTTTCTTACTGGTACAACGAGTAACTCTACTTATTATTGTTACACTATTTGTTCCTAACAATGCCCAATCTCTTGCATGGGCCTACATAGATTATGTTGAAGATATTACAAGGATGAATACATACGAATGGTCTGCGCACATTTTGGAGTGCTTGTTTACGTCACTTTGCGCGAATGCTCATAGAGTTAGATGAAGATTCAAAAGATGAAGATGACTCTGAAGAAGATGCAACTGAAGAAGATTAAGAAGAATGATCAAAAGATGAAGAACTTGCACAAGAAGAGTCATCAAATGGAGAACAATCAAGAGAAAATTCAACACAAGGTGAAGTGCAAGAGGAAGACTCATCAAAGGGATTAGTGTCAGGAGAGGGAAGAGTATCGGAAGAAGAGTCACCGTAAGAGGAACTGTCAAAGGAAAAGTCGCCAGCAGAAGGAACAAATGAACAAGAACAAAATGAAAAGGCACAGGAGTTGGAAGAGGAAAAAATTTTAGAAGAAAAAGAAGAAGATTATGTTGATGTACGCTCACAAGATATAGAGGGAGAACAAAATGATGTGGAAAAAGAATCTAATGCCATAGAAAACAAAGAAGAGGAAGAAGTAAGATTTCCAGAAACTCAAACTGATGACGTATTAGAAAAGGAAGAATATGAAGGAGGAGAAAAAGAAGATGAACAAAAACCCAGAGAGTCGGGAAATTATTGCAGAACAAGTGAATATCATGACATTATAGGAGAAGAAGAAGAAGAAGACATAGCAGAAAAAAGAGAAAAATAATATGAATAGACAACGAAAGAGTTGGCAAATGATTGTGCGACAACCGAATATAATGATATTATAGGAGGAGAAGTAGAAGACATAGAATACAAATGAGAAAAAGAAGATGAAAAGAAGGACAACGATTCAACAAATGATTGCGCAACTACTGAATAGCATGATATTAGAGGAGGAGGAGAAGAATACATAGCGCAAAAAGGAGAATAAACTATAGAATCAGGTTTTCTAACATTGTACAATGTTGCACAACATGTGGAGAATTCAAAAGAGCAACAACCTGAGAGAGAATCTAGAATTGAGTTCTTGGAAAAAGAACTAAAACACTCAAAATCCGGAGAGATCAACTTACAGAGACAACTAGATGAAGCTATCTCAAAAATAAAAGAGCTGGAAACACAGAATCAAAATGTACTCCTTAGGCTGTATAAGAAAGAAGAACTATCGATGAAAAGGCTATACAGAAACCAACTTCTTAAGGTTAATATTCGAAAAGCAAAATCAAAAGTGAAGGATCTAGAGATAGAAACGCAACACTTGCTAACCAGATAGATGAAATTCTAGAAAGATAGATTACAAAGCAAGACGAATCAACACCACCAGAAGGAAAAACAGAAGAAGAAATCCAAAGATCTATGGCACAAAACATAAAAGCAAAAGAAAGAAAATCACATGAAAATCCAGAATTCACATATCCCAAAAGAAAAAGGAAGGCAAAAAAGAAGGTACACATACAACTGATGGTGGGGAAATAGAATGTGAAAAAGGTCCAAACATTGCACCAAAGAAAATGAGGAATAAAACTACCAAAACACAACCAAAATGGGAAATACCAAGACATCTAAGTGCAAAAAGCAAAAGGATAATGGAAAGACTAGAAAGGGGAAAAAAAGGCCATTGCAAGTACTATTCAAAAAAAACTTCAAGTTACTATTTTCATGTTATTGTTTCTATATTACAGTTATGTCACATTCAAACATGTATTCATTTTATTAATACAAATTATAAAAAAATATTGTAATATACAACAAAGACTACATTTGGATGGGAGCAAATTGCCATTCATCCGTGATGTTGCAAGACTTGCTTGATTTACTTAATGACGATAAGATTGCAAGCAGTGTAAGTTCATAACTTCTTTGCTCTATTAGTGCACATGTATGTCAAATGAAACTTCCCACCATATTTTACAAGTCATTACCAATGTCGGTGGAGGTCATTAATACTTATGGACAAATTTTAATTTCAAATGCATTCTCAACTGTAGAATTGACATATGAGAAAAGATGTCAAGGAAATCAAAGGGAGGATGAACAGAAAAGGTATATAGATGATGTGCTAGCAAATATAGACATGCCTAGATATTTGATGTTTCCTATGAACTCTACAAGCGAGAGGGAAGCTGCACTTGATCACTGGACTCTGCTTGTCTTTCATTATGAAAGATATAAGTCAACACATTACAATTCCCTTATACCTAGAGATGGACGAGAAAACATGTATCAGAAGATGCCCGTCTACTAATAAGTTATAAATATAAATACATATATATATATATATATATATATATATATATATATATATATATATGCAAGAATATATAATTTAACAAATTAATTTTGTTTGCAGAAAAATTATGTGGAGCAAAAGACGAAGGAAAAGTTCATAACTTTAAAAGTATCTGCCAATCAATAATACAGCAAGGATGAATTTACGTATCCTTTGTTGCCTGACTTGAAATGTCCACAACAAACTCAAGAGAGTGTTGATTGTGGAATCCATGTATGTCACATCATGGATAGGATCTGCAACAATGACAAATTGAAGAAAACTTGACATTCAAAGAAGTCAGAAAGTATAGAACCAAAATGGTGGCTACTTTTATTGAGAACTGCTATGAGGATTTATGAATTTGATATTTGTAGCCTCTTAATGTCTACTGTACAAATACAATACTAGTATACTATTCTAAATTTACTAATGGGGTTTTTCATTCTATGTTACTGTTTGATAAAGTTTCTATATTACAGTTTGATCAAGTTACAATTTCTTTTTTAAATTTTCTTTCCATTACTGTCACAACCCGTTTTGGGTGGGATCGTGAGATAGGGAAAACACATATACAAAATTCGATAGACATGGCGCAACAATATAGAATAATAACAGTAACCTGCACAACAATAACAATTGTCTTAAAGAAGACTCCAATGGCATTAAGCCTCCAGAACATAATTCAATACTATCATAGTAATTAAGACCTCAATGATACATATCGCAGCGGAAACAAAACAATAGCTCAAGTCAGAGGTGACTGAGTCATACATGACATTCAACAATTTAAAACGTCTAACAATCCTAAATAAAGGTAAGAAAATAGACATCCAGTAAGCACGGGCTACACCACACTGTCATGCCTCCAGCAATCGATCCTAAATATTTTCTTGACTTGGGGGGAAAGGAAAAGAAAGAAAAGAAAGGCATGAGCAAAGGGCCTAGTAGGGAAATAAAAACATAACGATAAGCAATGAGGTGTAGAAATACAATACCAGAGGAATCGTACTAGATTCAGGCCCCTATAAAGATTTACAGCGCTCAAAGTATCAAGAGAGTATAAACATGGCACATAACAGCAATGAATATGGATAAATGGTTATAAGGTACAATATCCAATATGCATCAATGAATGCAATTTATAACATATATTTACATTTAAAATATTGTATATATTTAAAATAACAAGTGAAACAATTGAGGCATACCGAATGTCGAAGCACTCCTTGACCAAGTATATATAAGTACAGTTAAGGTCACAATCACACACAAGGGAGGATCCATTTAAGGAAAGTGTACTCCCAAACAATAAGAATATCCGGACTCCTAAACCGGTGGTGGGTTGTACAACCTACCTCGAACAATGTGATACAACAACACAACCAACAATTGCCCACAAAACTTGGCTCAATATATTTCACATTTACAATATACAAACCTTGGCTCAATATATGCCACATTTGCAATATAGTTCAAAACATTTACATATGATACAAATTTTATATCATTACAAGAATTTACTTTAACAACAATAATACAATTAGGTTGTACTCAAAACAGTTTACAATACAATTTTTTCTAAAATACCATCTTGCGGTCCAATAAACTCGGGATCCTTCTAGGAGTCGCACAATGTCCAGGCCGAAGCCCCAGTGTCACTCCCGAACCCCTCATCCATTGAACTGCACAAGGGTGTAAAATAAGCAAATTATTGGGTTTGAATAAATTTACAATTTTCCTCTTTAATTCATTAAAAGAATTTGATGCAAATAAAAGTATTTATGCAATATCTTTGTTACGAAAATTCATTGTAAAACATGATAAATGCAAGACAGTCTAAGCCCACAACAATGGCTTAGGCCACAACAACATATCCATGGAGGAAGACAAAGAATAATAGAGGCCAACAATTATCCATGAACAACAATCAAACAATTGTAGGAACAAGGAATTGAAGAATTTAGGAGGTTCCTACAATGATTCAATACAAGGAATAAAAGAAATTATTAAAGAGGACAGAAGTTTTCCCTACAAGGATTAAATACAAGATATGCAAAGAATTGTTAAAGAGGGTGATAGTTTCCCTACCTCTTGTAGACACAAACTTCACAAGATTAAGCAATAATCTCCAAGTACTATCCAATGAGCCAAGCTATTGAAAAATAACATATTAAGACTTAATTTATCAAGCCTAGTACTATTTTAACAAAACCCCAAATTAGGTCAAGAACCCTAGATTAAATCTTCACTAATCCTAATCATAAATTCAATTACAAGATTATAGAAATCTTACCCAAGTTCCAGTGGACACAATAGAGAGATTTTTGGTGTTAAATCTTCCTTTGTTGCAAACCCAAGAAAGATCAAGAGAGAGGTTCAAATCCCTTGCTTTCAGAAACAAAAGAAGACAAGTTGTATAGTTGGAACTCGGTGGTGACTAGCGACAGCAGGCTTGCTGGAGATGGCTGGGTGGCTAATGATGGTGGAGGAGAGGACACGACCGGCAAAGTGGAAAAAGGAGAAGACAAGAAAGGGTTCTATGGGTTTGATCGTGACATTAGTTTTTTGGGGTTTTTACCTATAAGGACAAAAACTAAAAGTTGTATTCAAACAAGGACAACCTAAAAAAACTTTTAAAAAAAGGACAAAACCTACCAACTTTCAAAAATACCCTCCTTCCTTCTTCCTCCTCCTCCTTCCTTGCTCCATTATATCGGAAGTTGGTCGTCCGTCCATCATTTTCAACAAGCCAACTATCGAAATGAAACTCTAGGTCAGCCCAATCAAAGGCCGACCATCACCCACAGTCGATTATCACTTGGGTCGCTGGAAAAGCTAAATCATTGCCACCATTTGAAAAAGAGCTAGATTCGACCAATATAGCCAACGTCGGTGAGTATCAACGCCCCCAATCAACTCCACGGATCAAGGCGCATCACCTATGAGGTTTTATTGCTTTTTCGAACTCTTTTTTTTTCTTCTGAAATCATATATGAATCTGCAAATATAATATCTATTTCGAAACTTCAAACAAATGACATTTCATTAAAGACAGATAACATTTTAACAAGACAGATAACATTTAGCAAGACATGTAACATTATGATAGATATCAAATTATTCGAAACAAATAACATATCACTTGCAGTCTGCTGATACCAAAAAACCACGAAAATCACAGCAGAAAATGTCAAAAATAATGATGTAATGACAAATCAAAGGAAAACAACAAGATCTATAAGTCCCGTGGTGAGTATAAGTAGATCTAGTTCGAATACAACAAAAATCGGGATGACAAATCACTAAAAAATGGCATAGAACTCTCGAATAAGCCATGAGGGGCGGAGAAGAAGCTTTCGGCGGTGGAGACGAAGCTTCCGGTAGAGGTCAGAAATGAATCATGTGCAGGAGGCATGTGCCATGTTTGAGTTTGAGGATGAAGATGAGGGTATTTTGGACAATAAAACCATATATTTTAACTTTTTGTCTTTCTTGGAATATTAGTTCAAACTACATGGACTTTATGGAATAAGACTTTTAAGAGTGTCCTTCTTGGAACAAAACTCTTCAATAAGGGATTAATCTTTAATTTTCCCTAGTTTTTTTAGGTTTTGATTTTTGATTTTGATTTTTTTCAAAAAGACTATATACTCTCTTATTTCCATTATTTACTATTCTGCACCTCCATAATTACAGCTTTGCCATCCAATATTTAAATGACTATTCTTATGATTATATCTATTTAATTTTTATGTTTCTAAATTTGCAATTATAACCTCTATACTACTATGTGGCTCAATGGATATTACTACTAAGGACACTTGTCTATTTTAACAGACCCACAAAAATATGAGATATTACAGTTACAATGTTACATTCTCAATAAATAAAAACAAATAAGAAACAAAAATATACTAAAGATCAATTGGAACCAAACATTAAAAACAATTAAGCCAAAATATTATATTCAACAATCAGAATTTCATAGAACATATCAAATTAAGACACTAACGGTTCCTTACACGTTTTTCTGTTATGACTTCCTAGTTTACCACACCTTGAACATCGTATTCTCTTAACAAGCTCACCCCTTCAACGAAATCTTCTTTTCTTAAGCCTCCCAGGTTGCCTCTTTGTAAAATGTGCAAGAATGTCGTTAGCATATGATATTCCAAATTCAGGCCTTGTAAATGTTGGAATGGGATGAACATTTTCTTCATACGACCTTCAGTATGAACTAACATGAAAATAATGTTCCACAATATCCTTTATAGACTAGACCTATTGATTGCAATAGCAGCATGCTCATAAAGAAATCCATTTAACTGCTACTTATGACAGGAACATGTGCGTTCCCTAACATTAACGATAATCGAAGGATCTAAAAAAACTTCAAACACCAAATCACAAGACCTCTTCAAATTCCAAGTCCTGCCTTCATTCACAAGTGCATTCCACGTTTCTATCATCTTCGAACATAAAATCCCATTCCACTTTGCAGCTTCTTTCCTCCTACAAGAAAACCAATTCATAAGATTTATTCTTATCATAACGATACCCACAAACATTTTAAAACACCACAATGTCAAGTCATTCCACTTATAAAAGTATGTGAACACATCATTGTGTTCAAATCGACACCAACAAACCAAGTATCGAGGCAACAAATTTCAATAAAAGCATTCATTCTCAAACATTATTTCATCCAATGCATTGATTGGGATGGGATATGACACTTGTATAAGGGATGTCAATAACAACTTAACATGAACACAATATAGCATATCAAAAACCATTAACAAACACAAGTAAACACACTGGGTATTTTTTTCAAAAATAAACAAACTTCTTTTTTATTAATAGTGACTTGTGCATTGCCTTGCCCCCTTAAGCTTTCTAGATGACCTATGTAGCGAGTTTTCAACCAATGACTTCCAATCCAGTTGGCTTAGAACATTCGGTCTAAAGACACTCGAAAGGATCTAATGACTCAAGTCAAAAAGGCTAAGAGGCTAGGCGAGTCACTGTGAAATTCTCTCATGGTCTATCTTTTTACACGAAACTCATTGCTTGCTAGGCAAGAGGCCCAGTTACTCAACATAAAACCCATGAGAAAAATTCACTTATTTCTCTTTTTTAAATATTTTTTATTATTTTTTCTTTTTTTAATTCTCTCGGACATGCCACGTGAGAAAACCAATGTCACCAACATACCATAAGTGCCCAACATTAAGCGCTATCTCATACCCCACAATACAAGTGTTTAAATTATGGAAACACACTAGATAAAACAAAACTCAGGATATAAACACTCAATTGGGCATTAGCCCTTAGCATGATTGATTGGTACTTCAATTAATCACAACAACTTACTCACCATATTTCATTCATGAACACCACAAGGCAATGTGGTTTTTTTTTTTTTTTGATTTTTTTTGAACACAAATGACACACACTAACACACTACCCCAAACTTAAATATAGCATTGTCCCCAATACACTAGGCGTAAATATAAATAAACAAGACGGTGAAGTTAAAGATGTTGAAGATTCAGGTCGAGCCAAAATAGACTCATGTAGGAGTCCAATATCATCCAAAATATTTTGTTGTGCCTTTATGGCGTTAGAGTGGGTGCTCTAGCGGTTGTATTCTAGTAAGGCGGAAAGTTCTTCTATGCTTGAGTGAGTGCTTGAACTAATATTTGAGCAGGTGTTTGAGTGCGAGAGGTCTGAGACTCAGCTCTGTGAATGGGCACTCAAGCAGTGAAAGTGGCGACCATTCACATAAGGATTACAATTGAGTTTTGGATCTACAAATATAGTAAGCATATCAAGTAGTTGTGATCATGGTGTAGAGAAGAGATTGGGAATTAGGGTTCAAGAGGCGCAGATGGTGATTTTGTGGAAAAACACAAAGAGGAATGTATTCATAATTGTTATATTTTTAGCTAGGGTTTGTTTAAAATGGTGTGTACTTAGTTAAATGTAATACCCCATACTTTTTGAATTAATGTAGGATCAACATGTGTTAAGTATGTATCCATTTGAGTCGGATAAATAAGTTTGAATAGTCAAATTTGAGGTTAAAAAATCATTAGGAATTAATATCGAGTGAGTCGGGGGTATACGAGTGGTTTTAAATTTAGTTATATTGATAACAGGTATAACTGTCCAGACAGTATGTGAAGCTGTCCAGACAACCATAGAGAGCTACAGGTGGGAACCCCTCAAGATGGCCAACTAGCTGTTCGGACACCTCTTGAAAATGCACGCGTGAAGTAGTTTGAAACACTCAATTTCTTGTAACCCTCTCTCTTGTCTCGACCCAAACCCTATTTTTCTCTCAAAATCCCTGATCTCCATCAACCAAGATCATTCATCATGGTAAGATCCTCCTAACTTGAGTTATTCCTAGGTAGATTAGTTTCATTCCTTTTACTTATTTCTACAATCTTGGTAAGTCTCTAAAACCTAGAAGCTTGTATTTGAATGTTTAGGTGATTAGGGTTTCTAGGGTTCATGGACATTTCGGGATTTCTAGTTTTAATCATTTATTCTAGGTTATTATTGATAAATTGTATTATTTATGGGTAATTGACTCAATGGATAGTACTCAAAAAGCAATTGGTGCGCACATGGGACGATTTTGTGAAATTTGAGTAAAAGCAAAGGAGGAGAGGTGAAGGATTTCTTACCTTTGGGCTCTTAAGCTTCAATATTGTTGTTGTCCCTTATTCTTGAGGTGGTAAATCTTTATGGAGACCACTTATTGCATGGTCATGAATATTGCTTGAATAAATTGTCATTAATCATTATTGAACTTTGATGTTTAAATGGCCATGGTATGTGTTATTGGACTCTTTTGAAATTTAGTCCTTGGTGTTTTCTCTTAGAATTGGATATCTCTTGCTTGAGTGTATTCGTAAATTCTTCTATGGGAGGAAAGAGGGTTCATGCATTCATGATTTTGAAAGGGCATGAGGTTGCTAATTCTTGCATGGAATGAAGTCATGGATTTAAGTATATTTATATGTGTATATATAATATTTGATGTCTTTAAACTTTCATGTTGGGACAAACGAGAGGTTGATGTGAGAATGTTTTAAACTTTGGAAAAATGTAGAATGCATACTGACTTTGATGAGGTTTTGCATTGGAACCGTGTTTGGATAAATGCTTAACATAACCAATAAAATGTGTCCAACTGAGCTAAACTCTGGGGAATAGATCATTGTTTGACAAAATTGATAACTAAAGCCTAACTGAGCTGAGCTCTGGGAAATAGGCCAAGGGGTTCAAGATTCTTTAGTCAGAAGTGGGTGACTCGAAGTGTATATTCCAATACCTACTTAAGGCTTCGGATAACCTGCTAGGTATACTTACAACCTAGTCAAACAATCACTGGTAATTGGTGTCTGGTGAAAAACTGATAGAGGATCTCGATAGGACTAAAGAACGGAAATCAAGGTAGAGTTGGGAACACTTGGTAATTGGTTAAATGTATTTATTTTGTTGGAAGTAAATTATTTTGGTTTGAACTTACTTAGGTAATATAGATATGTATGTGTTTGTATATATATACATACTTATATTTATAGGTATGGTTTTACCATGTTTAGAATTGGGCGTCGTTTTAGGGATTGACACTTTCTGTTTATCATTGTAATTCTTAAGTTTTACTTTAGTTTTCTTCTTCCGACATAGGTCATCGCTATCTTTAACCTATTGGGCGTTTGACTCACTCCTTTCTCTTTTTCTTTCTTTGTTTACCTTGTTCTCAGGTAGCAGAAGGACGAGCAGCCGACGGACGTGTGACGCGGGCTTAGTCCACATTTGGTACGGTAGACTTGGCATGTCTCTAGACTTTGTGGATGTTAATTGGGTGTTTAACACTGGTGGGAATGTTTTAGTTTCATTGGATGTCGGAGGCATGTGATGAATACCCACACCGGCCCATAAGGCCCAAGGTAGAACTACAACCCAGAAAACCGACTTACCAGGTGAGGGTGTCTTGAATCCTTATAAACTAGAATTGGTAGTCCTATTTTTTCGATGTGGGATACTCATCAGCATGTTATGTACGGCTTATGTTTACTTTATGGAAACATATTCTTCATTGAGCCTTTGAGAAAAAATTTATGAGCCACTTGACAACTGTCTGTGATTGGTTGGCGTCATTGCTATGCAATGTTGCACCACCTCCACCATTTGATCTCGTGGATTTTATCGCTTTCTCACGTTCATTTCCCTATGAAAATCGGGGCGTGACATTGAGTGACAGGTACAAATAGTCTTCATCTTTTGTATGAAGTGAGTTAAGCCGGAAAAGTCTTGTTGAATCAATCCCTACGCCGAATTCTGTATTATCTTAAATCAAACATTCTTTTTTTTCCTCTTCCCACCCACAAAACCAAACTCCCCTTCTCTCTCTGTTACCCGAGTTTCTACCTTTCCCTTTTTTTATTACCCGACTTTAACTCACCCCAAAGCCTCTCTCCCCTTCACTCTTTTCTTTGCTTCTTCTCTCTCCTCTTTTCTCTACTTTCTTTCCTCTCTCTCTTTTTTGCTCTTTGTTTGCTGCGCCTCCCCTCTTCTTTTTTGTCTCTACTCCATCCCCCTCCTCTCCTTTCTCTACGCTGAAACTACTCCTTTTCTTCCTTAAGACCAGCCCCCCCCCCCCCCCTCTCCCTTGTAAACAGCCCCCTTCTCTTGCTTTTTCTCCTCTTCCTTTCTCTTCTTTCCTCTTTTCTTTGCCTGCTGTTTGCTGCCACTTCCTATCCTCTCTATTCTGCCTTTTCTTTTTTCCTCCCAAACGGCCGCCTCTCTCTAAACTTCTCTCCTGCTTTTGCCTCCTCTTGCACTGTAGCCGCCCCCCCCCCCCCCCCCCTTTCTTTTTTTTTTTTTTTTTGTCTCCTTCCCTTGCTGCCCCCCTTCTCACGTTTTTAGTCGGTGAAAAATAAATTAGGGTTCGTTTTTGTTGGCTTGGGCTTTTTGGGTTTGTGGGCTTTGACTTGTGATTATGTCTCAAAACCAAATGGGTTTTAGACTCAAGGCTTGGGTTCATGGGTCAAGAAACTAATTGGGTTTTGGTTGGATTTGTTGGCATTTGGGTGTGACAAAATAAGTTGGGTTAATGGTTGAGTTTTGAATTGGATTTATTTGAGAATGAGACTTATTTATAATTAATTGGGCTTTGAATTTGGATTTTGAGTTGGATTTATATTGAAATTCATTAAGAGAAATTGAAAGGAGATATTGAATCAAATACACGAAATAATTAATGTATATGCACGCATGAAAAATACACGGTGAAAAATGACCCGGACAAAATTCAAGTATTACACATCATGTCTCTCAGTTCCTGGACAACTTCAGACATTGGTGGCCTGAATTCTGTTTCAGACTGCAACAATGTAGACACTAAGAGTGTGTTTGGATTGAGGGGGAGAGGGAGGGGGAGGGAAGGGAAAGGGAAGGCAGAGAAGAGAAGAGAATGGAAGGGAAAATACATTTTCCTCTCTCATGTTTGGATAGATAAAAAAAAAGAAAAGAAAGAAAAGTAGTTTAATTTACTAGTTTATCCTTATTTTTTATGTTTAAGTGTTATTTTCAAGGGTAAAATAGGTTTTAACTTAATTAGTAATCTCTTCCCTCCAAATGACTCCATTTTGGGAGGAAAGAATTTTGACAAAAATTTAAAGAAATCTTCCTCCCAAATCCCTCAAATCCCTCCTCTCAATTTTTTATAAACTATCCAAACAAGGGAATTGGAAGGAAACTCCCTTTCCCTTCTCTCCACTCCCCTCCCCTTCCCTCCAAATCCCTCAATCCAAACACACTCTAAGTGATCAATCCTATTTAGCTAATAAAAAACTCAACAGTGGGAATATGATTAGAAACATAATTGAGAATGGTAATACAAGTGCCATGGGCAGCACGACACATGAAGCAAACTTAATGATGGCAAAAGTTACCAAACACATGCATATGAATCCAACTGAATCACTGCCATGTTTGTTATTCTGCCGAACCCAGCTAAACAGGCAAGAGCTGAAGCATGTCATTGATGTCACATCTCGTAGATGAATTTCCAGAGAAATGGACCATGGAGTTTCCAGGCCTATAGACACAATTACTAAGTAAAGCAAAAGTCCTTCAACCAATTGCAACTCACATGAAGCATCAAAGCACCAACCTCAATACCATATATGGTGAAGACTGAAATTCTCACTTGGACACACCGCGCGAGAAATAATATTAGCAAAATGTGTTAAGGATTTAGCAGTGTATTCTACATTAAGAGAGGCGTCAACCATCCTGGACAATGCATCAATGTCATGAAGTTGTGGGACGACCCACCTCACCAGCAATTGCTGCTCACGATTTCGTGTCCTAAACAAAATTTGGAAAAAGCAGATGTCAGTTGAATTAACATGAAATTCAGTTTGATAAGATCTTTGCCTTATCAAAAACAAATCAAAAAAATAGCTTTGGCTTTACCAGTGCCCTAATTAGACAGTTCCATACAATATTAACCCAAGCTTTGTGATCTCACCCAACTCTTCGACCTAATAAAAGCATATGTGAGGTTACCAAAGCACGTCAAAAACAACTGTGAATAATAAAACTACACAAAGTGGTAGGTCCATTTTCTCTCCGATGTTTTCGCTTTCTCTCTTTGAAAATTGTGCAGGGAAAAATGTGGAATACGTCACCAGAATCGATCTCTTGTGAATACGTCCTTCTGGTTATTCGTGGGGGAAGCCTGAAATTCGCATATGTGGGTGAAGGGAAGGTGGGATGGCGTGTTAAAATGAGCTAACACAAAACAAATACATGAATCTCACCAGTGCATGCATTGATCACAGGAAACAGCGCAATTGATCGGGTACTAAGTAACTGAAGGATTGACCACTGGAAAAAGCGCAAATCGATCGGGTACTGGGTGATTGAAGGAGACGACTCTTCAAAATCTCGCAGTTGAATCTCACCGTTGCATGCATTGATTAGAGGAAACAGCGCGATTGATCGGGTACTGAGTAACTGAAGCATTGATTATCGAAAAAAGTACAAATCAATCGGGTATTAAGTAACTTAAGGAGACGGCTCTTCAAAATTTCGCAATCCAGTTTAAAATAAATTTATTTTATTTATAGCAGTTAATATTTAGTAAATCGAAAATGACTTGTATCACTAACATTCTCGTCCATGTCTAATTACATTGACTTTCGTTATTATGTTGTCTAATTATATGGTATGACTGATTACGACTGAATTTGTTAAGGATACGTAACGCTAGCTACCGCTAGTAAATTCCAAGTGGCAATGGCATGTTCCATATAGAAGTTGACGTGGACGCTTCTAAACCATCTCATTATTCCGTATTAATATTATGTATATAGATTTTACAAATATATAAAATCCAAACAGGATTAGACAAAAAAGAGTGACTAGTTCAAAAGGAGCCAAAAAGAATCATTAACAAGATACAGATATGGTTTCACTCATTTGCTTCATTAGAGGCATTAGGCACCGCAAAGAGCAATAGATAGATCTAGGTTAACACTATGTTGTCCTGAAAATCCAGAGACGTCTTTGTTATCAGTTGAAAATGCCTCGCTGATCTCGCTTGTGGAGGAGGCATTACTTCTCTGGGAGGAAAAGGGATGTCGGAGTGAGAGTGACAGAGACAACTCGCAACCCTCATTTCCTTCGTCTCCTTCAACACGTCTATTCCCGGTATTTTTAGGTTTGCACATTGCCTTTGCTTTGAACGTATGGTCTTCTGGCTCTGCGATCTGTAAAATCTTGACATGTTAATTGTGTTGTAAACAGAATACATATATACATATATCTAAAATACACACACTCTCTCGACTCCCACACGTACACAACAGCGTTGAAAATTCACTAGACATTTGTAAAATGTATCAAGGAACTTCAATCTTTGTAAGCACATGCACGTTCAATACAAGAAAACTTTTGTTATATGTGAGACAATTAGCACGTAGATTTCGATATTGCAGTGATTACAAAAATCAGCTAAAGCTTCCAAGTTTCCATTCTAAAGTCTAGAAAAAAAAATGTATTTAACACCATAATAAATGTTAAAAATTTATGAGATGCATGCAGTCGTATTCCAAGAAACTTATTTAATCCTTGTTTATTAATGGATTAGAAGAGAGAAATAACAATACCTACAAAAAAAGGTAGGACAGGCCTGCAACTGATCCATGAAAATGTTTTGCTACTGGAAGTTGAGATTTTTAGTTCTCAAGGAGTAGTTTGTCCTCCAACAATCCAATAAAGAAAGCTAAGAGCCTAAGAGGGTGTTTCGATTGAGGGATTTGGAGACGAGGGAAGGGAAGGGAAGAGAAAGGAAATGTAGCTTTCTTCCACTTCTCTTGTTTGGATAGTTAAAAAAAACTTTAAGGGGAGGGATTTGGAAGGAAATGGAGGGAAAATTTCATTAAATTTTTGTCAAAATTCTTCCTCCCAAAATAGAGTCAATTGGAAAGAATGGATGACTTATTAAGTTATTTATATGTTAAAATCTATTTTACCCTTGCACATAACATTCTAACATAAAAAATAAGGACAAATTAGTAAATTAAACTAATTTTCTTTCTTTACTTTTTCTATCTATTCAAACATGAGGGAGGGAAAATTATTATTCCTCACCTTCTCTTCTCTCCTCTCCCCTTCCCCCCAAATCCCTCAATCCAAACACACTCAAGACTACAAGAAGGGTCCCCTCCACGAATAAGACAATTAATAGAGTGGACCACAGAATGTAAGAGTTCAAACAATGATAGAACTTTTGTAATATCACTTTCCAGGACAGAAACCCTAATAGAAATGCAAATTTGCTAAACAACAAGAAAAAAGGGAAAAAAAAAAAAAGAAGAAAGGCTTTGAAAATGTCACGTGACAGCTGAGAAAATCACACTTAAGTTCCCAAGAAAATATCTTATAAACATATATACCTAGCCTTGACATACTAGTTGATATTCTCAAAACGTAAATGATAAATATCTTAGCAATTGGTATCTCGATTATCCCAGCAACTAAGTTGAACGTACAATATCCAAGTGAATTCGTGGAGTCCACATGATGCACATAAAATTCTATGCATATAACTCAGCAACTGGGGGATCCGTATCATGTGATGCATGCTTATTGGGGGAAAATGATATATTTATGTCAAGTTAAGGTAAGTTTAGTGGAATCAAGAAAAGCAATGTATGTGTATGCATGTATTAATGAATTTCTCACTTAACGGAGCAGAAGGTATGATTGAACAGTACTACTTTTTGATTAAAGCCTGTGAAGTGCGTACATGTTCTGTAAACATAATATTCCAATTGCTACCACTGGTCCATAATAAGAGTTGAATCTTCTAAAAGGACCAAAACCAATACAACACTCAATCCCAGTAATAAAGGAGAATGTGCATGTACCTTAATGAATTCAGACTCTTCTAATTCAACAGAACATTTGAGAGAGTTGTCATTAAGATCATGTGCCTGCAAAGAATGGCTGATCTTCCCTTCATCTGATCGGAACCGTCCATTGTTTACTGTTCCTCCTCTCAAGGACTGCTGCAGATAATCAAGTGTTTCACATACACCTTCTTTGCTGCATTGCAGGTTCTGACTAGTCCTCCAGATCTCATCGATTCTTGGCCTGCCGAGAAAACAAAAAGAACTTCAATAAAGATCAAATTAAACCCTTTTCTTTTCTTTTTATATACATTATATATATATATATGTATATATATTGGAGAGATCATTATAAAGTTGAAAAAGCTGACCTTTTCAAAGGGAGATGATGATGATGTGGACTATAGAGAAGTTGAGGAGAATCTGATTCTTCTTGTATGGATTTTGAAGCTGATTGAGAAAATCCCATTTCATGATCTAGACAACCATCATGGTCCTCTAAAGCTTCTTGCTTTCTTTGTTGATTGAAACTCCTATCTACTCCTCCACATAAATACACATTCAAAAAGCAAAAAGCATCACATGTGTGTCTTTGACAAAATGGAAAAAAGGAATTGAAGTGAAGGCACAATCAAAATTAGGTGATGCTGGGTCCGTGTAGGTTTCATGAAAAGTCCCAATATTAGAGGGATTTGAAAAGGATATAAGGTTTCTTGTCCTCCCATCTGTTTTGGCATCAAAGTTTAATGAACTAGAACTGATGAGAGAGATAGTTAGAACCCATAGTTAGAGATAATAAATGAAGTGATTTCAATTTGCAGCAATTGATTTTCAAAAGATATGCCAAGATGTTTAAGTTTCATAAATTTGGTTGAGAACCCATTAGTCGAAAACTATAAATGAGCCCTAGTCATTAATGCATACACCACAGAAACCTAAAATTATTAAAGAGAAAATTTTCAAGATTTGTTTAAAGCTTTACATATCATACATACCTTGTCTCCCCAAGTCACTCTTCATGCTTCTATACATCTGATTAAGACAAAACAAATCCATCATCAAATTTGAATGGAGAAAATAAATACATGCGATAGATTCTCGATGATATTTTCATACTCATATAGCCGACACCAAAATTCAAAATTTTGAGATAAACGCTCGGTTTATGATGACGAAGGATTTCTTACAATAAAATCAGCAGAGATTCAGACTAGTAGTTATTACCTGGAGATGGCTCTTGACATGTGAAATGGTGAGTCCTTTTACATCCATCAACTGTAGAACAAGTTTTGGTGTGGCCTCTACAGAAGAAGAAGAAGAAGCATATCATCATATTCAAAACCAGAAAGAAGAAGAAATAAAAATAAATCAAAATAAGAAAAGGCAGAGAGAACATACTGTCTTGGCCACCAAGTCTATCAATGGCATGAACAAAACAACGGTGAAGCTCAGGAGTCCATCTCAATCGAGGAACTTTTGATCTCACATACTGCCTCACAGACCCAGTACTCCTCCCACAACTACCCATTTTTCTTTTTGATCTTCAAACAATAGAAAGCCTACAAGTTTATATATGGGTCTGTTTGGGGTTAACTTTCTTTCAATATTGCTGGAGATATCTTTGCTATAATAAAGCGCAGTGATAGAAAGAAGAAAAGAAGAGGAGACAAATAGAGAAGAAAGAGAATCAAATAAAGATCACGATGAAAGTGAAGAGACGAAAGAAGCTGTAAATTCCCTCTGATAACACCCCTCCTCTCTCTCTCCTGTTGCAGTCTTGCAGAGCAGCTTCTTTTTTTCCCTGGTGCAGAGAGAGAGCAAAAGAGCAAAATATATAAATAAATAAAATCACGAGTCTCTGTTTCTCTCTCTGCTAAATGCCAGAAAATAAATCATTACAACTGCTTTGCTTTGACCTTCGTTCTTATATACATACATACATATATATATACATATGTATATATAATAATACGGCCAATGTGGTCATGATCACAAAAGAAAATATAAACAAAAATATATTTAATCCTTAAATTGCCGTTTTGTTGCTCTTAACAGTACTCTCTCACTCCTCTTGTTTGTGTAGGTATTAGAGCAACTTACAATAGTGATTATTTAATGTATGGAGATTTATGTTTTATTGATATGGATGTATTGGAGAATGTATTTAGTTGATGTGGATGTGCCAACAAAATATATTACAATGATAATTTACTTGCTTGATTTTTATGTAATAGAGATGGGTCGATATTGATTTTTGTGTAAAAATGCACGTGTTTATGTTGAAGTGGGTCCCAATTGGAAGAAAGTGAGTCAACAAGAAGGCATTAGCATGTCCACTCTTGCAAAGTTGGTCCATCATTTTTTAGACAAGGAATCATCACCATTGTAGCCCATTTTTTTATTTGACCCAATAAGAGAGACATGAAATAACACTTTTGGGTCATCAAAGAGCAACCATTGTCGTTGCTCTTAGAAGGACGATGAGACACCTTTTCTATTGTACCGCTCTTCAATCTGGATCAAAAGTTGCGTAATTCGTTTCAAATTGTAGAGTTTCTAATTTGAATCTAATAATTTAAGAGGTCCGTCATATCACGAAACATTTTGGTTTTTCAATTTTTAAAATTCATTTCACTTTTTCTCCATCATTATATATGAATTGTAGATTTTAGGAAATTGCAAAGCTCCCTAATCCCTTTACTCTTGCCACACTATTTTACCCCGGCTCATTGTTGGGAATTGACAAGTTTTAACCACTTTTTACAAGTTTATCTTGTGGTAGCTTTGCTTAATTACCAAGATTTAATTTGAGTTAAATCGTCTAATCATAGGTGTAAATGAACCAAATACTGTGATGAAAACCCAATTGGGCTCATTGCATAATCAAACTAACAAATTAGGTCTTCATTGCATACTCAAACTAAACACTCATTGATCGATGCCGTTGAATCAAATTAGAGAACATACATATGTTTTAGTATATATTAACACATGACGATAGGTGTATGAAAAGAACTTCTACATATTTTTTTACGTTTACCATGTGATAATGGCCCTAAAGTTTAATATTATTAAGTTTTTTTTTTCTACTTGTCACATTAATTACTACATTTTTTGGATGAATTAAATTAAAAATTAAAGTCGGAGCCCTTAATTAATTAATTATTTTTGGAGTATTAAGTCAAAACTTCAAGTTTTTTTTTTCTTTTTTTAACCTCGAAACTTCAAGTTCAGTCCTCACACAATTTACACACTAAGAACACGTTGAACGGGTTACTTAAAATAAGTTTTACGTGTGGAAGCTATCTAAAACCCGTACCTATTTTTGGTTATTTTATTTTCTTTATTGATAACCCAAATCTGAGGTATGACTCATAATACTCAAATAAACTTTAGTACATTAAAGTTGAAGGTGATTTTATAGGAAGATATTAAAATCTTTGATGTGATGTTAAAATAGGATAATGCGATTGGAGTGGTATTAAAAAATTAATAATTTACAATAGATTTTACTTAAAATATGAGAAATTATGTACCCAAAATAAGGTATTAGGTTGGATATACTCTAATATTTTTTTTCACATTTTATTCTCTAATTGACTTCTTTTGAGTTGAGGAAAAAAAAGGTTTTTTGTAAGAACACAAAAACTAGTCAAAAACTGGAAGCCCTACTAGTCCAAGCCTGATTAATTAGTCCTAAAATCTTTAAGCTAGGCTTTCATGTCAAAAAATACGAATTGGAAACAAAAGTCAACTATACAGGCTGTAGAAAGAAACGTAGGCTAAACAAGACAAGTTATCATGATAATCATATTTGACTAAATCCACACCGTAAAAATTCCCATGCAAATCCAAAATGGACGGACTCTACTACAAACCAACGGTGAAGATGGTTGTAAAGATGAACACGTAAAGAATGATAATGTGGAAGGCTAACACAAAGTCAAGTAGTTCCGTATAAAATCAAATCAATCATGTGTTTTTTTTGAGACGGTCTCTTCGGGACCTGTAGCTCTTTTAGCTACGTATTTATAGGTCGGTATTTATGTATTTGGAGGCGCAACCTTTCTTCAGAGGCGGTGCCAACTTTATATAAGGAAGGCTACCTGAGTCTCCCGGAATCATTTAACCAACTTTAAAAAGGGGCCTAGCTCTTATAAGAAAAGTAAATATGGTATGTTATTTAAATGAGTTTAGATTATTATAACATTAATAGTTTTTTAAAAATATGAGGTTTTGGGATTCGGGTGTCCTAGGTAATGGCCCATGTTGCCCTCCCCAAGGACGTCCGGCCACGATCTTTTTCAAGTGGTCCAATGTATTCCAATCTTTATAATTTAAATGCGTAATAAATAATAACAATTTCATCCTAATATTTTTGTTGATAAATAACAATTAAAACTTAATTTTATGAGATTGCATGTGTATAATCATTGCGTAAATAATCATGCATATAATAAGCTTGCAAAGAAACATAAATGATTAATTAGCAAAATGTTGGAGATAAATTTAGATTTTTCTTATTTTTGACTATTATGTTCATTTAGGCTTACAAAATTTTACTTTGAAACGAATTAGCGAAATCCCATATTTGTTTTCATTATATCTACCTATATAGTTATGTACATAAGCACACAGATTTCTAAGAGTGTAGGACGTCTTTGAATCAATACAGTCGTAGTTTTGTTTTCCTCTCTGTCTTTGAATGGATCTGTAATAATGTTTCAGAGTCTTACACTTCTTTGGGTGCACAATTGGTTGAACACATCATGAGTTGCGAATTAATCTAGGAGCATTAGGTCAGTCTAACAAAAAAAAATCGTTGGTAATGGTTAAATTAATTGTTTGAACATCTTAATGCATGTGTGTGAGATGTCCCAAATTCTAACACACACTCTATCTTAATTTGGCGTTATTTCCACACTAGACTTCATCTTAGAACTTAATCGCCCATGTGATTTATTGGTATTGCATGTGGTCGATAGATTTACTATTGGAGTGGAGCTCGGCGAACTAATGTTTTGGACAAATCCCCTCATGCAAAAAATATTAGGTCACCCTTCACACGGTATTAAATATTAATAAAATTTATTAAAGAAGATTTGTTCAATCGGGTCACTGTGTGTCAGCATGAGCGACAAAACGCATTTACTATAATATCTTCTTTTTTCCTCTTGTTTTCTCTTCTCTTTGTGTTAAGTATAGGGAGAATATCCAGTCTCTGTTTCTGCTCCTGCTGCAAAATATCTCTGTGATTATCATGACACTGTGACTGTGCCACAACATACGCGCATTTTGTACATACGTACTCTCCACGCGCATTCACTACTTCTCTCTCCTCTCTCGACTATAACATCCATTCCATAGCATTTACATGTATACACGCTCACTTGACTTCACTCGTTCGGCTTCGTGATTTGATTTGCGAGGTCTACCGGGTCCTCTATGCTAGCTAGGGTGGCTCAGGACTTCACCTACTCTCTCACTCGAACATAAGTAAATTCATTTGCTAACACAACCATGGTCCATGACTGACCTATCAAGCAACCCAGCATCATATATGTTTCTATTTTTGATAAGCACCCAGCATCATACATATTTTGGCCATTGATAGATAGATCATGTTACAACTCAATTTCTAACATTTCAAATGTTTCACTTTGACTACTAAAGTTACTCAGTTCTAACACGAGTGGGATTTGTTGGATTTAAATCAATCAATTAATAAAAAATTTTAGAGTCCTATTTTGTGACAATGCTTATAACTTCCATAGGAATCATTGTATTCAGTTGTCATGTGTGTATTTTATTGATTAAGAAAATTAAGAATTTTCACCTGTGCATTTGGTTGTTAAAAAACAGTTACTTTGACTTTTTATTGCCATGCAAGTAAATTGATTGATCTAAACATAACAAGTCCTACTTGTTTTACAACTGAGTAATTTCAGTGGTTAAATGAAACGTTTTAAATGTTAAGGGCTAAGTTGTAATATGACTCATTTGTCAATGGTCAAAGTGACATTAACTCTATGTTAATAATATGTGTAGATATTTAATTATCTATAGACCAACAATTTTCAATAAATTAATAATATTCTTTGCTTTATTTCTAAAAAATCCAATATGATGCAAGAGGCATTTTGTTTTGGTGACTTTTTAATTTTTATGGAGGTAGAACGTAATCGGTAAAGTGGTTAAGCTGATTAGGAGCTGCAAATACCACGTCGTATCAATTTGATCTACCGTATCGTATCGTACCGGATGCCGAAAAAAAGAGCAGCTAGAGTTGACACGCTATACACGTGTCAACAGCCCAATCTCTTAGGATGTAATTGAAACGAATCTTGAATTTTAGGTGATTGAGTTGGAACAAATACCATCTTTGAATGACCAAAAGTTAGAATTAACTCGCGTGCAGGGAGGCAGAAAGTGGACAAGCTGATTTATTAATATTAATAATCCAAACCTCTCTTCTTTTTTTTTCTTGGATCCAAACCTCTCTGTTACTCTGCGTATTGTTATCCTTTTGTTTCATGATGGGAAATGTCAGAAAAAAAACAGAAAAGAAAAGAGAGAATAATGAAAAACTTCTGCACAAAATGGAATGATTCAAATTGCATGCACAAAATTCCAAAAAAAAAAAAAAAAAACCCAACTAATTTATTACCCCTTCTCAATCTGAACCTGGACCAAACCTCCATCCCCCATCATAACACTTCCCCCAACTGAAGCATTACCACACATCTACTGATTTCAAATATCGAAGTCTCTTCAATATTTTTTTTCTCTATTATAATTCTTTATAACCTTTAACTTTAAAAATTCTCCTTGGCCTTGCTACACACCAATAGAATTTTTCCTCCCTTTATGTCAACTTGATATTTGGAAGAAAACTAAATTATTATAACAAAATAAATGTAGTACCTTACAACTTAGTAGAATTTTCTACATCAGCCTTAAATTTTTTTAAACCAACGATATTTGGTTCTTCTTTATACCTAAATGACTCTTGCATGAAATTAAAAAAACTACTACATCTATATATATATATATATATATATATATATATATATATATATATATGCTACAATATATTCAAATTTCAAATAAATCGGACATCATTTGATATAAGATGTCATTAATTGTTCGGTGTCTGCTGTACGGAATAGGAGATTTCAAAAATCTCATTGTTGGGATCAGGAATATTGGGGTTATAGATGATGAAAATGCAAGTATGGAAAAAAGGACTTCAAATTCGTTGTAGTGTCAATCTAGAAAAAAAAATAAGAGACAGAAAACTATCATCGAAATGAAAAGACTTCTAATGGAGAGAAATTAAAAACAATACATTCTTGAAATGCATTAGGAATTTCATTGAAAATGGATACATCCTGAGATGTAACAATGTGTGCTTTACAAGCTAAATTAAATACATAGCCGCAAAAGCTTTTTGTAAAGAAAAGGATAAATTCAGAACTAGTTTGCCTGAACCATGATAATTGAAAAGATAAATGATTGGAGTCATTGTCTAAGTAATCAATAAAGATGTGAAGACACTGTGTCTGTGCTTGATGCGGGGTGTTTGTAGACTTCTCTTCTTTCTTCTTTTATAGTGTTCATGATGATATCTCTTCTCTTGTTTCTCTAGCAGTCACTGCACGTACTCTGTTGTGACTGGAATGACTGGGCTAGTAGTCTTCACAACCACAACATTCTCTTGAAAATGAGGATGATGGAAACATCTATCTGAATCTGCTCCTTATTCAAGGAGGATGAGGGTGCTTTTGGAAGTTGTGATGTGCTCCACCTTGCATGTTTAGAGGATTAGTTCTTGAAATTGTGGGAACATAGCTAATAGTAGCCATTCTGTTGATTCTTCTGCACGAAAGATCATGGAAAAATGTCTTCTTCCTTGAGATATAGGCCTAACATGACATTGACTTCTCAATGTTGTGTAGTAGCTAGAAACATCTTTGCGAGAATTCAGGGGCGCGAGGCTAACAAACTCCGGTTTCTCCTAAACTTTCTTTGAGATAATCCTACTAGAATATCAGTTGTTCCTCAACAAACTGGTTTAAAAGAAAATAAATCACTAAGACAAATATTCCTTGATTTATAATCTTTTGGACATTGAATTTCGAACAACCCTGATTTGTAGTAACTGATCCCTAAATTTCAGGTCAGCACTAACTCAAAAAAAACCTGCAAAATGAACAAATGTCAATAAAAATACCTTGCCTCTACCACGTGTTACCAAAAGGTTGGATGCCCTTTATAAAATATGGGGGCCATACAGCCACGTGTCAACTAACGTGAGTGGTTATTTTTGATACAAAAAACTAATACATTTCATATTATCATAAAACTATAATTATTCTTCCGTTTCAACAATTCAAAATTATCGAGAATAACCATTCAAAGTCTATAATTATTACTTCCGTTTTAACACTTCAAAATTATCGAATAACCATTCAAAGTCTATAATTATACTTTCGTTTAAACACTTCAAAAGTATTGGGAATAACTATTTAAAACCAAGAAAATTAAGATAATGACGTACAACATATATACACGTGTTTAGCATGTTGTACACATATATGCAACAACATAATGACCAATAAGTGTCAAAACATACATTTGATGTTCCAAACTGTTTGTGTCGAAAATAGCCCATACACGCCAACTGTGTTGAAATTGATCAATAAAATTGGATGCTAGTTAGACTAGGTTTTGTACAAACTTCTAAATAGTAGGCTTATTTTTAGGTTTACTTAATCCTGTAGGAGCAAATTTCTATAATTGTTGAAGAGTCAACTTTGATTACGTGAAGGCTTGTTTACACCTTTGAATCTTACAAACGTCACAACAAAAGCAACCGTGAAAACTCTTAGACCGGACTGGGGGTGCTGGTAGTAGAGGCTCCGACGATCAAGTCAATGGTGACCAGAGGTGGAAGATCGACGATGACTGGAGCGTTTATGGCTGAATATTCAGTGAGGGGTCGGAGAGTTTCGATGTCTCGTTGTCAATGTTCCGATCCCTTTCTCCAAGGTAGGAGAAGGGTATTTATATGAAAGTGAGGACAAGCCTCGGGAGTTGTGTCACCAACTTGTGTCTTTTTTGGTAAAACCCGGGGTATATGCACACAAAAGTCAAGTATATCGGACGTGTCAGGGTTGATAGACGAAAATCAAGATGGGAATGTCAAGACATATGATATGATGGGAGTTTGACACGTGTTGGTCACATAATGGAGAGTAGTTGTGGGCAACCATAAATGAATTGATATTATGTGATAAGAGATCATACCTGGAGATACGTACCTGTCAAGCACAAGGATGTTGGTGTGAACCATAAATCAGACATCATTTGATATTAGATGTCATTAATTTTTCGGTGTATTCTGGATAGGAGATATCAAAAATATGATTGTTGGGATCAAGAATATTTGGGGTTGTAGATGATGAAAATGCAGGTGTGCCATGAATTGTTGTTAATCCAAAGGTTTTGCTAATGTGTTGCACCAAATCTGACCTCTATACCAAACAAACTGTGTGTAGTTAGAGAACACAAAGCTGCTGGCTTAAGATTTGCCATCCAAGAAAAGGACTTCAAATTTGTGTAGTGTCAATCTAGAAAAAAAAATAAGAGACAAAAAACTATCAATGAAATGAAAAAACTTCTAATGGAGAGAAATTAAAAACAATACATTCTTGAAATGCATTAGGAATTTCATTGAAAATGGATACATCCTGAGATGTAACAATGTGTGTTTTATAAGTTAAATTAAAGATCCTCAAGGTCTTTTTGTAAAGAAAATGATAAATCTCGAACTAGTTTGCTTGAACCATGCTAATTGAAAAGATAAGTGACTAGAATCATTGTCTAAGTAATCAGTAAAGATTTGAAGATGCTGGGTCTGTGCTTGATGCGGGGGGTTTGCAGACTTCCCTTATTTCTTCTTTTATAGTGTTCATGATGGTGTCTCTTCTCTTGTTTCTCTAGCATTCACTACATGTACTCTACCGTGGTAAAACCACCTTCTTGTTGTGACTGGTCTAGTAGTCTTCACAACCACAACCTTCTCTTGAAAATGAGGATGATGGAAACATTTATCTGAATGTGCTCTTTATTCAAGGATGATGTGGGTACTTCTGGAAGTTGTGATGTGCTCCACCTTGTAGGTTTACAGGATTCGTTCTTCAAATTGTGGGAACATAGCTAATAGTAGCCATTCTGTTGATTCTTCTGCACAAAAGATCATGGAAAAATGTCTTATTCCTTGAGATGTTGGCCTAACGTGACATTGACGTCTCAATGTTGTGTAGTAGCTAGAAATGTCTTTGCGATAATTGAAGGACACGAAGCTAACAAACTCCGATTTCTCCTGAACTTTCTTTGAGATAATCTTGTTAGAATATCGATTGTTCCTCAACAAACTGGTTTAAAAGAGAATAAACCGCTACGACAAATATTCCTTGCTTTATAATCTTTTGGACACTGAATTTCGAACAATCCTGATTTATAGTAACTGATCCCTAAATTCTAAATCAACAATAACTCAAAAAAAAAAAAGCTGCAAAATGAACAAATATCAATAAAAATACCCTACCTCCGCCATGTGTCACCAGAAGATTGGATGTTCTTTACAATCGTACTGCCACGTGTCAACTAACGTGTGTGGTTATTTTTGGTACAAACACTTATACATTTCATATTATCAGAAAACTATAATTATACTTCCGTTTTAACAATTCAAAATTTTTTAGAATAACCATTCAAAGTCTATAATTATTACTTCCGTTTTAACACTTCAAAATTATCGAGAATACCCATTCAAAGTTTATAATTATACTTTCGTTTTAACACTTCAAAAGTATTGAGAATACCGTTCAAAGTCCGATATTAAAACCAAGAAAATTAAGATAATGACGTACAACATATGTACACGTGCTTAGCATGTTGTACACATATGCAACAACGTAATGACCAATAAGTGTCAAAACATACATTTGATGTTCCAAACTGTTTGTGTCGAAAATAGCCCCTACACGCCAACTGTGTTGAAATTGATCAATAAAGTTGCACCCTAGTTAGATTGGAAATAGTAATTCGAGTTTGATTAGGAATAGATTTTGGATAAGCTTATAAATAATAGATTTGTTTCTAGGTTTACTCAACCCTAATTTTTATTGTTTGTTTCTATGGGTTTAGAGAAGCAGCTGAGAGGGAGAGAGTGAGCAAGGGTGGGGAAATCCTTGTGGTTTATCTCTTGGTGTATCTCTTGGGGGTTCCAATATGGGTTCAAGGGTGTGAGATTGTAAGAAGTTCAAGATGTAGAATCCTAGAGTGAATAAGCTGAATTGGGGCTTATAGAAAATCTCTAAGGTTTTTGGATTTTCTTGGATAGAGACAGGTCATTGAGAATATGATGCAAAAATTTCATTTAGTGAAAACCTATCTAGTTCTCTCTAATAACACCTGTGATTTTTTTTCGGTTTGGAGTTTTCCACGTAAATCTTGGGTTTGTTGATTTTGTTATCTCAAGTTCAATTTCTCTTTAGTTTATTGATAGTTTTGAGGAAGGATCCTGGGGTGTAATTCCCCAAAATTGGTATCGAATTTCAAGATTCAATTTCTTGGGTGGTTGAAGGTTTTGTTAAGGCAGAATTGTCAGGTGTCGACATCGAGAAGTTTGAAGGGAGATAGATCAATTTTCGGCTTGTGGCAAGTGCAAGTCAAAGTTGTGGAAACTCAATCAGGGTTATACAAGAGGCAGTATGTGTGAATCATCGAGGTAAGTCGTAAGGTAAGGGCACATGGAGGTGCATCGATGTTGTGGTGTACGAAAAAGTGTGCAGGTGTGTCAGGTTTGGCAAGGAGGTGGAGTTCATGCATGAGTGGTAAAACTCAAGGAGGAGAAGTTGGCAGGAGGTGATGCGTAAGTTACCAAGTAGAGTTTTTGGTGGTGAAGTTATCACCTAGAAGAAGCTCTTGAGGGGTAGTTGGAGTTGTCACTAGAGGCATAAGGTGTAGACAATCACCTAAGGAAGAAAAATTGTCAAGGAGAAGCGGGTTCGGCTAAAAAGCTCCAAATCAGTAGATGAGATACTGAAATTGTCGTTGACTGTACGTCTCTTTTCTCCATATGAGGTTGGTTATCCTTTTGACATGTTGATTGATTTCTATGTTGCCATGGAAGAGAATGGGTTATTGAAAGCGGGTCCACAAGTTAGCAAGTGGGCATTGGTTTTACATTAATGCAAGGTGTGTGGTGGAAAGGATGTCAGAGGGCTGAGGAACTCCCGGAAAAGGCAAACATGGGGGTTGCCAGAAAAATTCAGCGGGGTTTTTTCAACATGTGCCGAAAAAAGGAAAATCTTGGAGCGGTAAAGTTCTGAGTCATATACTCTTTTATGGTGGAGTGTGATTGCCGATAAAGACAATGCATAGCGAATGCTATGGAGGACGATTCTCGGTGTAGAGAGTTGTAACCGTCAGTGAAGACAATGGTATAGCGAAAGCTATGGAATTTTTTTGATCAAGGTGGAGATTGCTGAAATTGATCAATAAAATTGGACTTAGTTAGATTAGAATTAGTAATTCGAGTTTGACTAGGAATATGTTCTGTACAAGCTTATAAATAGTAGGCTTGTTTCTAGGTTTACTTAATCCTAATTCTTATTTTCTGTTTCTTTGGAATTAGAGAGGCAGTTGAAAGGGAGAGAGTGAAACGAATTGTTGGGAAATTAGACCCACTCTCCTCGACAAATATTTCAACACGACAATATAGAAAAATTGAAATTGAGAAAAGCAACACAATCAACACAATATTTACGTGGAAAACCTCCAACCCCAGAGAAAAAACCACGGTCGTTGTCAAAAGACAACCAATAGACAACTTCATTATGTAAAAAATTTGTACAACCACACACCGACAATTTTCTCTCACCAAGAAACCCAAAAATACCCAAGAGCCCAAGAGATTACATAAGTCGCAATATAGCCTATATCTCCAACACTCTATATCTTGAATCTCTAACCGACAGAAACCTATGCTAAACCCGAGAGATACACCACAAAATTATCACCCTTTGCTCTCTCTCAACACAAAAACTTTGATTTCTCTTTACCAAAACACTAATAAACCACTAGTATTTATAGTAGTGCAAAATCTCCTAGCTCAATTCTATCTAGGAGTCCCTCCTCAATGTGTTTTCAATTACAAATATGGTATAAACCACATTTCTTAACTAGAGACCAACTTGGAAACCAAGTTTCGTTGCAACCGGGACTCTTCCGTAGTATCAAACGCTTGATTTTTGATCAAAATTCTGCAAGCTGACACGTGTTAATATGGATTCCATAGTTTTGCAAGAATCATCCAATCTCCTGGTGATACGTGGTGGTGGCAGGATATTTTTATTATTAATGTATGTTCATTTTGTAGAATTCTGACGATTGTTGACTTGAAATTTAGGGATCAATTACTATAAATCAATAATGTCTGAAATCTAGTGTCCAAAAGGCTACAAATAAGGGAATATTTTTCTTAAGAGTTTATTCTCTTTTAAATCAGTTCGTTGAGGAACAACTAAGATTGCACGGATCCTGGAAACCTGCAAGGTGGAATATATCACAACCTCCAAGAGCGCCCTAATCCTCCTTGAAAAAAAAGCACGGCTAGAGAGATGTTAACATCATCACCATTTTTAGGAGAATGTTGCGATTATGAAGACCAATAACTCAATCACTCCAGCAAGTAACAAGAAAGTGGTTTTACCACGATCCCCTTGACAAAGTACGTGAAGTAAATGCCAGAGAAACAGAAAAGAAGTGTTATCAAGATCTTCTATTGGCATTATAAAGGAAGAGAGAGAATAATCTATAAGACACCTCACGTCAACCAACATACCCCTCATCAATTACAGACCCAATGTCTTCAAATTCAATTCTTTATTGCTTTCTTTGGTATGGCCGAGGCCACTTATCTTTTCAATTAGCATGGCTCTGGCCAACTAGTTTTTAGATTTGTCTTTTCTTTTCGAAAAATCCTATGTGGCTATGTCTTTATTTTAGCTTGTAAAGCACGCCTACATCTCTAGATGTATCCTTTTTCAATACAATTCCTGATGCATTCCAACAATGGGTTGCTTTTCATTTCACTCCATTAGAATTCTTTTCATTTCGTGATAGTTTTATGTCTCTTTTTTTTTTTTTTTTTTCAGATTGACATTTCACGAATTTTAAATCCTTTATCTCGGAAGACAAACCTCGAGCCAGCAGCTTTGTGTTCTCTAACTACACACAGTTTGTTTGGTAAAGAGGTCAGACTCGGTGCAAATACCCTATCAAATCATTTGGATTGACATCAAGTCTTGACACACTTGGACTTTCTCTTGGGGAACGGTATCAATACACAGAGAATAAACGAAAATAGATATCGAAAAAACACGACACCAAGATTTACAAGGTTCGGCCAATTATGCCTACGTCTTTGGAGTTGCAGAGCATTTTTCTCTATTTGTAGAGAAAGAATACAAGAGTGTTTTTTTTTTCTACGGATGTAGGGTTACAATCATAATTATATACCCTAACCCTACTTAACTCAACTGGGCTGAAAATTACAATAAAGTCCCAAAAAAATTTACGCTCCCAACAGTTGCTCGACCTGTGCTCAATCGCTACTCGACCCCAACTGCTCAATAGTCGTTCAACAGACGCTCAAACATAGACAAGTATAGAATGGGGAGCAACTAACACTCAAACAGATGCTCAACAGACGTTCAACAGGATGCTCGATAGGGATTCACAACAATCTTGTCAGGTCATCAAACTGGGTCACCGCGCCACAAAAGCAGGCTCCATACTAATATCCCAAAAATCTCCCACTTGGAGACTGTTCAATCACAAGTACCAAAGCCAACTGACTCCAAACAACAAACCTCCATCTCTGCAACTCAAGCCGCTTGTCTTCCAAGCTAGAAGACCAACTGAAGCTGTGCACAACCTCAGTTTATCAAGTGTGACAACCTTTGTAAACATGTCTGCTGGATTCTTACTTCCAAAAATCTTCTCAAGCTTCAACTCTTCTTCACTAACAAGATGTCAAATGAAGTGATACTTCAGCTGAATATGTTTGGTTCTGGAGTGAAAGGCTGGATTCTTCGCAAGAAAAATTCCAACTCTGACTGTCACTGTAAAGAACACTTTTATCACCTCCTTTACACAATTCTTCCATAAAAGTCTGCAACCAAACCATCTCCTTTGCAGTTTCTAAAATAGCAACATACTCAGCTTCAGTAGTACAAAGGGGCACAACTTTATGTAAGTTTGAACCCACATGAAATCGTTGTACAAGCCAAAGTGAACATAAAACCTGTAGTGCTTTTTCTCTGCCATCACATGTCACCAGCTAAATCAGAATCTACAAAGCCTTCCAACTTCAGGTTAATCCCACTGAAACACAAACAAGTATCTGAAGTGCCTTTCAAATACCTCAAAATCCACTTTACAACCTCCCAATACTGTTTTCTGGATTACTCATGTACCTACTCACAACTCCCACTGCATGGGCAATGTATGGTCTTGTGCCAGACCAAAACATAAATAAGAGAACCAATAGCTGAGGCGTAAGAGACCTCTACTCATGTGCTCACGCTACTCATCTGTCTTCGGTGATTGATCCTTACTCAATTTTAAGTGACTTCCCAACGATTGTACTCACAGGTTTAGCATTGTTGAACATGCTAAGAATCTTTTTCACATACTCTACTTGGGAAAGCTTCAATGTTCCTCATGCTCTGTCCTCTGGTGATTCACATCCCAAGGATTTGTTTTTGCATCTCCAAATCCTTCATTGCAAACTGGATGTTGACAACTGCGCTTTCAGATTATTAATGTCCTCAATGCTTGATCCTACGCATAAGCATATCATCCATGTTATAGCAGTAGAATAATATATGAGTTGTTCAAAGTGTTTAAGTAACAACAGTGATCCTTTTAATTTCTGGTGTACCCTAAAGTACCTATGAAGCTGTCGAACTTCTGATACCACTGTCTAGGAGCTTGCTTCAAAACTTACAAGCTCTCTCTTCAGTTTGCGAATTAGGTTTTCTTTCCCTTCACTGTGAATCCCTCTGGCTATTGCATGTAGATTTCTTCTTCAAATCCCCAGGAGAAACATCGTCTGTACATCTAATGCTAAAGGATGTAAGTTCACACTAGCCACCATTCCCAGTACCCAATCTGATCGTTGTATGCTTTACAACGGAGAGAGAAAATCTCAGAGTAATCAATGCCATATTTCTACTGAAAGCCTTTAACAACAAGTCTGCTCATTCTTCCACCGAAATAACCCACTTGTTGTGTAAAGCCTTCTTACCTGCGGGTAACTTCGTTAGTTCGCACGTTGATTCTTTGTCAGAGAATCCATATCATCTTTCATTGCAGGACTCCCACTTTTTCGAATGCTCAACATCGTAGGGATTCTTCCATAAGTTTTTGGCTCACCACCATCAGTCATCAAAATATAATTTAACATAGGAGCAGAGCATACAGGAGCTCTAACAGACCTAGAGGACTTGCGTAATGCAATAGGAGGGGTACTTGGCTCTGTATCATCCTGCGAACCAATAGGCTGCACTTGTATTCAGGAATATCTAGATTTACAAATTCAGGCTTTTGCGTCAACAGCTTCATCTAAATCTGCATCAACACTAGATTTTTCTTTGTACATAACTTCTCACAAAACACCACATTCCTGCTTCTAATAATCTTCCGATTATGATCATCCCAAAATCTGTAGCCAAACTTGCTCATCTCCATAATTAATGAAGAAACACTTTCTTGCCTTAGAGTCAAGCTTGCTTCGACACTAGTTGTTGGGGAACAATATCAATACACAGAGAATAAGCGAAAATTGAAATCGAAAGAACATGACACCAATATTTATAAGGTTCGGCCAGTTATGCCTACGTCCTTGGAGTTGCAGAAAGTTTTCACTATTTTAGAGAAAGAATACAAGAGTGTATTGTTTTTTCTACGGTTGTAGGGTTACAATCACAATTATATACCCTAATCCTACTTAATCAGCTGAGCTGAAAATTACAATAAAGTCCCCAAAAAATTACGCTCAAAATTGCTCAACTTGTGCTCAATAGTTGCTCGACCCCAACTGCTCAACAGTCATTCAACAGACGCTCAAACGTAGATAGGTCTAGAATGTATAGCAACAAGCTAGCGCTCGACAGATGCTCAACAGGCATTCAACAGATGCTCGACAGGATTCACAACAATCTTATCAGGTCATCAAGCTGGGTCACCGCGCACAAAAACAAGCTCCATACTAAAATCCCAACATTTTCAACATCTACAACCTCAATATTCCTTATCTTCAATGTCGAAATTGTGACATCTCCTATTCGGTGCAGAAGACGACGAACACAAACATACATATAGAACGAATTCCCAAAACATGTATTTAGCCCGAGTAAAAGTGAAAAGGTATTCAGGCAAACAAAGATCGATGAAGCATATTACAATTTGTATATGAAGCTATACGTACACCTTACAAGTTTAGCATCGTACTGTTGTTGCAATTTTCTGGACGATGCACACGTCAGCATTAGAGAGGGTTGTGACGTAACGACGAACCTTCTGACACCTGCAAGAACAAAAGAAGAGGGCAATCCTTGGTGGCCCGGAGATACTTTGACGCTCAAGTCAGTGTCTATTATCAAGAGTGGAGTAATCTTGTGTTTACAAAGTATAATGCGTATCCTAAGTTGACTTTGACCTTCTTTATATAGGGTCGACTAGTGATAAAGATGAAACATCTCTTTGGCTATTGAGCTTATCCTCCATATCTACATCGTGAGATCAAACGTTTGATTTGTAATCTCTTCACTTCTTTTGAAGTTAGCTTGAGATTTATCTTGCGATTGAGAATTTTCTTTTTCCCACCTCTTTATTTATCTTAAATTTCTGGTACGTAAACTTTTTTTCATGTGATACCTGATATGCTGATTAGGCATGGCTCATTTTTATTATCCACATATATACGGTAAATTTCAGTTCATGTTATCGTGCATAATTTAATAGATAAAGCATGCATGTTAATTGTATGTGGACAAGATTCTATATTCCGTATATATTAATATTCATTGGGATATGTTCCGTTTTCCTCAACCCCCTTTTGACTAGGCTACGATAAGTCCACATATTCATTTAACTTTAACTTTTTCCCTCACAATAACCTGCTACACCAGTAAGGTTTGACATTCACTTGCAAAGGCCGCGTTTGTCAAAAAGAGATGGTAAATAAACCTAGCACACATTTACATATGTCATCACATCCTACCTCGATCAAAGCCCCACCTAAGACAAATTTCAGATTGATAGAGACATTATTATATATAATAACCAAGTTAAATGGAACATTTTCCACTAGCCCATTAAAGTTATTTTACAAAATAATCATAGTCTTGACTGACTTTTATAATTTAAGTCTTGACTAAAATGCTATTTTCTACATTGTATTCGATAAAAGACTAATTCTTAATGAGAATTTAAAAGTAATTTTCAAGATTAATGTGATATAGACTTGACTTTTGTAGTTTCCACTTTTGAATCTATTACGCATGAAAGCTATATGTATATATATATGTATAAAGAATAAAGGGAATGAGGAATGATGACTTAGCTTGCCTAAGTTGATATATAAAAATGTTATGTATGTAGTCAACATTCTTATAGTCTTTTGATGATCTAGGGAATGAACAATGATTGAAATATTGATGAGAAGGGGGTTCCACAAGCTTGACTTTTCCGACGTCGAGGTAATTGAATTAGGTAGACAAAGTTTGAATTATTTGAAGTAGTCTGCATGCTTTTACTCATTGATTGATTGAAGAGGCTTTTTTGGTGGTGCAAATTGTGCGCAAGTTTTGGCTAATTTTACGTTCCCTTCTTATCTACTTTCTCATCACGATTGCATCATTATGCTCAAACACATATATAATGCCTAGAGAGACCATTAATTGATTTAACATATATAATATTGCTCCTTTAATTTTAGGGTTGGTAAGAGGGGATACATATATTTAACGGCATTCCTTATAAATAATGTAATGTGTACATGAATGATGCATGCAATACGTGGGCACATGTCATTAACTGAATTACTTTAAAACGAGTCATGTTAGCTTAGATAGAGCTTATCCATATAAAGCACTTCACAAGCCTGCACCTAAGCAATGTGGGATGACATGAATTTACAACAATTTCCTCCCTCTTCACAAGCACATGTCACGTGTGGCCCCACTACCACCATGTAGGCTTGTGTTTGCTCCGATACTAAATGATAGAAAACCTAGCCCATCAACATGATATTATAGGCCATGAGCCATCACAACCCAAGAATCTCTTTAAAACGCGTCATACTAGTTAAGGAATGGTTTGTCCACATAAGACACTTCACAAGCTACCCAAGCGATGTGGGATGAAAGGTCTATCACATGAATTTACATCAATTGCCTCCGTCTTCACATTTACACATCATGTGTGGCCCACTACCACCATCTAGACTTATGCCTGCTCCAATACCAAATGAGGAAAAACCTAGGCCACCAGCATAATATTTTAGGCCATGGACCATCAAAACCTAAGAATCTCTTTAAAACGCGTAATGCAAGTTAAGGAAGGGTTCCATATAAGGCACTTCACAAGCCTGCACCCAAGCGATGTGGGATGAAAGGTCTATCACATGAATTTACATCATTCCCTTCCTCTTCACATCACGTGTGGCCCCACTTCCACCATCTAGGCTTGTGCTTGCTTTGATACCAAATGATGAAAAACCTAGTCCACAAGCATGGTATTGTAGGCCAGGGGCCATTATAGTCCAATAATCTCTTTAAAACGCATCAAGTTTGTTAAGGAAGGTTTGTCTATATAAGACACTTCACAAGCCAGCACTCAAGCGATGTGGGATGAAGGGTGTATCACATGAATTTACATTAATTCTTTCCCTCTTCAAAGCACACGTCACATGTGGCCCCACTACCACCACGTAGGCTTGTGCCTGCTTCTGATATCAAATGATAGAAAACCTAGCCTACTAGTATGATATTGTAGGTCGTGAGCCATCACAGTCCAAGAATCTTTAAAACGCGTCACGCTAGTTAATGAAGGATTTGTCTATATAAGACACTTCACAAGCCAACAACACCCTATCGATGTGGGATGAATGGTCCATCACATAAATTTAAATCAATTCCCCCCTCTTCACAATGACACATAACATGTGGCCCCACTTCCACCATCTAGGCCTGTGCCTATTCCGATACCAAATGATGGAAAACCTAGGCCACCAGTATGATACTGTAGTCCCTAGGCCATCACAACCCAATAATCACTTTAAAACGCGTCATGCTAGTTAAGGAAAGACTTGTCCATATAAGCCACCTCACAAATTAGCACCCAAGCGATGTGGGACGAAAGACCTATCACATGAACTTACATCAAAGTATGCTATGACTAGGTCAACAGTTCATTATTAACCACGCATACTCATATGTGTTCGTGGTTGACTTGATTATGGGCCAAATTACACTTGGAGTAATTTAGCCCATCATTATGTGTAGAACAATATTTCGATCAAATGCACATGGATACATATACATATATATGTGTGTGTGTGTGTGTGGGTGTACGTTTTGCATGTATCTACATGGCATTTTCCATGGCAAACTTGACATTACCAGCCAATAATTAATAATATTACATTCAATTAATCTGACCAAAATTAGGCATGGACGTGTATATCAAAGATGTTGAGTCCGCAGTATTTGTTTTATTGACTTGTTTCCTCTTTGTATGATTCTCTCCATTGAAAAACAAAAATGCCAACTTAGTCTCAAAATTAATGATGTTAAGATAGCCAATATTCTCATCTTCGTAACTTGTTGAGATGGTTATATAACTTTTCAAAAGCATGTGGTACAAGAAATCTGAAAATTGGTGAGAAAAATCTTCTCCTTTGAATTATAAGAAAATAAACTTAATTATTAATTATTATTCAATTATGTCAAGTCACAAGGTTTTAATTATTTATTAAGTTGGTACTTGTGGACCACATATAAATGGATGAGGATATCTGTAGTAGAAGTTACTGTAGTTGTCATCATAGATGTCCAATCTGTTTAAAAATTTAAAAGATTGTGTAGACCACACACTGATAAAGAGACATGACGTATGTTATTAAAACTGCAAGAAAACTTAAATGACTTCTACTTAGCATGAGATATTTTTACACCTCAATTTGTGCATGGAATGTGGAAATTTGCAATTAGGGTTACGTTCAATTTTATATATATATATATATATTTGAAGAGAATGGGACCCACTTTGTTTGACTTAAGAAATAATCTGTCCTTCAACATTGGACTTAGTAGGTGGTTTGAGTATTTTAAGGTCGATCTTTTGTGCTCGTTTTTGATCTGATTGGGTTGCCTTTTAACCCCCACACATGATCGTGCACGTAAAAGAAGCCAAAATAATGCTTCAGCTGACGTGTACTGTATAAATATCATCACAATAGCAGAAACGTGGCATGTCATCTAGAATTAGTTTCTTCTAGAAATTCACAAAAAATCAAAGTATTAGGTGACCACTTTTAATCCCAATGTGCAGTATTATAGTTTTAATTTTACATAGCTTTTCTTGAATAATATATACATATAAACATAAATACAATCTTTATATATTTGTTCTAAATTCTAATTCCATTACATTGGGTTTCTTACGCAAACATTTTACTTAAAAAAAAAGGTCAAAACTTTAGGAAAATAATGTACCAACAATTGCAAATCACGTGCAAAATGATTTCGTACTTGTGCTTTTTTTTTCTTTGCGTTTGAGTGTATATATATATTCTTCGTCAATTGCAGACCTCAATTGCAGACATGAGCATGAGACAAAGGTCAAGTAGAACTTTTTAGGTAGATGTTAACTTTATATATATATATATATATTGTGGGGATTTTTCTTGTCCCTATGGTTCACACCACATTCAAACAAATGTCCGCCCTAATTTATCCATACAAGATGTTAACTTTTTATATATATATATATATTATATATTGTGGGGATTTTTCTTGTCCCTATGGTTCACACCACATTCAAACAAATGTCCGCCCTAATTTATCCATACAAGAGGGACGGGGTCCACACAAATTTATTTTAGGATACCCCGTCTCTCTCACTATTAGAAACCATGACTTTTTGAAGTTGTGAGGGGGAGTACCCAACTTATCATGAGACATTTTGGTGGCTTCAGATTCGAGATGCTTCCTTCCCCTACAATAACCAAATCTAGAAGCTTGAATAGTTTTAATTGGCAAAATCTATGAACTCTTCCGGACACTTAAAAGATAGTTGCAACATAGACAACTTCTTCAAAATTAGGGAACTGCATTCACATTTAAAAATCGCTATTGCAGCAATCAAGAATCCCAAATTGGTGATGAAACACTGTGAACTGAATTTGCTTTTCAGAGTATTGAAGCACGACTATCCTTCAATGTACGAAATGGGCTTCTAACAAAATTCATTTCTTTGTGAATGGGCTTAATTAGCCCATCCAATTGTACAATGGGCCGCTGACAGATTGAGGTAAAGCTCCCTGAAAAATTTTCAATCCTTAAGCCTACGTAATGTATTGATCTCCTTCTTTTGTTGAATTCTAACTTTACCAAAAAAAAAAACAAAAAACAAAAACAAACAGAAGTCCTTCCAAATAGGTTATCTACTCGATAAAATTCACTTCTTAGAATGACTAATACAATTGTTTTAACCAAAAGTGACCTTCAATCACCTGATGACATGTGGTAGCAAGACATTTATCGTTGGTAATCCCCATCCAATTACTAGTGAACACGTGACGAGGGTAAGGAGATTTTACATTAATCGTTTGTTTATTATGCGGGAAATTTGAATTTATTTGAGATGAAATCTAGGAATTAGTTGCTGGAAATTAGGATTGTCTGAAGGGGGTGTGTCCCAAAGGCTAAAATTTAGGGATTTATTGTTAAAATAATTTTATTCTATTTTAAAATATTTTGTTAGCTGAAGTCTGAGATTTGGGTTGGATAAACGCATAAGAGGCTTAGAAGATTTTGGAGTTTGTAGCCTACACGTTCCTAATTTTTCTCAGATGCATCTTCAACAATTGCATGACAACCAGAGACCAGAACTAATTTTGTCCTGCACTTTGAAAACCAAGCCACCTTTCCACGTTCAGTCCTCCAGAAGCAATAAAGAATGACAACCATCAACATCCTTTCATCAATAGCCAGTATGAGTCCTTCATTTTAGGGGAGTGAAACGAGCTACATGTGCTCAGTGCACCAACAACCTCTATGAAAAAAAGATGACGATATAAATTTGTTGCCATGATCCACACTACTTTGAGGATGTTGCCTTTAAAAAGGGATTTGACCTAGCATGTCACGCCTTGAGTCCGACGAACGTGAGGGAAACAAGAAATCTTACCAACCATCCATGATATGTATATATAAATTGGAATCCTCACAGACAAAACACAAGTAGGCAATGGTGCCATACAAATCATCCCACATATAATAATACATCAAAAACTAAAATGAATTTTACTAACACTCCCAATCAGGCCACCTTCAGCCACTATTCGTCTAGCTAATTCGTTGAGCTAAGACCTACAATCATTTCACCTGAAAGATTAAGGAGAAAGGGAATGAGACAAATGCCCAGTAAAAATAAACAATTGTCGCAATAGTAAGAGTAAGTCAGATGTATCAACTGAGTAAGAAGAAATAACTTGGAGAGTGATCGAGTCCAGTAATCTATAAATAATAGTTATTCGTCGAAAAAATAGTCAAAGGAACAATCCAAGAATGACAACCAATATCGGATTTAGATTGCAACAATATGATTGCGTGTAATAAAAATCATCCCAGTTTAAATGCCAATATATATAGGGTTTGTTTGGGAGCGCTTTGTATTTTGGTGCTGTGAGGTAAAAAGTTGTGGTGATGTGAGGTGAGTTTTGCTGAAAAAGTGTTTGGCGTGTCAACAAAAAACCTGTGGTGAGATGAGTTGGTATGCAGTTTAGCGTTTGTATAAATAAAACTGCGGTGTGGTGGGTTGAGATAATTATGTAATTTAAATTATAATTTGTAACAAATGATTTTGTGTGATTAGTTTACATAATGAATATTTATTGGACGATGATTCCTTCTCTTTAACAATAAAGTATTAAATTTGTTTAAATAGCACTAATATATATTATACATTAATAGCATCATATAAGATGTATTCAATTTATATTACACTACAAACCGAATAGTTTTGCAGCAATCATATCAAGTAAAATGGCCATCTCAAAATCTTCATTGAAATTCGAAGGCTCCACAATTTCTATCCCATTACCAATGCCGTCATCATTTGCAATGACAACAGATTCGTTATCAAATGTCTAAAAATTTTCATCTTCAATTGTTTATCGACGTATGAAGATGTGCAATGTCATGCATGCAACCACAATCTTCACTTGATCC